>NC_047523.1:31317654-31685154 GCF_902827115.2 Pseudochaenichthys georgianus | reverse complement strand
TGACAATAGGTTAAGACTGTTGAGGCGGCAACACATGGGCTGCACCTTGAATCTTTGCAAAAGTAAGATTTAGTTTTGAACATACAATCCACTCCAAGATTTGCATCAAATGCCGCTCCTTGATGTCTCCATATCAGCATAAAAGGGGTAATTAGACACATTCTTGCAGGCCTGGTAAAGCTCCAGTTCAATACCAACAGCCTGGAGCAAAACTAGCTAATTAAAACATTCAATGCAAAGGGCTGCACAAGAACTTCCAGTCAATTATTTATAATTTTAAGACATCATTCATGCAGGCTGTAATCTCCCCATTAACCTTCTCCAGCCTTATATTTACAGTGAGCGGCGGGAGAGCCGAGTTTAGGAGGGGGGTTATACCCTACACCACATCCCCGCCTGTAAATACTGCTGGGCTCTATAATAAACAGCAGCCGGGTAGAGGCTGTTGCAGAGGAGAGACAAACAGCAGCGGGCCTGCGAGGTGACAGAGCCCCGGCTTGTTTTTCAGCGTCTGGGCTGCTGCTGCTGTCGCCTCTCTCCCTCCCTCTCTTCCCCTCTCTGTGCGTCACAGCTAGGTCATGGCCGGACTCCAACAATGGCTCCGGTTTCTCGAGCCACATGCACACGCGCAAACACACACACACGCAGGCACCAGGAGCACACAAACACAGATCTGACAAATGATAGGGTGGCGAAGCGAGGCGAGCTAATAGTAGGCAGTGTGCGCCTGCCGACATGCCCGTGGGCCGCGGGTGTTAAATTGTATCCAATTACGGCGCATGCGACGATACGAGTGGTGGGGGGGATACTAATTCTTCTTGCGTGACAGGCAGATTCGCTTATTTCCCGGGCTCTTTATATGGAGGGGGTTCGGGGCTTGAGTGTGCGGGAGAGCTAGGTGCGTGGAGGGAAAAATTTTTTCGTTTTCTTGAGGACATGACGCACATATTTCATTAATCAAAATCCAGTTAACCAGATTTGGAGACACGGCAGGGGCCAGCAGGATCGGACCAATAATTAATATCCATTATTTAGGCAGCCCAGGTCTAAAAGACGTCTGCACATTCAACACTTCATGGGAGGCAGGCTCGTGGCATGAGGGAATGAGGGATTACATCAATGTGAAAATGAAATAAACACGCCCAGTCTCAGCTTTGTTATGAAATGTCTCTCCTGCTCATTTATTTGATGGAGTGCACAGTCAAGTAAAACCAGCAACAGTGCCTAAAATGGGGTTTGGGCAGTGGGCAGTGTGTGTGTATGTGTGTGTGTGTGTGTGTGTGTGTGTGTGTGTGTGTGTGTGTGTGTGTGTGTGGGTGTGTGTGTGTGTGTATATAACACAGTGGTGAGGCTCTGTAAACTGCAATCTAAAGTTGCGCTCTGGTGTCCTTGACGCCGAGCAGAAAAGTTCAAAAACCCAAGGGTAAAAAGGGTCAAGTGTGGGTTCATTAGTTCAACCTGTCGGAGAGGCAGCTGACAGCCGGCAGCTCGCACAGACAGTGATGAAACCACCACGATGTGTGGAAATACCAAATGGGCTGAGGTTGAATATAAAGCGACTCCATTATCCCGCCAATCACACCTCAGCACCTCTGACAAGGGCCAGGAGGTGATGAACCATCACAGGCTGTTGCTATGGCATGTGTGCGTGTCCTCGATTTGGACCTGTTTTGACTTTCGAGAGAGCACGTGTGTGTGTCTGTATGTGTGTGCGTGTGTTCGTGTTGACTGATTAACAATACATGTTTTGTAGTTGTCCATAAGGCTATGTATTTAAACTGTCGTGTGAGAGCAGCAGGTTTGGACACATTCCAGTCCAAGGCACGTACAAAAATAGAGTGTACACTTAAATATATATGGTACAGTGATAAATACAGTATAACAAACACATGTAGAATTTCATTAAAATACAAAACAACCGTTCAAAGTAACACTTGTGCGAAAGTCGCAACAACAATAAAGTCATATGCAAGGAGACAAACATAACAACTGTCGGAAGAAGGAGAGGCTCCTGTGAGACTTACTTGCCCTACCAAGTCATCCTCACTGTTTTTAACCCCCTTCTTGTTTTCTTCACTGCACCCCGCCCTGCCCCTATCAGGGAGACACTTGTTCAGAACCAGAACCGTAGATTACTCCCTTCTGACACACAGGGTGCTTTTTAAAAGGCCTGCTTTCACTTCCCCTGCAGACAAGTGAAAAGGTAATTGCTCTGAATGCTAAACTAACACCTTATTATGATTGCCTTTCAGTCGTTCCTTTTCCCCCCTTTCACTTTTGCCGGTGTGCCAAAACACTGCAGAGTGCAGGAGTGAAGAAGGCAGTGCAGAGAGGGGAAATTGTTTTAAAACCTTTGGGATGCAGCAGATGTCTTTGACATTAGGAGGATCTTTAGAGCCGATCCTGTCTTGCTCCTCTCCCATAGTAGTATAGCAGGGAGCTGCAGCTCTGCTCGCTGTATGTGTGTGTGTGTGTGTGTGTGTGTGTGTGTGTGTGTGTGTGTGTGTCTTTAGGATATTAAATAGTAAAGGATGGGGATTAATAATGGAACCTGACAGCTCATCTCCGCCTCCTATCTGCCTTACTGTCCCCCAATCTTCCCTTTCATTCCCTCTCTACCTCTTGTTCCTCTCTCTCTCAGTTTCTAATCCGCTGCGTCTCTCTGGCTGTGACCCTCATTTGTGCTCCTATCCTCCGGCTCTTCCCTCTATCCCCCTCTCTCTTATTCTCTCCGGCTCTCTCTCAGGGCCCTCGGTCTTTCAGGGCCATGTCGGGGGAGTAGAAGAGCACGTTGGTGTCATTGTCGTCGTCATCGCTGAGGTCGACCAGGTCAGCCTGTGTGTAGCGCACCGCCCCGGGGTGGTACTCTCCAATCAGAGTCCTGTCATACAGCCGGGACTGCAGAGCCAGCTGCAAACAGACACACAAGCAGAGGTTGAAATTAACACACAATGATTGTACTGGTTTGCATTCACCCGAGCAGGCTACATTAGGTTTGTTTCCTCTTTGTTCTGGTCATCCATTTACAATAAGATGCTTTTATGCACACTTTAAAAAAAGGTCTTCGGCATTTATAAATGAAACACCACTGGCCGTTCACACACAGGGACCTTAGGCACTCGAGGCACGGCAGGCTGTTGTAATTTCGAACAACATAACATGGTGCTGTCATGTAAGATGAAAAAATGTCAGTACCAACCTGGAAAGTAGGGATGCACGATATTGGTTTTTTGAAACCTATACCGATAACTTCCTGCTTCTCAAGACCGATAACCGATAATAATATAATATATATTAAATGTACCTGTAGTTTTTGCACACCTGGTGGTAAAAAAAAGACTAGTAGTGAGCAAATGACATGAGCATTACTACTATGAACAAAACAAAGCCAAGAACAGTTTTGACTCTTCAAAGTGACCGTATTTATTTTCCCAAACAGATCTGGCAAACTTCTTGCCTTTTTCAAAAGCCTCGTCGATAGGTAAAAGCCCCGGTGCCTTTGCAGCTGGCTTTGGATTCGCCGCTAGTTTAGCAGCGCAGGCGTCTTCGTACGCTTTTAACACACCATCGTAGCCATGGCGATGTTTCAGGTGACTAATCAGGTTGGAAGTATTATAGCTCGTTGCCTTTTTCCCTCCTCGTGGAACTTCTGCATTTGTTAATACAGATAGCAAGCGAACTATCTGACTCTGAAACTTTGAAATAGTCCCATACTACCGACGACATGTTTGTTTACTGTCCTGGCTTCACGGCCGCACACCATTTACGCCACAGCCAGGCATGAGTTAGGGAGCGCTGGATTTGTGAAGAACTCCCCTCTTCCGAAACCACTAATACCACAGTACCGGCAAAACAGGAGGAGCCGAGTGAAAAACAAGCGCCCCTCATCCCAATCCACCCACACCGCAGGATTTAAAAAAGAAAATGTACCCAAAAAATATATTATATATTATCGGGGCTATTAATACTTTTATCGGGTTTATCGGGATGACGTCATAATTCCTAATATCAGACCACTACTGGAAAGTGAAATAAAGTTCAAGTTTACACAAGTATACTCTGACATAAGGGTGCCACAATGCCTTTTTCTTCAACACATTTAGTTATTTTATACTTATGGTATTCTAGACACAAAATACCAGATCTCAAATGAAATGGAGGAAAAGCGTATTGTCCCGGTCAATAGCACTCAATATGAATAACTTTCTAACTACGGGGACTTGAATAAGAAAGAACTTGAACACTTTGTTGGTTGACAAATGACAAAATAACTGTCCAATAACAGCATGTAAAATGGTATGTCATTTACATGCTCGATGCTTGCAAGTTAAAAGGCACAAATACAAAAAGGTTGCTTTTCTGGTGATGCTTTCTAATAAAAAAATCCCTGGTCATCTTTACTTGGGTCAAGAGGAGCTAGAGATGATTCATCGGCAAGCTGAAACCAGTATACATTTACTACCACGCAACTTCCAACACCAGGTTTCTGTGAGCGCATCCTCTCTTTCTCTCAAGCACACTGAACGCACTAAGCCTTCCCCTAAGGATGCTTCTCTTATATTTCGAGTCATCATTCTCAACTCCACTTCTGGTGAGTAGACAGATAAAGGAATAGTAGAGCAACATCTTTGAATGGAGCAGACATATTGATGTTACTAAATCCCTTTTTCAGGCACTGGCCCATTAAGTCATTAACACCTTTTTTTTTATCAAGCTCACATTGTAATGGCACTAATATAAATGTTCATCGTCTCAAATCTTTCTGGTGTCTGATTTGGGGGGGGCTGTGTCATTTCTGCAACTTTCTGAAAACACAGTCAAGGCGTGATTGGCCCGGCTGTGAAAGGAGCCACGGTTTGAACTTCAACCTGTAGCGCTATTTTCAATTATTTACACAACTACTTCAAAGTGCAACACCATGACTGACTTTCAAGAGTGATTTTCTTGCTCTGTTCTGTTAACCCCTATATTTATTTGATAAAATTGCCATAACACGTCTTCGGGCGTCCAGCTTTTAGCATAGCCTTGTTTGGGTTAAAAATATATCAAATCTATTTTTTATAGCATACCTCGTGAGAGGCAATAGAGAGTTTGCTTCTTTGAGTGTATGTGAGTGTATGAAGGGCGTTGGGGCCAGAAGGAGCATACTGACGCCTTAAGTGTGAAACAATGATCCAAGCCTTGGAGAGGATTGACTTTGTCTGGTCACTCATTTAAATTGTTAAACTAGTCAAGCATGCAATAAAAGACGTAATCAACCTTTAGTTATGTTGATTTTGTCAGAACACTTAGTAACGGCTGTCCTGCATGGTTAACAGATACCATTTATGACCTGCAATCAAATCACTATTTCATGCTCATTCAGCTGTGTGACAACAGAAACAGGGAATAATGAAACATTTAAATTCCACTGTTTTATAACACAGGATAGGTGATTACATAGATCAAAAGATAATGGCTCCTATTTTGCAGAGTAACCAGGCTGAGTCGCCTACTCTTAATACATGGCTGGCATGACGCATGGTTTTAATGTTTAATGGCAGAAATTCTGACAAAAAAAGAAGAGGTTTTTACATATAAACAGCATTTTCAAAATAAGCTTGCTTTGTGTGTGCCTAGCTCTAAGATTGCAGTGAGACTTATGGGGATTCGGAGCAGCTTTTTCGTGCATACCCACAGAAGAGGAAGAAGTGAATGGTGAGCTCATTGCAGAGCCACAGGCAGTTCAAGCTGTGCGGCTAGAATGCAGATCAATATAATGGAAGGAATGATTGAAGCGGGGGGGGAGAGAGAGAGGAAGAGTACACAGGTGGGAGGGAGATGCTGCACTAAAGTGAGCGGCAGAAATAATGTAAGAGAGATACATATCAGATATGTTGTAACAGGCAACAGAAGACACACATACAGAGAGATAAAGATAGCGATATGAAGAGAGAGATGGAGGAGGAGAGGAGACGAAGACTGCGAGGAAGAGATGAAAAGAAACAACGGCGGGCTAGATATAGCAAGGGATACGAGGCGGAGAGAAAGTTTACATGTGCAAGAGGAACAAGGTTACTGAGAGAAATCTGGTGACATAGGTGATTAGCAGACACGTTTATGAAGACAGCAGTAACCTAGTTAATGTAACTTTAGTTTGAGCATTCGCTCAGAGCGGGAAATGCTCGTTAGCGCAGGAATGGTTGGGAAATGTTTGGTTTTATTAAGAGTTTTACAATACGATTCTCAATTGAAAGCATTAGAAAAAAGGGTTACTATTCTTCAGATTCTTTCTCCAAACATTTCAGTCATAGTTGTAGCGCTTGCTCAGTAGGTAGATCAGTCGTCAAGTAATCAGAAAGTTGGCGTTTTGATCCCCCTGCAGTCAAAGTGTACTATGGCATTTCACCTTTTTTTGGGCAGGGTAGATAGACCTGTATATGGAGACCTATGCTATGACAGTGCTACGAGTGAATGTGTATCCCTCCTGATGAGCAGCTGGCACCTTGCATGGCAGCCTCTGCCTCTAGTGTATGCGTGACAGTGTTTTGACACTCGGAGCTCCCCATAGACAAACAATTGAAACCCCCACCCCCATTTCCTCCACCCTCACTCAGATCATAGACTGTACATACTGTACACTGTGAGCTTCAACTTTAGCCTGGTTTTTTGGCCAGTATTTGAATTAATCTAGAAAAACGTTCTATTGTTTTTGTTTGAAATGTATGTACAGATTACTATCACTAGACTTATTTTAAGAGAATACATTTTTTTATGGATTCTCAGGCCTGTTCAGAACTGGTATTAACTGTGAAGTCTTTGTACGTTTCTGCATGAATGTGTGATTTATATTACAGTAACAACTGACACACAATAAACCAGTAACAAAAACTATTTTCCATTCAAATATGTAGCCTATTTTCTATATGCAAACGATAATGTTGTACACGTATCTTTGCATACAAAGCGGGGAAATGCGCTTACAAGCGGTCACTGAAGACGCGTGTGAAACACATTCTAATGGCAGGTGTCGTGTATTTGCATTGCACATCGGGTAATGACATCCTCGGAAAGTCACAATGATATCGAGAAGGCTCATATTTGTATTTAAAACATTCTTTATTTTTCTCATACTGCCTGTGCTGCAGCACCTCTTTTCACCCTCTGTCTGAAACCAGAGCCCAGTCTGCTCTGATTGGTTAGCTGACCGGCTCTGTTGTGATTGGTCAAATGCTTAGAGATGTCCCGCCCCTTAGCCTATCATGTATAATATGTTGGAGCCCTAGCTAATAGAAGCTTAAGTGATACATACTGATGTCATTATGTTACAAAGGTGACAAATGAAGGTGTTTCCGGCAGTGGGGGGGGGGGGGGACAATTTACACAAACACCTATATAACACACTACAGAAAATGGAAACTCCCAACAATGATGACAGGGCCTCTTTAACAAGACCATCTCTAAATACTAGCTTCCTTTGCACCTGTCCCTTTTAATTTTTCAATTACACAAACATGAAGTTTATAGTGAGATTGTAGTTTGTAAGCTCACTACAGTTAGACTGAGTGATGGCAGACATCGCATCACTTCACACCTTCATATTGCAGAACTAGTTATTTAGCTATTCAATCCAAAATGCTTCTAAGTTCTTGCCAGCATTCAAGATGGCCTTAGGACACAGTTTTGCATTTGAAATACACCTGTGAAAGGCTGAGAAGCACATGGGGTTATTAACAAAGTTGGAAACAACAATCAAAGTTTGGGAAGAACCTGAAAGGGACAAAGGAACAAGGAAAGTATATTTAGTGTCCTACACTGTCGCCACATCAGGAGAGGATCCCTTAACTGTGAGTATGAAGAGGAAGGACCCGCTCGTTGTACACGAGGCATGCGAGCAGTGAATACAGACCTGAGCCAATCCCTTTAAACGCATGTAAATGCACCGCAGGCAAACGGCACGAGAGACAGGGTGAGGAGGAGTGGGGGGGGAGTCTGGTACGAAAGCGCAGATTTGTGGCGTTGAGTGAGGAATGCTTTGACGCTGTAACAAGCCCCCCCCCCCACCTCCCCCTTCTCTACTCCGCCAATCTCGCACCTGATGTGTGGGGGCTGCTGGGAGTCGCATGCCAAGATGAATAACAACCGGCGGGGAGTCACGAGTAGGAGCAATACGAAACAACAAACACCGCTCTCTCCCTACTCCTCTCTCGCTCGGCATCTAGATCTCTCTCTCTCTCTCTCTACTCTCTCTCTCTCTCTCTCTCTCTCTCTCTCTCTCTCTCTCTCTCCCTCTCTGACACACACAAACAGCATTTTCTCTGTGATTTACGAACACATTGAGATTCCATTTCACTCCTCTGTCTCTCTGTGTGTCTCTCCCGACTCACCACAGTGCAACATTGACATTTGGGTTGAAGGTCATACCACACATTCCAGTCTTCCACATTGTGCTCATGACCCGTTATCAACGCGGTTGGTGACACTGAGTAGATTGCAGTGTTTGTGTGTGTGTGTGTGTGTGTGTGTGTGTGTGTGTGTGTGTGTGTGTGTGTGTGTGTGTGTGTGTGTGTGTGTGTGTGTGTGAACTGAGACCACAGTGTTTTTTTTCTTTCTGGCTTTGGCTCATATCCGCAGATACTGCCAATGTTTGTAGATTGAGACAAATCTGTGGGGAATGCTATTGATTGTGGTGTTTATTGAAATGCAACTGTTAGGATTTGCAGTTCAATTGTCAAAAAAACCCAAAAACATTTATTCTTCTTAAGATTCCCCTAAAAGCTCCATTTGTAAAATATATAATGAAAGAAAGTCTTAGTTATTTGTTATTTCACTATTTAAATAAGGGGATTTTGTTATCAGACCCAGCATTATTTATCGTGTAGATGATTGATAAACACTTGTGACAGATGGTACCGTTCAATTTGGAAAGTTAAATAGCCTAATTACAAACTCTGGAGCGAGGAACTGATAACACCTGTTTTGCAGGATTACACACAGATCACTTTAAGAATTATTAAAACTTTATTTTGACAGAATGTTTATGAAATTAAGATGCATTAGAAATATTTTAAAGGCTACAAAACAGTGATTTTATTCATTAATAACCTGATTTGCAACCGCAAGTAATATCTCAATCTCTAAACTGTAAAAAACAGCACAAAACCCAAAAACATTTAGTTTCCGCTCACATAAAACTAGCTTCAGAACCTAAGGGTCGCCGGTTCAAGTCCCCAAAGAACTGAATACAGCGTGTGGACTGGTGCCTGCAGAGGGGCCAGTCTGCCTCCTGGCGAGGTGCCAGATCCCCACGCTGATCCCCAGGAGCTGAATATATAATAGCTGCCCACTGCACCTAAGACTAAGATGTGTGAAATGCAGAGACTTAATTCCCCTGTGTTTGCGGTGTCCCATTAACAAGTTGATTACATTCTAGGCTTGTCAATAAGCACTTGAATTGCTGCTGACAATGGATAGCAAACGTAAGCAGGGTATCACACGAAAGTAGGCTGGAAATAAGGTAAACATCAACATATTAGAATTGTCATTGTGAGCATATTGAAATTCGGACATTGATATTTAAAGAGGCCATATTATGCTTTTTGGGGGTTTCCCTTTCCTGTAGAGTGTTAGAGGTACGTCTCCAGACTGGGCTCTTGTTTCCGACAGAGGGTGGAAAGAGGCAGCATGAGAAAAATAAAGACCTTTTTTAACATTAAAGCATGTAAACATAATAAATGTGCTATATACAAAAATAAAAATAAAGATAAACATGTCCCAGTAGAGGAACAAGATACAGATATGAACCTGAACATGAGCATCACAGAGCCACCTGGCTAAAGAATCTTCTGTTCAGCTCGGCAGCGTTTAAGGGGAAATTACTTAGGGATGTATTCAGACATGATCAATTTGTTACATTCCTAACCAATGTATGGAGTGATGTGCATGTCCTAACAAGGCTATAGATGTATGTGTGTGCAGCTGCTGTACCTGCATGCCAGTAGGGCTCAGTAGGCTCCACCAATCCCTGTCCAGGCCGAAGACAAAGGCATTGGCCAAGCCGTGGAGTGGTGCCGACAGGACGTGCAACAGGGTGAGCAAGAAGGATGGATCCTTTGGGTAGAAGGCATTATGGAGTCTGTAGGAGGGGAGAGCGGAAGAGAGGGAGTATTGAGTTCAAAGTTGTAAATAAAGAGACAACCTGCGAGAGCGCTTCAGCGGTGAGGTTGAAGTAATCGAAAGAGAAGTCAGAAGGAGTAGAGAGGCAGCAACAGGAGAAAGAAGGGTAAAGACAGAGAGCGAGAGGTTGATAGACAGCCACAGAAAAGGGGAGAGAGGACAATTGAGTGGCAGACTGAGGGACAGGGTGAGAGGAAGAGGTAATGAGAGCAGGCGGCAGAGGCAGAGAAAGAGAGGGGGAGAGAAAGAAAAAAGGGTAGGACGAAAGAGCGAGTGAGCTTTATATCAGCGTTTAAGAGCCCATTAGGCAGCGTGAGACGGCTGGGCTGACACATTCTTGGCTGCCGCCTCGACAGCACGCAGCACTTTACAAGGACAGGGAGAAGAGTAGCGCTCAACTCCCTTCCTCTGCTTTTCTTCCTTTTCTCTCATCTCAGTTTCCTGCTGCTCCTGACCACAAATTCACCATCCCATTTTCTCCTTCTTTTTTTCATTCCACACACGTTTTCTACACACGGCCCTTCCCCCCCCCTTCTACGCTATCTCTCCCATTTCTTTGCATTCGGTTTCATCCGTCTGGAGATCTCATTTTCATCTCGACTCATGAGGGCGATCCTCGAATCTTTTCTTTTCAATTCCCCTCGCTGTGCCTATCTCCCCGGGAGCCTGGGGCATCACTGGAAGGAGAACCTGATATTGTGTGGTGTGGCTGCAGAACTAATGGCTGCCTCCGAGAACGATGCTGCTTAGCCATTAACCCTGGATTAACCCTGTATTAGCACTGCTCGTTGGGTTAGCCCACCGCTAATGTCTTTTATTGATCTATTAGCGAGAGAATCAAACCGCACACAGCTCATAGCGTTTTCCCCCTGTGGTCCTGGGTGGGGTGTGTAGACTGAACTAAGTGGCCGTGGTGGTTGACCTCGGGGTCCTGAAAGTCTTCCCTGAGCACCTTGTGCCCCGAAGGGAAGGGAGATACAAAACCAACCATTTGAGGAAGAGAACCACTGTTGTGGTTACAAGGAGTTACGTGAGACACCGCAGTCACTCATCTCCTTGTGACAGACAGAGGAGGAAACACATCTTCAGTCTAAAATGAGAATGGTTTTGTTTTACTCTTCTTAACACCAAAACTGTTATATTTCAAACTATTCTTCCAATTAAAAATGTTACAACAGTGTTGCCAACAGTGTGACAGCATTGAAACAAACACATTGATATGACAGTCTATTCCATCAACCAAACGCATATTTCTAACAATAATGTCGGCAAAAAAACAACATTAGTATGCAATAATAATGTAAGACTTTTTTCTGTTCGATGTTTGCTAAATTGTCCATATTTTTTTCAAAGTATAAATTCACTCAATACGTCATTCAAGGTCAGACGCTAGGAATAATAGAGTATTACTTTGATGATCGTTTCAAAGCAGTTTCCATGACTATGTTAAGAAAACCGCTAACACCAACCCCCAAGGAAGGTTGCTGGTCCTGAGGCCATTTGTTGGCCAAATCGGGAAATAACAACTTCAGTTTCAGTCGTGTGATACACAAAAGTACATTTTCCAATTGAATCACAATGGGAAAGAGACTCAGCAAAAAAAGTGAATGCGATATTTTCCCTTCTCCAATGATGTGAATAAGCCGAGACGAGAAGCTAGGAGGCGGGTTTAGGTGAAACACTAGGGCAAGTACTTCATAGGCTAATAGATGCAGGGGATCAAAGGATGATACAGGTAATTATATAATCCCTGTACATTTTGCTGTATGATGTCCTTTTGTTGTTCTGTTGTTTATGTTGTTATGTCTTCTTGTGGAACCTACTGCTGCAGGTCTTCCTTGAAAAAGAGATCATTGATCTCAATGGGATTTTACCTGGATAAATAAAGGTTTTGAATTCAATTGAGCCATTCATCTTCATTCAACTCCTGAGCAACTTTCATATGGAATGAAAAGCAGCCGGCCTCCAGCTCTGCGTCCAGTTCTATTTATACATCCATGGCCTACACTGAGCATTGGTGCCAAAAGTGAGTCGAGTCGAACCATGCAGTAGAAATAAGGCATAAGGAAGCACATCATTAGGATCCATGTGACACACAGTGAGAACTGCAGGTGAACAGCGCAGAAGATGATTATGGAGATTCTTCTGGTTATAATCCTCTTTTGCAGCACAAGGTTTCAAGGTTTATTGGCCACTAATCTTTCTCCATTTACCCTCCAACTAGCTCTTGAAAAGTTGTTACGGGGGAAGAAAGTTGGGTTGGCCGAAATGTGCAGGCCAATCTATAATGAGAACCTACCTGCTTTAAGTCATTTGGGGCAATGGTGTCAAGTGAATGCGGTTTAAAATAAAACCAACAGTGCAGCTTGTGGAGACCAAAGTGGCGTGTCCTGGCACTTGTCGGAGTAAGGACCATTTCGGAGCAACGCCGTCTATTTTCTGGGTTAGCCTACTGCTGTATCTCCGAGGACCAGACCAGCTGCTGCTCACATTCATTTCACTTCCCATTAAATGTGAAATAAATCAGGAGTCCCCACACAACCTCCTTAGAGACACAGGAAACACACACACACACACACACACACACACACACACACACACACACACACACACACACACACACACACACACACACACACACACACACACACACACACACACACACACACACACACACACACACACACACACACACACACACACACCACACACACACACACACACACACACACACACACACACACACACACACACACACACACACACACACACACACACACACACACACACACACACAGTGTATACAGGGTACACAGTATAACGTAGGTCATGTGCATTGAGGATGTCAGGTGGAGAGGAAATGCTGTGGACGTGCGTTTGTGTGTGTGCGTCTGCCATTGTGTGTGTGTCTGTGCATGTGTGTGTGTTTCTCTGACAGCGCACAGCGGTGAGAGTGAGTGGGTCTGTGTGAAGGGGGGCTATTTCTGGCGTCTCATTTTTTTTTCCTGCTGCCGCAAAGAAATGCGATCGGCGTCCGGGAAACGAGAGCTGGCAGCAAGCAATCATCTGCCTGCCACACACACACATACACACACAGCACCTCGCAGCGCCGAGCAACACGCGCCATGGCAACGGAACAGCCGCAATTAGAGCCGAAGAGCCTTTCCCCTCCATCGAGGGAGAGACGGAGAGCGAAATGAAAGGAGGAAAGAAAGAGCAGGCGAGAGAGAGAGAGACAGGAAGAGGGGAGGGGAGGGAGGGAGGGGGGGAGACAAGTGTCAAAGAAACGGCACCGCACAGGAAGGAGAGAGGGAGAGGAAAGGAGAACACGATAAAGAGGTGAGAATGTGCAAGGGGGAGGCTGCGAAGGGAAACGAGGGCCGAGAGCAATGGAGGAGGAGGAGGAGGAGGAGGAGGAGGAGGAGGAGGAGGAGGAGGAGCAGGAAGGGAGTGAGGCTGAAAGGAAAATACTAAAAAGCAGAGGAGGTAAAGAGCTAGGTAGAGGAGGAGGAGTAGGGGGAAGAGATATCCAAAAAGACAGATTGCAAGACATGAGCGAGAAAAACAAAAGAGATTACGTGCAAGAGAAACCACGATAAGACGAGGGGGAGAAAAAAAGGCGAGGAGGTTAGATAGAGAGAGAAGGGAGCGACGGGTGGAGGCGTGTGGAGGAGGAGGAGGGGGAGGGGGGGTGGGCTGCTTCTCCTGTGTGAGCCGGGCTAATGAAAGATGAATGAGGGTGGCAGTGGTGGGAAGGGGAGTGGAGTGTGGCTGCGGGCGATGCCTGGCTGAGCTGCTGGGTGTGTGTGTGTGTGTGTGTGTGTGTGTGTGTGTGTGTGTGTGTGTGTGTGTGTGTGTGTGTGTGTGTGTGTGTGTGTGTGTGTGGCGCAGTCGAGTGAGTCTCACAATTGGCTGACTGGTGTTGGACAACAGGGATGAGATTGTGTGTACTGTATGACTCGGGAGCAAACGGTCAACAACAATAAACACGCTCGCACGCTCACACCCACGCACACAGCAGCAGGCGCTTCCAGTGGAAGCCTGTTGCCACCTGTACGCATGAAGTCAATCATTAGTAACCGCACGGCGTCTCCGAGCCTTGCTCACTTATTCAGACCTTCTATCCATCATGCTGTCAGTCACTCTTTGAACCCGTCTCTCTCCCTCACCCTCCGGATTCACTGCAAAATCCCTCATCCGCTGCCTCTCCCCATCTCTTCCAATATCCCACCCTGCCAGTCTATACCACTTTCCAGGCATCAATTTCTCTCCTCCCGCCACCAGAGTTCACCTTTTTTGTCTGCCTCTAATTGTTGTGGCGAACATCCTCGGGGCTGTGGGAAAGGCGTACTGTAACAGCTTGGATGAGAACTCCCTCCAGAGAGTGGAGGGCGGCCAGACAGAGAAGTCATCCTGACCCCGACTGCACTTCTTCTTCTCCTTCTCTTCGACGGACGGACTGCTTTTTTTCCTTCTTCCTCCAGACGAATCACATGCTCCGCAGTGCCAAAACAAGTCCCTAGTGCAGATGCTGACAGCAGATCTGAACTTTTATCTGACTAAAGGGATAATTCTGCCAAAACGAGCTTAATCCTTCGACACGGGGCAAGGTCAGAATGTGATTTTCATGAAACACTCCGTTACAGTTGGACTACATCCAGATATGACAATAAAGGCATGAATACATAATCAAACTGAACATGTGATTTCATCCTTAACTTCTGAGGATAATACCATTTTGGTGCACTATTTAGGATTTATAGATGATACTTTAATTTCTACATAACCTATGACCACCTGTGATGATACTTACTGTAGAGTGTACTACCTGCAGAGTGCTTTACACTCAAGAGACCATTTTAATGCACTATTTAATTAAATGTAGTTCCAATTAGAGAAATGAAATAGTAACACCAGATGACAAAATAACCCAGAAACAAACACAAGGATAACAATTAACAAGAAATTGCCACAGTTTCAGACGTCTAATTAAGCTGCATGATGCTTTGCGCCATGATAGCTTCTATCGAATTTGCAGTAAGAATCAAAATCCCTAAAAGAATGATCGGATGAATGCAGTTTTAACAAACATTTTAAGATATAAATAACTACATTTTCTACTCAATGATTGACATTTAATCAGGAGAAACCCTGAGGTGTGGAGGTTCCAAAGGTTGTGTGGGTTTACAACTTGTTACTTGAGAATGTGTGTCAGCCTTGAGGACAGGCCTTTTATTGTCCAGTGGCAACATGTGATCAGCCACTCAAAAGTGCATAAGCTTTGATGCTTGGGAACTCTGCAGCAAATGGTGTGCTCTTTAGATATGGACAGCATAGGGTCAACACGGGGGTTTCCATGACGGTCGCAGGCATGACTCCCATTATACACCGACCCACCGATGCACACACACTGTGCGAAAACAAATATGTCCGGAATCGGTCAGAAACAAGCAAACCGACCACATACAAAAACACACAAAAACATGTGAGCCTGCACACCTGCACGGCTGCGCACACATACACTGACAGACAAAGAAACACACAAACCTTGGGGACAGAAGCGGCTAACGTTCAGAAAAAAAAACCCAAACAAAGAGACATCCTGTTTCCTGGAACACAACACCACTCAACCCTCAGTGCTCCGAGCAGCCAGCAGAACACGCACACAAATACACACACACGCAAAAAATCAGTTCGTTGTCCATCACTGCGTATTTTTTTCCTTGATCCTGATTAATGTACCGGCGTGAGTCTGTGTGTCCAGCGATGCCACTGGCTGTGCTTTTGAGTGTGGGTGCACGTGATTTTATGCTTGCGAGCGGCTGTGGCCAGAAGTGTGTGTGTGTGTGACACAGAGAGAGAGGGAGGGAGAGCAGATGATAGAGTAGGCTTTAGCGATTCCCTGGAGTGTGAGGCAGCGTTTACGGCACTCTCAGAGCAGCCAGAGTGATGAATATTTAAAGACGTGCCTGAAAGAGCAGAGGGAGGGGGAGCAGGGTGTGCGTGTGTGTGTCCGTGTTTATGTGCGTGCATGCGTTAGTGTTTGCATGCGCTTGTGAATGTGTGCACATGCCTAAGTGTGTGTGAGGGACGTTATCTCGTATCTCCTATAGCATTTGTGTGTGCGACCATATATGATGTGTGTGCCTGTCTGGAGTTGGAATGCCTATATAAGCTATGTGTAGGAGTCGAGTCATGCATATAGAGCCTTTCTCTTTATATGTGTTATAATGTGTATGTTTGTCTACGAGTATTTCGTGTCTGCATATTGATTTACACTCGTGCAAATGTATATTTTTCTGTCTATAAACAAAGTCTACTCGGATATTAAATCTACAGTGTCTATGTGTGTGTCCAGACTATACGCAAGTGCCTGCCCTGTGTGTGTGTTTGTGTGTGTGTTTGCACTTCACACAGCCCTGTAGGCCAGCTCTCTGTCTCGCTAAATGGGGATGAATAGCAGAGCGTCGCCGCTGCTCAACAGGAGACGAATGGCTACGGGGCTTTCTGTCTCCAGTTACACACCGATCACTGCCTGAGACACTCACACACACACACACACACACACACACACACACACACACACACACACACACACACACACACACACACACACACACACACACACACACACACACACACACACACACACACACACACACACACACACACACACACACACACACACACACACACACACACACACACACACACACACACACACACACACACACACACACACACACACACACACACACACACACACACACACACACACACACACACACACACACACACACACACACACACACAAACAGGAATGGTCATCTATCCTTCTAAATGTTATCTGGGCTACACACCCACATGTAGCTGAGCTATCATGTGGGCAATCATGGTGTTCAAAGAGCATGACATCTGACACCACAGACGTCTTGTGACTTTGAGGATTTTTGTGTTGCATGTCAACAGCAGTAAAAAGAATGTCAAATATAATTTGACCCTCCAAACTGATCATTAGAACTGTCATCCCGTGTGCTTTCTTAATGGGATCTATTGTAGTGTATGAAATTATATTTAAATGTAGCAAAGTCAAGCAAGTCATGAAAACCCAGAGCATCACTCTCGTATCAAATACTTGCAAGCTATATCAAACTGAAAATGTATTTGCACAAACACGCATCCCCACGCGATGGATGCAAGATATTCCGAGAGGCGAGGAATGGAAGGAAGGGAGTGTAGAAAGAAAAGAGAAAGCAGGAGTGAGAGAAAGAGAAAGAGTGCATCCTGGGATGCAGAATGCCAAATACAGTGAGATAAGAGTTAATGTATCCCCCCCAGCCCCCTCGTTTGGCTCTCTCTTTCTTCCTTCCTCCCTCCCTCCATCCCTCCCTCCCTCCCTCCCTCCCTCCTCCTCCCCGTTTGCTTTGAGGGATGAATAATAACTGCTGCTCTGAGATTTCCTCCCTCGTTTTTCAAAGCGCAGAACGGAGATGGGGAAGGTCTGCCCGGCCCGGGCTGCGCGTGCGGGCTGGAACGAACACACACACACACACACACACACACACACACACACACACACACACACACACACACACACACACACACACACACACACACACACACACACACACACACACACACACACACACACACACACACACACACACACACACACACACACACACACACACACACACACACACACACACACACACACACACACACACACACACACACACACACTTGTTCTCGCTGCTCGCCTGGAGCAGGGAAATCAGATCTCCTCCAGAGAAAGAGGGGGGGGGGGGGTCTAAGGCGCTGTAGGGAGCCCATACAAAAAAAAAATCCCCTGCAAGCACGTATAGGGCTATACACATCACAAAACCCACACGCAGCATCGAGGGAAACCAAGAATAACTAGGAGGATGCGAGCTGCCTCCTGGAGCGACAGGGTGAACTCAAGGTTAGAGACAAATCACCGGTTCAAGCCCCGCCGCCAGGGCCAATCCGTCCACGCTGAAGCACCCCTCTGCCGGGCACGTAACGCTGATTGCTTAAAGGCATCCATAGTTCTCCCGCCATGTGCCGTGCTTTGGAGCTTAGGGCTCGGAGACAGCCTTGAAGATGAGAGGAGAAGCAGACACTAAATGGGGATGCCAGTTTATTTGCGCTTGGTGTCAAAAGGGGAACGTGGGGTGGCGAGGGGGGGGGGGGGTTTAAGCACAGAGCGCAGAGTTCTTGTAAAAAAAGACAAGCAGGCTGTCCAGGAGGAGCACTTGCACGTCAAGCTGCGACGCGCCGCGGAAATCAGCAGCTAGGTTTCAGAGGAGAGGGCTTATTTATGCAAACAGGCGTACAAGCGCGCACAGTAGGAATCGAGACAAGCCTTGTAAACAAACACACACCCACACCATAAAGCACACAGGGGAGGCGATGTGAGAAGCAGACTGTGAAAACTCTAGTCGTGCCCGGGCAGTGCTTCCACACACACACACACACACACACACACAAACGAGCTGCGAGAGAGAGATTGAAGTGGCGAATAGGGACGGAAAAGAAGGACAAAGAGAGAGGAGGAGAAGGAGGAGGGATAAGTGCGAAGGTGCGAGTGTCTGGTGCTACTTTTGTGTTGCCAAACGAGGACACGTCAATGAGTGAGAGAGAAAGAGAGAGAGAGAGTGTGTGTGGTAAAAGGGTCTATAATGACTCGAACCAGGCGTGTGTGCGAGCGCGGGCGAGGAAAAAAGTAGGAACGCTTTCCCATTTCAATTCGCAACAGCTGGTGTCGAATTAACACATTTACCAGTGTGCATTTGGAACAGATTAAAATGGTGTGTGGCGTGTGACTGTCTCTACACTTGTGTGTGTGTGTGTGTGTGTGTGTGTGTGTGTGTGTGTGTGTGTGTGTAAGCAGATGAGGGCCAAAACAAGAGTGTGTTTGTGTGTGGGAGTGTCTGTGTATTAACGCAATGGATCAGGGCAGGAGGGACAGAGAGGGGGAGAGAAAGAAAGAGAGAGCAGCAGGGAGGGATGTAGAGAAGGGGGGAGAGAAAGAGCGAGAGAGAGCTCTACCCAACGGCTTTAGCTGCTGCCCTGGGCCGTCTCTCTAAGCCCTGTTTAGGAGGCTTTGGAGCTCAGATAGAAATAATCCCCCACTCAGACACACACACACACACACACACACACACACACACACACACACATAATAAAAATAAAAATGCACACACGCGTACATACACAAACACACGGGAATGCTCACAAACAGACACGCAAGTCGAGGTGAAAAAACAAGTGCGCACATAGGCCTACGAGGCAACAAGCAGCGACAGCACATTCGCCTTGACACGAAACCAACCACCCGCCTACACACACACACACACACACGAGCAGAAACACACACACACCGAGGCTGCTGCTTCCGCACGGCAGAGCACAGCGACATCAGCACGGCACCGTGACAAACACTTTACACACTCCAGCACTCAGCAGAGGGGAGGGATAGAGGGAGAGATTGGAGAAAGAGGGGAGGCGGACGAGGCGGAGGAGGATATGAGCCAGGGAGGGAGGTGAGTGAGCAGGGGAAGAGGGAGGGGAGGCGAACAAATTAATAGGAGCCGGAGATATACACAGCCAGCGCTGCAAACGGGGGAGGTGGAGAGGGAGGAGGAGGAGGTGGAGGACGACGACGACGACGAGAGAGCAATTCATTCCCGTTCTCTCCTCGTTCGCTCTCTGGAGGAAGGCTGCGCGTATTTGCTCAAGAGCAGGGAGGGGAGGGGGGAGGAAGAGAGGGGGCTTTGTTTGGCAGAAGAGAGGAAAAGCGGAGTAGGAGATTCTCTTTTTAATTATTATTATTTGGTTTATTATTATAGAATTAAATGAATTGATTATATGCATTATCTTGCACAAAAATCAAGAACTCACCTTAACTTTTTCTATTGTTCTGTGTATTGCTTTGTTTTGTTTTTTATTTAATTAATTTTCAATTTTTTTTACTGTTTTCCTTTTAAAAGAAAACATTTTATTCTTGGTTCACAATGTTTATGAACTTACCGGTACATTCCAAATGTATGATTATGTTGATTTTACAAAGCTTTGGCAATACTGCATGTCATTATAGTCATGCTAATAAAGCTATTTCAATTGAATGGATTGTGGTGACATAAAAACACAGAAAAAAAGAGGGGAAATAATGAAGACGTCTTGCATGCGAGGAAGAGGAAGAGAAAGTGACAGGGAGGGAAGGGGGAGAGGAAAGGGGGGTAGTTGTTTTGGGGTTTGCACAGGATGCAGTTTGTCATCTTCATCAGCCGACAGTTGGGGGGGAGAGAGGGAGGAGGGATGGAGAGGTGGAGGAGGAGGAGAGGGGTGAGGTGAGGGGGGGATGGGCGGTGTTTAAGCGGAGCCTTTGAGAGACGTTGACCCTGTAATTGACCTGTGTCTCCGCCTACATCGCCGGGGCGACAAGCAGAGCCGCTGCAGCTAATCACTTAGTAACCCTGACCTGTCAATCACACCGGTCTCCGCGTGGAGGAAGGGAGGGAGCGGCAGCAAATGAAAGAAAGAGGGGGAGAGAAAGAGAGAGGGGGGGGAGGAAGGGAGTGAAAGAGTAATAACAGCACCGAGGTTATCATTTACTGGACTGCTCGCTTCCGATGAAGCCCTGGTTTTAAAAAAAGCCAATAAAATGCTCTGTGCCTCGAACACACACAATCTCCTCGTGCTGCTATAGAGAGAGGCTTTCTGAGGGTTCAGATAAGAGGGAGCACGAGAGGGGAGGCGGGTGAGGTAGGGAGGGGTGACGGGTTGAGAAGAGATAAGATAGCTGCATAGTGAAGCCAACATGCCAAGAAAACAACGGAGTGCCGAGTTTATGTGCTGTATAGGTGTTGTGTGGTGTGTGTGTGTTACCTGTTGATGAGGGGGAAGATGGACACCACCAGGTAAACGGAGGGATACCACTTCAACGGTTTGATCTCCTCGGCCAAGGAAACCTGGAGGAGAGAAAAGTGACTGCTGAGAAACGTAATACTCACATTAACACCCTTGTCTCTCTCTCCACACACACACACACACACACACACACACACACACACACACACACACACACACACACACACACACACACGCACACACGCACACACACACACACACACACGCACACGCACACACACACACACGCACACACACACACACATCACTTCAGGGGACATTACATTGACTTACATGCATTTCCTGGAGACTTATCCTAACCTTAACCATGACCAACACATGCCTAACCCTAACCCTTACCCTAACCAAGTCTTCACCCTAAAAGTAATGATCCCCCTTATGGGGACCTCCATTTTGTCCCCATAAGGGAGGTGAGTCCCCACACGTGACTGTGTAAACAGATTTAGGTCCCCACAAGTATAGTAATGCTAGGCCACACACACACACACACACACACACACACACACACACACACACACACACACACACACACACACACACACACACACACACACACACACACACACACACACACACACACACACACACACACACACACACACACACACACACACACACACACACACACACACACACACACACACACACACACACACACACACACACACTTCGGGACTTAACTGGAAGATCGGTGCACTGAGGAAAACAACAAAGGCCAATTAAACCCTAATAAAATATTAACCTGCTGATAATACGCAATATCCACACAGCTATGAGGAGAAACGGGGATTCCAATTAAACTGGAAGCCAATACTAATGCCGTAATGTGAAGGGGGGGATGGATTAAATATCTGGTGGACGGGCGGGCAGGAAGACGGAGAGATGCGGCAGCAGCAGCAGCAGCTCTAAGCCGAGGAGGGGGAGTGCTTTTACAAGCCGTTATCTAATTCCCCGGGGAGGAGGACTCTTGCGCCCGGTAGAGGCTGAGAAGCGCGGCCCCTGGATCGATTTTCTGTTCTGTTTTTCCACCCCCCCTCCTCCTCCTCCTCCTCCTCCTCCTCCTCCTCCTCCTCCTCCTCCTCCTCCTCCAGGCTAGAGCGCAGTAGCAGCGCAAAACCTCCCTCCCTCTCTCTCGCTCTCGCTCTAACACACACACATAAAGTGGAGGCCAGGAGGCAGGCCCACGAGCTCTGGTCTCTACCCCCACATGCTGGAAATTAATTACTCACCAGAAAGACCCCGAGGCGTGCAAGCTCTAACGCAGGCATTTTAAACAATTCAAATGAAAATCACGAGAGCCCCCCGGAGGTATTTCTTCTTTTGTGTGTGTGTGTGTGTGCGCGCACGTTGAATATGTTGACAATAAGAGCCACATTTTCACCGTGTAACGTACACGGGCTGTATGTGATCAGCTGAACAGAACTCGGTCGTGTTTCCACATCACAGCCGGTTACAGCATAAACCCAAAGGCAAGCATTAGGCTTAGCCCTATTAATGTCCATCATGATGGGGAGCTCTGACATCACCGGACATGTCAAGCTCTGCCTATTGTCATCTCAAGTGGGTGTGTTTGATGGTGTGTGTGTGTGTGTGTGTGTGTGTGTGTGTGTGTGTGTGTGGGATGATTGTGTCATTGGAAGAGAGGAAAAGGGCAAGCCGCAAGCCTGAAGGATGCTAAGTGGAAAAGAAGATTTGTGGGTGTGTGAGCCACTGCAGAAATTGTGTTTTAGAGCATGCATGGAACC
Source organism: Pseudochaenichthys georgianus (assembly GCF_902827115.2). Taxonomy (NCBI): domain Eukaryota; kingdom Metazoa; phylum Chordata; class Actinopteri; order Perciformes; family Channichthyidae; genus Pseudochaenichthys; species Pseudochaenichthys georgianus. Next base: position 31,662,301 of record NC_047523.1, on the reverse strand, counting down.
AGTATCTCAGATGGAAATTCGGTGAGGTGTAGAGGCAGGCATTTGAGGAATTTCAATGCCCAAGAGACAGGATGTGGAAAAGGAGGAGGAGCGCGGCTAAAGGGCCTGGTGTTTTTAATCACAGTCCTCCCGTGTCAGAGGCCCCGGCGCTGCTCGGGAAGCAGAGGGGAATGAAACCGTAATTACGTGCGGCGGGCACTGCGGTCCCAACGTTAATGACGCAAGCTAGATTACAGACGGTTATCGGGAGCAACCCATCCCCTTTACCACCCACTGTACTACCCACTGTACTACCCACCCTCACCCGCGGAGGAAAGACACTCTAAGAATAACAGCATCACGTTTCAGCGTCAAATTCAAGGGCTTTTCAAACTACGTATCTTTTGAGTGAAAATGAGACCAGTGAGACCAGTGATCATCGTAAGGGGTTTTCTCAGGGTTCATTCTTTAAATGCCCAACTTGACCAAAAAGAGGCTCTAAAATGATAACCATACGCAGGATGTAAGGAATTAAGTCGTTTAGGAAAGAGATTTGGTAAATTGTATTTTGAGAAAGAAGTATCATTTTGACAACTGCTGTATCGAGCTTTAAAAATGTTTTCTTTTTTTTGTATTCTCCTTGCCTTTATTGATTGCAAAGCTGGAGATAGGCAGAACATCAGGGAAGAGAGGGGAGAGCATGCAGCAAACAAATAAATAAAAGGGGTAGTGGTCTGCATTAATGCCTGGTGTGCTGCATGTACCCCCCTCGATCTCAACTTTTAAACTTAATGAAAAAAGCATCCTCCTGTTCAATTTCCCACATTGGGATCAATAATGTACCATCTTATCTTATCTTCATTAAATGTTTTCTATGTCTAATACAAGTTGAGCAGTTTTCTTTTTCTCCAATATCCATTTTTAAGCCAACATGGACAAGAAGTCCATGTTGAAAATATAAAAAAGGAGATTTAAACACCTACAATATTATGACAGCTAAGCAAACTCAGGGATGAGGTTTGGTCCAAAGCTCCAAAGCAACTATAAAATGGCACAATTGGCGAGATTGTTCTGGCTGGAACTAAAATGCCATATTTTAATTATTTTCCATAATCCTTTCTTAAAATACCTTGACTAAACAATTTGTTTTTCTAAAAATCGATTTTCAGGGACAGTTAAAACCCAAAAGCATCCCGTCAAGCAACCAGAAGTATACTGCCGAGGACTCGAAACAACACATACCTGACAGCTGGGAAGTGGATCCCTACAAAAGGAGTTGTATGTGTTTTGTCAAAGCCACATGTCGTTTTGGAGAGCCCTTAGGAGACAAACCCAACTGTCCTTGCAGCTTACTCAGAGTAAAGAAGTACTTCCGGATGTTGGTGACATGACATACAAAAGTTAAACCTGGCACATAAACGACACACACATGCAGAGGCAACACTCACTCACCTCAATCAAGGCTGCAAACACACACACACACACACACACACACACACACACACACACACACACACACACACACACACACACACACACACACACACACACACACACACACACACACACGCACACGCACACGCACACACACACACCTCGCATTGTGACTCAAGGCAAAGCTTGTGTGGATCAGTAAACAAGCACCCTGGGAAGATAACGAACAAGCAGCTCGCTGTTTACTCTTTGTTGCTACCCGACGGGACTGAGCTGCTGTGTGAGCAGTTGTGCAAATGTCTTTAAAGGTGTGTGTGAGGCCTGACTTAAACACCCTCTCCTGAATACCCCCCTCGCTGACCTGCGCTGCTGCAAGACCTCGTGGTGTGCGTTTGTGTTCTCATGCATGACCGCAAACAAATTGCTCGGGACACACAGAGATGTGTCACAATCATGTGACTGACGGACCTGATAACTGCCAACGCCGCACACACACGCGCACACACACACACACACACACACACACACACACACACACACACACACACACACACACACACACACACACACACACACACACACACACACACACACACACACACACACACACACACACACACACACACACACACACACACACACACACACACACACACACACACACACACACACACACACACACACACACACACACACACACACACACACACACGGTGGGGGATGGTGCCGGGCTGAGTCAGAGAGAGAGATAAAACAGGATCGAGAATGGCATACGCAGAAAACCACATGTGTGACCACACAAAAACATGAGAACCGTAGATATGTGTGTGTGTGTCTGTGTGTCTGTGTGTGTCCGGCGTCCATGTGTACAGTAACAGACAACATGTGAGGCGCAGAAGGAGGGAGATGTGGCGAAGTGAATAGAAATAACCAGAGCCAGCGGTCTTCAGAAACCCAGCAGGAATCCCTTTCTCTAGTTTACACCTGCTGCTAAACACACACACGCACACGCGCGCACACACACGCGCGCGTGCGTGCACACACACACACGCGCGAGCCAGGGCTTGCTGGCTTGGCAAGTACAATCAGGGAGGCTGTTGTTGTTGTTTTAAAGCATCGCAGCGCGTGCATAAACTCTCATAAATATTCATGCCCATGAACCTGGCCTGCTGCTTTATTCATGCTGGGTATGAGTACAAGAGTGAGAGAGATGGAGGGAGGGAGGAAGAGAGGGACAGGGACAATGAAAGAGAGGGGGAAAGAAAGAGAGCACAAAGCAAAAAGGCAGGGAGGACAACAGAGGAAAACAAGGTGAGCTACTGGGAAAGAGATATACGAGGAAACGGAGAGTGTGATAGAAACCACTGCTGACTTATTTACACTCTGTGCAACACATAGCAATTAGCCCACATGAGCAGAGAGTGCGGGTGTGAATGTTGCTGACACACATTCATACACACACACACACACACACACACACACACACACACACACACACACACACACACCACACACACACACACACACACACACACACACACACACACCACACACACACACACACACACACACACACACACACACACACACACACACACACACACACACACACACACACACACACACACACACACACACACACGTCACTTGTGAGGGTTACGCCAGTTCAGTGTGCAGTAATTACATCTGCCACTTAGGGGCAGCATCTACATAACCTTAACGCTAACCTGCCCCCCCCCCCCTCTCCCAAACCTCTCCCTGCGAGGTGGAGGTGTAACCCAAGGGAAGGAGGGGTGAGGTAACCTAAAGCAAGACCGCACCTTTTCAACTGTTCCTCAGTAAGGCTGTGACTCTGATCACCTCTGTGGAGGGTGCTCGGTGGATTGCAGCGCTTTACATTTTAATTATCGGTCGTCTCCATATTCATGCGCCATGCGTGGGCAAGGGTGAGGTGTCTTTCTGGAGGACACTTGAACAAGATGTCTGTCTAATAGCCAGATAAAGACTTAAAGGGGAAATACTTTCCAGAACCTGAAAGAATTTGATTATTTATTCAAAAATGTTTTCCAGCAATTTAGTACCGCGCTTCCATGAAGTGTACGGGCCTATATGAGACACACTTCAAACGGCAGAGGCCTAGAGATCTTGACATTTAGTCCAAAGCCGGGTCAAACCCTCTGTGACCTACATTTACCAAACGCAACCCATAACGTCTTTTTGTTAGACCCTCTGACCCGTGTTGACACACTGAGTCTCCCTGACCTTTAGCTGCCAGCACTCTTTGTCACAATGGCGTCTGACAATTTCTAGAACTTTTTGAAGGTTTAACATTCACACCACGATAAGCCAGCTGTGTGGAGGTGAGAAAGTTCTCGCTCAGGCGTCCTTTTTTAATCCTTTCACAACTTTTTCTGTCACTTTCTATGAGAACAATCACGGTCAACAATGTCTTCCAGGTGAGTCTGTGCAATATTATCCCCAATGTGTTATTGACAAAGCGTCTCAGTCCCTTCAATCTTTTTTAAAAAACATTCCTGTGTAGATGTTCGGCTAATGTATACAAACGCTCTGATTTGAGCTGTAGTCTTTATATGAACTAAACAAGCATAAGCCCAATGGCACGCGTGGCGTCATCACTTACATTTAATATTCATTAATTACAACTATCCGTCTACCTTTCTCCATTCCCCGATTATTTTTGTCCTCATGTCCTGTTACTCAATCTGACTTCTTTAGGTATCAATATATTTGGCAGGTAACTTTTCTAGTTCCCTTGTGTTTCAGTAAGGTCAGGCGGCAAACAGACAGGCACCTCAGCTCCAAAATATAAACACGTACGCATACTCACGCACCCACATTTAAATAAACAGGCACACACACACAGTGGGAAGCGTAGGTGTCACAAGGTCAGATTGCTCCCCGCTGGTTGACACCTAACAGCGTGCGAGCATAAAGGCTAATCCCGCACACACACTAATCCTTGTGTGTATGCCTGTGCATGCCTCGAGTGTGTGTTGATACATCTGACAATGGGACAAAGCTTTACCTTTCGTCTCTCTCTCTCCGGGTTGAAGGTTCCCAACCATGACTGCATCTGTGCATAAAAGACACAAAACGGGAAGAAAAGGCGAGGGCAGTTACTTTGGCCAACAACAACAAGCAGAATAGCAATATGTTGTTTTTTCCTAGAGAGTTTCCTGAGGTCTAGAGGCGAACACAATGACATTGGCTATCACTCCAAAGCCGAATCCCTCCACCTTATTACACATCCCTGCAAGCATCGCCTAATTCACAGCAGAGTGCAGAGCTTAGATGCCGAGGGGAGCACTTAGACAGCTCCCAGCATCTCCCAACAAGAGGGTACTGATCAGCTTCAGCGCACACAATGTGACATGAGGAAGAAGATGAAGAGGCAAAAGGGTGCGGAGAAAAGAGGGACCTTTTTTGAAGAAGTGTGAAAGAAAAAGGAAAAAGTGGAGCAAACATGGCAGATCTGAGATCTCCGGAGAGAACGTGGGAACACTTTTCGCTCATCCTCTGTCTCCTCTCTCAGGGGAATGCAGGGAAAATGTCAACAGCCAAGCGCAGGAAAATAGACTCTCTCTCTCTCTCTCTCTCACACACACACACACACACACACACACACACACACACACACACACACACACACACACACACACACACACACACACACACACACACACACACACACACACACACACACACACACACACACACACACACACACACACACACACACACACACACACACACACACACACACACACACACACACACACACACACACACACACACACACACACACACACACCACACACACACGACACACACGACTAGGGCTGGCAATAGTGGGATAGGGGCGGGGGGGCCGTAGGAAACCAGAGGGTTTATGTAACCCAAGACTTCATAGAGAAATCTCTGGAGGCCCAGAGCTTCACACACAAAAAGAGGCAGCTTTGCGCTCCTCTGTTCTGCAATTTATTAACTCAATGTTGCCATGGTTTCACCGCACTGACGTGATTGTCATTGTAAATCTATGCGTGACCGTGGTGTGCTTGTGCAGTGCAAGAAAAAAAAAACAGCCATTTGGTCATTAAATCAGTTCCAGAGCACCACCGCCCATCCACACGAACAACCACCGCTAAGAGGAATAGAGTCAGGCTTCGGCCAGGTCTCCAGTGAGAGTACCTGCCAGGTCTCCAGTGAGAGTACCTGCCTTTTTGTGCAATCTCTTTTAAGGATGCGTCTCCTGAAGTTGAGCAATTCAGACAGAAAGTATTGATGCGTGAGGCTGAGGCAGGAAGGATGTACAAATCACATTCATAAAACAAACACTCAGACCTCTCTGTCGCGCCTGATAATGACTCATTAGTTTTCAAATCCTCTATTTAGTATGAGCTCACACTGTCCCTCAGAATGTGCCTGTGTTTCTCTCAATAATCCCGTTGTAAACAGCTTGGACTTGGTAAACTAATGAGGTACGGAGTAGTTTCCCTACCCCTATCCTCCCCCTCCTGTCTCTGGAAAGCGGAGAAACGTCTCCGTCCAGCTCACATCCCGCCTCTCTTCACTCTGCCTCCTCGGCTTTATCCCTTTTCCCGATGCGGCGCCACCTACCCTGCTTCCAAAGCTTTCCAAACTCTTTCAAGCGAGACAGCCTGCAGCTGAAAAGAGATAAGGCTTGAGCTCTTCATAAATATGATAGAGAAAGCAAAACGGCAGACTGAAGAGGGGGAAGAGGCACGGAGGGAAATTATTGGGAACGGGAAACTGAGGGTGGATAGAGACGGAGACAGATGGAGCTGGAAAGGGAAAGAGAGAGGAAACAAGAAAGGTGGGAAACAGAGATACAGAGAGACAGGAGGATGAGGGAGAGAAGGCTGAATACCGTGAGCTGAATGAGTTATGAGATGGAGGTGGCAACGCGGCTACATTCAATTCATCCTCTTTATCACATTCATGATAAAGAGCTGTGTGGTCTCTTTCCCCCCCCTCAGCTACCTGAAGTCTTGTGTCTGCAGCGCGGCTATCTTTTCATCTGTCACACCCACTCATCGCTGTCTCTCCGGCCCAAATAAAGACATGCACGATTTTAATTTATTGTGAGACTGTGGGGAGTTTTACCTGATTATCCATTACTTTTTTGGTATATCAAAAACCCACAGACATATTGTTGTAGCGCGAGTCAGGCAGCACCTCTCCGCTGGCAGTACGGCCACACCGTCTTGTCAGATGAGGGGAAGCTATGCAATATGTTAGGAATGCTCCCTCTTGGCTTCTACTGCGCCCTTATAATTGGAAATGAGCTATGGCGAGGAGAGGAGGTAAAGCAATAATTAAATTCATTATCGACACAAATGTACTTTTATGAGAAGTTGGAATAAGTGAAAGGTGGATATTTGGTTAAAAAATGTAAGCCAGCTATCGAGTTTCACTTTTACTTTGATGCACCCCTTTGAGATGAAGTACATTTGAGTAAATAAGGAGCAATAACTATGATTCAGAGTCTCAGCCAGGACTGTGTCCACCACCATTTTGACATGCAGAAGGTAGCTAGCAATGCAAACATGTGCAACAATGCTGACAGAGAAGTAAACCAAAACAAAGAACAAAGAAGTTCATATTACACCGCACACAGAGGAAGAGGGATTTCATTGTCTAACCAGGGAGACATTACTCCACAATATATTTACATTGCATATACAGTGTAGATGTTTTCTACTATCGTCTCAGTGTGAAATAATAGCTTCCAAATGATTATTGACTATCAGAGTTGCACTGTTTCTTCTTCCATGCATGGACCAATTGTCCACGAAAGCCCACTCCCAACCATAACATTATATATCAGACACAGAAAATGTTTTCCAGGGATTTGTCTCGGCTCTTGTGAGAACACACAAACATCAAACCTGTCTGAGCAATCAGAAATGTCAGCTTGTACTAATGTCACATTTCTAAAAGGTCACAATGCACTTGGATTCAGTTCAACTGCCAGTGTTTTGGACGGCTACTGACTGCAGGCATGTTGAGCACTCACCCTCGCATTGGCCACGCAGATTATCCTGGCGTAGCAGCAGATCATCAGGAAGATGAGGCTGAACAACGGCACGTACCATCTGCAAACGAACAAACACGAGCAGGTCGTAAAGAAACTACAAATGAGCAATGTTATGCAGTGTTATTACAAGAACGTTTGATTTACTGCGGCTTCCTTTTAGTCTTGGATCAGGAGGAGGAAGAGGAGGTTTTTGATAACTCTTTTAGAATAAAGAAAATGTCAAATGACGGGAAAAAAAACCGGATTTAATTTGTTTCTTAGCCACGAGTAGAGTGTCATATACCCCAATGGAATTTATACTGTGATGGGATGTAATAACATACTAGGTGTCCAATGTTTAAATATTAGGGCCGTCTAAACCGATTATAGATACAAAAACATTTAATAACATTTCCTCTGCGGCAATGCAATCTGAGAAGGGCGTTACTGTTAGATATGATTTGGACCAAAGCAAATTCAGATGTGGATGCAAAACCCTTGTTACTCAGCTTTTATATTATCTTGCATCTTGATTTTAAACATGAATCATTCCTCATTTCAAGCCACAAGCATTCATTAAGGAATGTTTATATAACGGTGAGACTGTTCAGATGGTGTAATCTTTGCACCATTTTCCTAAATAGCTGATTAATAGATGACACATAGTTTGTGCATAAACAGCAAAGAGTAGAACAGGCCTGACTCAGCACACGGATCGTGCTGCTCATAGTTTCAGTGAGCAGACAGAGAGGCACACAAAGGACAAAAGATAATGCCAGTCAAGTCACGACACCAGAAATGCGCGACATTCCTACGGGATGAAGGGTTGACAATCGAGGGAGGCGCGGCGGAGAATAACATGTCAGGTATTTCTAAGCGAATGAAAGCGAGCGAGACGAGCGAGGAAAACAGTGGAGATGGATTTGTTGGAATGGCAGCCTTGTGTTATGCAACCTCTTGGGAGGTGATGTAAGCTCGGAGGAGTTTCAACCTCTCCCTGTTATCATGAAACGGGCCTTTGTCTCCCTTTGATAGACAGGTTCCTGGCCACCACGTCTCTGTTCAGCCTCGGTAACTCTGAGCAGTCGGGACCAAAGACCTCCTGAGCACCTGGCACTGGCAGGGAGGCGCCGGCCAAATGCACCTACGTGATAATCATATTATATTGTGCAGAGGGAGGACATCAAGAGTTACCACGGGCTTGAACATGACCCAGAGGAAAACGACTGAAATTCAAAGCCGAGAGAGTGAGTTTGCGTCTAACCCATAAATACAGGCACACATGCTTTCAAAAGGAAAGTGGATTGGGAATAAATGTCCAACACTCTGCTGAAAAGTCCTTGATACGTGTGCTATAAACGGCAACTTTAAGCAGGATAAAAAAAAATGCAAATAGTGGGTCCTTGGCCTAATTTAACTTCGTCCACACTTGTTTTTCAAGCCTGGGGGTCCAAAAAAATCCGGTGTGGAATTAAACTTTTTATTGGCAGGGGATTCTGAGATGGTAGGCGTTTGTTTCACAGCAGAAAACACGGCGAGGGAAAAGGCTGCTTTACACATCGTGTTTCTTTATGTCTTGTAGGGAACATCTATATACAAAGAACACCCTCTTTGAACACGCGTGTATGTGCGCGTCCACGCAGGTTCAATCATGGCACGGGACAATGATGAAAGCGTTTCAGGGGAGACCTGCGCGAGCGTCACCTCAGTGTGATTTAATAACCCAGCTCTCCGGAATAAACAGGGTCCAATTACGCCAGCGCACGTCCCGTTAATGATGGAGAGACGAGGTGGGTGGGGGGGTGGGGCGGGCGGGTGGAGAGGAGAAAGGAGGGGGTGGCCTTTTTAACGATAGCGTGGGGGGGCTGCGAGGAAGAGAGAATGACGGGCGGCAGCTACAAAGTGCTCTAATTAGCATGATAATGATCTGCCATTAGAGTCCGCTGTGCTCTACAGCTGAGCACTACCCAGAGAGAGAGCGAGCGAGAGGGAGAGCGGAGGGGAGAGAAGACTCTGAGTGGGCAGGGGAGGATAAAAGTGAAGACAAGAATAGAGGTGAGGATGGAAAAGGTGGATGTATGACAGCAGATTGTGGGTCAGGACCAGGAAGAACAAAAATAAGAAAGAAGCATCGGGTGATTAAAAGACGTGGAGAGGGATACATTCGCAGTGAGAATACAAAGGAAAAGCAGGCTGCAGCCAGGAGAACGACTATAGGGACAGACGGAAAGAGGGATTTCAAGAGTGAGCAAGGACTGAAGCCTGAAACTGGCAGGAAGAAAGATCGTCACAAACAGATTAAATGTCTCTGCCTCGGCCTGGCCCTCCCTCCAGCAGCACTCTGAAGTAAAGAATGAGGCCTGGATGAAAGCAGCTTTAATTTAAGTGCTGGTAGGGACCCGACTGTGCGGGTTAGTGCTCGACTTTGACAAACAAGATCCTACTGCTGAGAGAAAGATCACGATCTACCTGTTCAACCACTCAGACAGGGAGGACACAAGCCGAGGGAGAGAGAGGGAGGAGGAGGAGGCACAAAGGCCAGGAAGAGCAGGTATAGGGCGTCACCACATGCATTAATGCAAAAGTTAAAAGGAAAATAGATTATAGCCATGCTAGTGACTCTGTGAGGGTGTAGTCTGGAGTTAAATGTTAGTTTCAAAAGGCTCACAATTGCAGTTTTACAGAGTTTACTAATTGCTTTGGTATGCAGTCCAAAAACAGGATACAAGGCAGTATAAACAGCACAGCAGAAAGCTAAACAGTAAAGGCAAGACAAAAAAGGTTGTTTATCAGGTATAATGTTTCACCTGAGTAGTGTTTTTACATGTTTTTATTAGCTTTTGAGCACTTAGCGCTAAGTACAGCTGCGACTGACACAAATATCAATTGTTTTGTCGATATTTTGTCAGAAATATAGAAAAAGTTAATAATTTACGCTGGTGATTGCACTGATTGAAAAGGTCAAGGATCACCGTTATTGCAATCTATTCTGAGAGGAATATAAATGTGTGACCCAAATTTCATGTCAATCCATCTATTCCTGTCACCTCTCTACTTTGAGTAGTAAAAAGCTTGAAATTCCCCAAAACATTGTCTTTTTTGAAGATATAGCCAATGGTAACCATGAATCTAATCTAAAAGTACAAAAAGTAGTGTCAGTCTATTTTGTAGATTTTATAATGTTTCATTCATCATTCATCCTCTAGGCAAAATGAATATATGTAATACATGTCATGGCAATCCGTCGAATTGTTGCAAAGACATGCAACTAAAAAACAAAAATTCAAACCTTATGGTGTTGCTAGAGGAATATTCAGAATTCACCAAAGTCTTTATGATTCATCCTCTGTGAAATATGAATGTATGTGCAACATTTCATGACAATCCACCCAATTCATGTTGATATATTTCAATCAGGACCATTAGACGCTTTCACACGGAGTACTTTTCCCAGGAACTAGGCCGATAGTTCTTGGGGTTTTGGATTCACACCAAAAATATCTGGAACGAGAACCTAGTTTGCGCGAACCTTTTCACCCCCAGATAGTCCCTGCTAGAGTCAAGCCCCCAGGAAGTGCGCCGGACTCTGAAGAAAATATTAGTTGTGGCCAAACGGCGGTACTACACTTCCGTATCAGTCGCTGGGCCCGGAAAGACTTTTTCCCATTGACTAACATTGGGAAAGAGACTTCTCTAAATCGTTGGATATTTTTTTTAAACTACCCAGTATGAACATTTGTATAGCCCTTATTAAAAACATTCGGTCCTCAAGTTGTAAAATCAAATGTGCTAATAATGTTATTCTGAGAGTTATTTTCCTCCTCATTATGAACCGCGCCGCCCGGCACGTTCATGTGACGTGTTCAATCAGTACTACATGAGTTTTACCTTTACCCATGGATGCACAATAAGAACGGATTATATGAATACTTTCATGACGTTTCACTCTCTCAAAAGTTGGGCCATTTCCGCCAATGAGCAACTCTCATAGGAATGAACGAGGCCCCGCCTCCCACGCTGTATCCAGTTCTTATTATACATCCATTGAAGCTTTCACACCGGAGTACTTTTCCCAGGAATAGTTCCGATAGTTCCTGGGATTTTGCATTCACACCAAAAAGATCTGGAACTAGAACTTTTTTTTGCGAACCTTTTCACCCCTTTTTAGTCCCTGCTAGAGAGCAGGGACTTTCCTGGAGAGAAAAAGGTTCCAATTTCTGATTGGCTGGGCGAATTGCAAACCACGCCCCGTAAAACTCTGAAACTCTGTTTTTGTGAAGCCGCCATTTTATTTGCTTGCATTAGCATAATTAGCATTAGCCCAGCACACCAACCGAGAGAGACTAACTTATGGCAACACAAAATAAAACATGGGAGCGGTGGAGTGATGAGGAGGTGTTGGCGCTTCTGGCGATTTACTCGGAAGACGCTACCCATCAGCTTCTACTGAAGCCAGTCCCCAACTTCGGGTGGAAGTATACGCCGTGAAGTTGTTTGCGGCCTGCCAGTAAACCCAAAGCAGAAGAAGAAGTGACGTAAGCGGCCTCATTTGCCTAATCCTCCCTCGGGGACTTATTCCGGTGTGAACGCGATCTACAAGGACAGTTCCCAAGGACTAAAGAGTTCGGGGGGACTAAGCACCGCAAAGTACTTGGTGTGAAAGCGGCTAATGTGGTGAGCGTTATTTGGTCAGTTTTCCGTTGCTGTGTCTGACTGCGGCCCATAATACACACCGATGGGGACCTCTGAGAGCAGTGACTCAGCTACGCTCGAGTGCTTCCAATTGCTGACTCAACCCCTGAAATTCTGCACCTCCGTCACTAAAACGCTGTCCTCTGCTTTTCATTCTCCTTCCTCTTTCATCCCCTCTAACAGCGTCCTCCTCCTCCGAGTCCTGTCTGCGCTGCTTCGCTGAACTCTGATGAAGACACACTACGGGGCGTGGGCAGAGACGAGGGCAATCTATTTCTCTCACTCTCACTCTCCTTCCCGTGCTGCCATGCCGCCCCTCTTCCCTTCCCCTGCTGAGTAATACCCTGTGTCTCTAACTTTCCCCCGTATGTCTCCCCTCCCACCCTTTCCACTTTTCACCTTTAATACGCAAACCTCTCCTGTGCTTTACCCAGCGAGCTGTCAGCAGGGTGTGTGTGTGTGTGTGTGTGTGAGTGAAAGTGTTCCTTGACGGGCTCTGCCTTGGCCTCTAATCTCTCATCTGGTTTGATGTAATTAGAGCTAATGAAGATTCCCTGATCCTCTGAGCGACTCGTCCCCCCGGGCCACGACAGCGTGGAAAACTAGAAAGAGCCGGGAAGCAGAGGAGCGCTGATAAAAGAGACACAGGCTCATTTAGCGCAGCTGATAGCTATGTGTTGTTCGGCATGTGTGTGTGTGTGTGTGTGTTTGTCTGTGCAAGTCTGTCAGTGTGTGTGCATGCTTATTTGTTTAGAAAGATTGATTCCCTGCTGATGCTGCGAGCAGCAGCGCGATTACCTTGGCTCATAGCGAAGTGTTGTTGTGTGCGTGTGCGTTGGTGTGTGTATGTGGCTAAGCGTCTGTGCTGGGGGATTGGCAGAGTCTTTGCAGACTTAGGGCCAGTTGCAGAAAGCAGTAGACAGGCATAATCCTTCATAGCCGTCCTGAACACTTAAATACACAGTGTAGCAACTCCCCTAAATCTGACAAGGCAGAGGCAGGCACATCCACATGTGCACATCCACATGTGCACACACACACATGTGCACACACACACACACATGTGCACACACACACATGTGCACACACACATGTGCACACACACATGTGCACACACACATGTGCACACACACGCACACACACACACACACACACACACACACACACACACACACACACACACACACACACACACACACACACACACACACACACACACACACACACACACACACACACACACACACACACACACACACACACACACACACACACACACACACACACACACACACACACACACACACACACACACACACACACACACACACACACACACACACACACACACACACACACACACACACACACACACACACACACACACACACACACACACTTTGGCCTTACACCAAGTGGGAAAAAACCCTGCAGGCTCCCCTGACATGCAACCCTTCACATTTCCCCGCAGAGACAGCCCTCCCACCGCCCCCTCCTCCCCATCACCCCCAGTGGGGGAAGCTTTGATGCCGGCGCTGAAAGGGTCTACTTACATCCCAAATCTCCAGGCTACGTGATCGTCTGTGATCCAGCTGGGGGAAGAGAGAGAGAGAGAGAGAGAGTGGTGAGGGGGTTACAAAGGAAAGGGAGAGCGTGAGCGGAAGACAGACTTGTGTGACTGCGGAGGGGGAAAGCTGTGCAGCTGTAGCTATTAATAAGCCGCGAGTGGAAAGAGAGAGCCGAGCCCGGAGATTAAGACTGTCCCAATTCTCATTCCGCTGGCCCGGCCTCTTCCCATATCCCTCACCCCTTTGACTTCCCTCTAAACAAATGATGCATTTCCTATTCACAAAAAGAAGCTGAAGAGTCTGAGGGAGTGTTTTACGGTTCAAAGATATTCTGATAATTGCCAATTTTGATCACATAAAATCTTATGAGAGAATAAGCCTGTCTGGAGCTGGACTGAGGCCAGTAGTGTGGCCCTCTTTGAAAGGAAATATATTTAACAGCAAATCTGCTGTGGCAGGCTGAAGAAACGTAAAAACTAAGCTGCAGCTGGACGCTGGGCTGTACTCACCACCAGGCTCCCGCGGGGCCGTAGTATCCCTTCAGCAGCGGCAAAGAGGCCATGACTAGAGGCACCCCCCACGCCATCAGATGGTACAACCTGATAAAAAGACAGACATTTATTTCGTTATAGGCGCAGAGAACAGGGAGCTTCGCAGAGAGAGAGAAAAAAAAAAAGACTAAATCAATTATTTTCTTCAGTTCATCCCTTTGTTGCCACCGACATCAGGGTCATTTTTCAGGTGCAGTCAAATGCCTATACAGCCAGAGTGCCAATTACTCATGGTAATTTAAGCCATAATTACTCTCAGTGATGCGGAAAAGATGATTTGCAGAGATATGTCTGCATAAAAACCACAAGCAGGATGTGGAGTCTCACTCAGAGGGCTAGTGACGAAAATATATGTAGTCAAAGCTGGATAGACTTCATCGTATAAAGAAAATGGTTAATAAGAGAGAGGCTCTGACTGGATATCAATTAAAAAACGATCGGATCTCAATCACTGAACTCACACTGTGTGTGTCAGTGTCCGACAGATGAGGTGTACGCTCCAGTGTCTTGGGCGTAGGTGTGGGCGTCGATAGTTTATAGAGCGTATAGCGTCGCCCGGTCAATAGAGGGAAGTCCTCGATGACTTGTTCCAAGTGTGGTCAATCGAGCTGTGGCGACACGGCTGACACACACTCAATCCCTCTCGGCTTGTGCGGCACAGACACACACACTCATTCTGATTACACTGGGTGACACTGTATCTCCCCTCTCTGCCCTCAGCTGATAGACAGCAGTGTGAGAGTGTGTGGGAGGTGGTGGAGAAAGGGAGACGTCTGGAGGTTTAAAAAGGGTAAAACAGTGGGTGGAAAAGAGACATATGAAATGTAAAGATCCAAAGAGAGAGGGAGAGAGTTTGGATCCTACACAAGAGGGGGTGTGAGAGAAAAGAAAACAAGGAAGCACGAAAAAAAGGGAAATGGTGGGAGCGCTAAAAGCGAAAGAGACACGGACAAAGAGAGAGAAAGAGTGTGTGGTGGTGGGAGGAGGGATATAAATGGTAAAATCAGTCCTGCCAGTCGGTGGTGTGATGATTGGTGCAAGGGGGGGGGGGCTTGTCAGGAAATCAATGTCGAGAGCCGGCAGCCCCGCAGACACACACTCGCACACAGGCGCACTGCAGCTCACACACCACACACTGGCAGCGCTTTGAGAGGGAGATGACGAGGTCCGGAGCTGCGCTCAACATGGGCTTAATGAGGCACAGCAGGGCCGCTCTGTGCTCTGCTCTTCACACACACACCTACACCTACACCCCCACACACACACACACACACACACACACACACACACACACACACACACACACACACACACACACACACACACACACACACACACACACACACACACACACACACACACACACACACACACACACACACACACGCGCACACAGACAGAAATCTCTCAGGGCTCAATCTCATTCCTCACAGCCTCAAACCACTTCTTCTTCTTCTTCTTCTTTGCCTGAATCTGTCCTTCAAACACACATAAACACACGACCCATCCTCTCTTGCATCCACTTTAATCACGCTTAGATCATCAAGCCTCCGTTCCCCATCTCCTCTAGCCATTTCTTCTTTCATAAACCATCACACTGCGCCATCAGTCAATCAGTCTGTGTGTGTGTGTGTGTGTGTGTGTGTGTGTGTGTGTGTGTGTGTGTGTGTGTGTGTGTGTGTGTGTGTGTGTGTGTGTGTGTGTGTGTGTGTGAGTGAGTGAGAGATAGAAAGGGTGGGAGGTTGGCGGTAGGGGGGGGGGCTGAGGGGTAATTTTGCATGCATGCAAAGCCACATCCTGCCGAAACACACACAGCTTATCAATGTGCAGTCAATACACGACAACCCTCCAGACACCCCGTCCTCACTTCGTTCTGATCTATTAAACGAAGAGGTTGTTTTTTTTCCGTTGTGTGTCCACCCCAATGCAAAAATAGAGACACATCCTCCTCACACCTTGTCCCTCTGGACCCGAGAGAGGTATGCAGCTGACGAGGCTCTGAAGCGATACCATTTTGGCCCCCCTAGCTGGCCCCTTTCCCCGCATCCATAAAACCGTCTACTTCTGAGTTATAACACCATTATATCATCTGGCTTATTGCTAATCAATGCAGGGGAAACTCCCATGGGAAGGGGGGGGGGGAACGTCTTTTTACCAGCCCAACTCCTCACACACAGATGGGTAGGAAGGGTGTACGCACACACACATCTACAATCGACTCCCAGAAGTGAGTTGCCGCTAACTTGCTAAAGCTTTACCCCCCCGCCACAGAGCGCATACATTTTTCTTTTTCATAATGTGTCACAAGATCCTCGCTAGGCATGGAAAATGAGAAAATATCTCACACACACACACACACACACACACACACACACACACACACACACACACACACACACACACACACACACACACACACACACACACACACACACACACACACACACACACACACACACACCCCCACACACACACACACACACACACACACACCACACACACACACACACACACACACACACAAGCATATTCACACTTGCGTTGCGGAGAGCGCTCATGGGAGTTTGAGCGACAGAAACATAGAGCCACAAAGCGTGAAGATGGGTGCACACACTCACAAACACACACACACACTTAACGGCTGACACTCACTCCCTTTTCAATTAGAGCGTCGGCTGGAACAGAAGAGAAGAGGACAGAGGGAGGGAGGGAGGGAGGGAGGGGGCTGTCAATGCTCTGTGGGGAGACACATGCTCTGGCAGACCAAACACATGCACACGAACACACATACAGGCAGTGGGAAATGGCCACAGCAAAACAAGAGGGGAATATTAGATTTAAAGGAAGACACAGTGGTGGACATGGAAACAGAAATTGTATACACGACGGACAAAGACGTTAAATTATTTGTTGACTGATCAATTAGCCGATATAAAAATAAAAATAAATCAGAAACTATTTTGGGAAGTAATAAGCCCATCATTCTGGTTCGAGCTCTTTTTTTCTCAGGTATTGAATATAGTAAATCAAATATATTTGTTTTTCTATATTTTTCAGTTTTTCTATTTAAGGAGAAAAC
Organism: Pseudochaenichthys georgianus; assembly: GCF_902827115.2. Lineage (NCBI taxonomy): Eukaryota > Metazoa > Chordata > Actinopteri > Perciformes > Channichthyidae > Pseudochaenichthys > Pseudochaenichthys georgianus. The sequence goes on along the minus strand of NC_047523.1, from coordinate 31,644,940 downwards.
ATGTTTGGGTGTGACCAAAAGTATATAACAAATTTGAGTAGTGACTTTAATCTCAGAATTCTGAGGAAAAAGTCAGATCTCTGAGAATTAAAAAAAATGAATATCAATCAATCCATCAATGTTTATTTATAGCCCAATATCACAAATGTTACATTTGTCTCAGTGGTCTTCACAGTGTGTACAGAATATCAGTATGACAATACGACGCCCTCTGTCCTTAGACCCTCTGTCCTTAGACCCTCTGTCCTTAGACCCTCACATCGTACAAGGAAAAACTTCCGGAGAAAACCCACAGTTTAAAGGGAAAATGGGAGAAACCTCAGGGAGAGCAACAGAGGAGGGATCCCTCTCCCAGGACGGACAGACGTGCAATAGATGCCGTGTGTAAAATATAGATGCCGTGTGTAAAATATCTATTCAGTAAAGAAATCATTCTAATAAAAATGGTCATTGTTCAGAATTCTGAGATTAAAGTAAGAACTATTCTTCTACTTTTTGTCACATACTAAAATGGACTTCTTCCAAAGATGTTGGACTCTAAAAAAGACAGAAAATTGAAATAAACAAAAACAAGAAAAAAAACAATCCACAAAGCAATAAAGGAAACAATTGTCCCGACTCACTTCTCATATCTGTTGGTGCTGATTTCTTGGACCAGGTTGAGGTACAGGTTCACTGTGATGAGGCAAACCCAGGCCAAGGCACTCCAGTCTGCGGACACACACACACACACACACACACACACACACACACACACACACACACACACACACACACACACACACACACACACACACACACACACACACACACACACACACACACACACACACACACACACACACACACACACACACACACACACACACACACACACACACACACACACACACACACACACACACACACACACACACACACACACACACACACACACACACACACAGGGGGAAAACAACAAGGTCAAATGACAACACAGCTCCCCTCGTCACACAGCATGCACCTGCAAGTGTGTGTGTCCAAACACACTTGTATGCGTGTGTGTGTGTGGGTCCACTTTTTGATAAATGAAGGCCCATTCTGCAGTAATATGAGGGAAACCTGTGGCTAAGGGTGATGGATGAGAGGGGGAAGAGATAATGATGAACTGTGGAAAAGCAGAGGGAGATAAGCAGGGGTTGGGGGTGAGAGAGGAAGAAATGAGAAGGAGAGCGAGGAGTGAGGTGAGGAGGGGGTGAGTCGAACTGAGTGGACTAGAGCAAGTGTAGTGAAACTGAAAAGGATTTTATTTATTTTACAGAGACAATGAAGAGAGTAGGATGCTCACTTCAGTATTTTGCCCTTGTTTTCAGCCCTTTTCTGTGTGCGTGTGTGTGTGTGTGTTTCTGTTGACAGGACAGGCAGGGCTGGTCGTCACAAAGATGGATTCTCTCAGCCGCATACTCATCTTACTCAGTTTCGCAGAACAAACCCCAACACAAATATACAACATTCGCTCTCTCTGTACACTCGAGCACTGTTTAGGAATAGTGCGCAGTGACTAAGAAAGAAGGAGGCTGGCTGTCCATGTCATTGTCAAAATAAATCACAGTCACAGCGTGTCTTACATAACCTGACAACAGCCGAAACGTTTTGCTTTAAAACTCGACAACGTACAGCTCCGATCCACCGCCTGCCCCGGCTACCGTCTTCCTCCATTTCAAACACATTTCATAACCATTAGTCCGAGTTAAAAGCAAAGCTGCGCTATGCGGCTCCCACTAGACTCGGGGCTTTCGCAACAGAACAAAGTGCCCGCTCAGCCGGTGTTTATGTGTGGCCGTTTGTCCTAAGCGTGAGGATCCTCGTGATAAAGCGAGGTGACAGGCAGCAACCCTGCAGCACTAACTCACTGCCCATTACCCTGTATCTGTCTGAGTGTGTGTGAGGGTGATGTGTGTCTGCCTGCGAGACCAATAAAACAGGCCTGGAGGAGAGTTGCATTAGCAGTCAGTCCTAACTGACAACCCTTATGCTAATTGGGGCTAAAGGAACTGTAATTGCAACAAATGCATCCAAGATTTTCAAGGTAAACACAATCCTGCCTCATAAGTCCAAGAAATCCGACCAATATCAACCAAATTGAGAAGTTGCAGATGTGTCTGACAAACCCAAATGATGTGCTCATTGGAGGAAAATCAATGATGAAACACTGAGGCGTCTGGTTTGAGGGCGTGTACTGAATAGCTGCAATTGACTCCCACATGTTACACCATCGTTACGGGTGTGGTATTATTGGCATGGGTATGGGAATACTCCTCCACCCTTGACAACTGGTGTATCTCAAAATGGCATGTAAACATTCTCCATCTCTTTCCTGAGAACATAGGAACAGCATGCACAGTTTGAGTTGCCAAATTGTTGTCAAACAAGACAACAGGATAGGCTGTTTCAGATATAGGGCAGCAATAACCATTTGTTTACATTATTGATTAATATGCAAGGTTTTTTCTACATTAGTCGTTGGGTCAATAAAGTGTCAGAGAATTGAGTAAAATGTCTTTCCCATTTTTCTCGAAGTCCAAGGTGATCTATATATATCTCGTTTTTTTCAGCCAAAGATATATATATGATATAAAAAGGAGACAAGCTGGAAATTGCCATACTTCAGAGTCGGAAACACATTCATTAAAAATGAATTAAATAATTAATCAATTATTAAAATAGTCGGGATTATTTTTCTCTCGACCGACTGACAACTAATCGTTGCTGCTCTAATAAATCGTCAATTTAAAATATAACCATTCAATGAGAAGTAATTAGCATAAACTCAATGTAAGACACATACAATAATGTAAAAGGCATAAAGAAGAAGCACTGAAGTCCGGTTATTCGGAGACACCAATATGCTTTTTTTGTTTTGTTTTTTATATACAAGGCAAGGCTTTAGTACTCTCTTTGACTGATAGTAGTGACTTTACAATTACTTATTTAAAACGTTTATCACTTTCAAAAGCTCACTTTCTAGCCTGTATGTCCTTGTGAGACTGACCGTTGAGCGGCCCGACCAAGCAAGGAGGCAGAGAGTTCAAATATAACCCGGTGTGGGCATCTCCTTGTGGTACAGCCTCAATCTTACTGTCTCATGTGACCACAGTCACCAGCAACAAGGATCTCCCACTCAAACAGGAAACACAGAGCCTAAATACCCACAGACTAATCAACCAACAAGACACAGGTGAGGGGGGAGGAGACAACACAGGGCACCAGGTGCACACAATCAACAACGAAGCTATGCAACCCGTAACGGAGGCCGAGATCTATGGCCCCAGAGATCACCTCCGTGACAATCCTCCAGTAATAACTCCCTGCGTTGCATTTCAGATAAGCTCTGGGTGAAAGATGCAGCTATAAGCCGGAGCATCAGCGTCAAAGCACATTTTGTTCTCAAGCTAAAAAAAAAGACAGAGGAAATGACAAGGTAATATTATTTCACACTGTGATTTACGAGCTCTTCAATAGATGTCTTTCTGGCATACTGAACCTCTATTTGTTAAAAGTGTGACTGCGACTAAATAATGAAGTTTCGTCTTACCAAAGTAAGTTAGCCAGTAGGCCTGGAAGTCACAAAGCGATCCCTCTGGATGTGAATCACCCTAGGTAAGAAGGAAGAACAGCACAGAGACATATCTTCAGCTAAAAGAAAACTCTGCTTTGTGGGTGTTTAGTGAAGCAAGCTCGCGTAACTCACCATGACATATGCTACGCTATTGAAGAAGGCAGCCACAGTCAGGCTGAGGATCATCTTCTGTACAGGGAAAATGAGAGGAAGACTTGAAGCGGGATTCTCTAACAAAACATCCCAACTTAATATGGCAGTACATTTACATTCACGTAGAGAGAAATTATACATCAAATGAGCACCGATGCGTCTGACAGCTTGGCGTCTCTGGCGACAACGCTGCGAAAATATCACAGGATGGAGGAAAAAGACTGCTTAACTTCTTCTATACAAACTATATATATATAAACTATAAAGTATTTGATTTGATATCATCCGATAATCTGTGCCCTACAATAGTTTAAGAAGATAGCTCTTTTAAGAGGTGGTTAGAAAAATGGCAACACATACATACACCCAGTCCTAGTTTGTGTCCAGCAATGACTCTGCCAATAAGATAAGATAAGATAAGAAGTACTTTATTAATCCCAATTTGGGAAATGTTTGCGTTGTACAAATAGAAATAAACATTGGAATAAACATTCCAAAATGTAAACATCTCAATAGAAATAAAATAGCATTAAAAAGTTGAAAATATAATAAAGCAGGATATTATATATACATAAGTATGTGAGGAATGGAATATGAAATAATAGATTGAATATAAATGTAAAAAGTACAGTGTGATTTTAAGTCCAATGCTAGAGAGGAAGAGGAGCGAGAGACAGAAAAAGCCCTAAAGAAAGAGCATTAAAGTTTATGACTGACAGGTAAGCTTTGTGAGGGGATGGAGGTGAGGACAGTGTGTGTTGTTAGAGGAGCAGGAAGAGGTGACTGAGCGACCTAGTGCGGAGGTATCAGCTAAACTGTCATTTACTTCAGATTAGGAGGATAACGTGAAGTGCTGCAAAACCTGAGAGACCAGCCGGACTGCCTTTAAAAACACCAAGCAGGCTGCAAACTCAAACACTGATCTGCTTTAGACTTTTGAATTGTGGATACAAGAAAACATGTGGAGGGAAAAGCACATCTCCACTCATATTATTCAGTCTGTTGTGACCTAAAGGGGAAAGAAAGCCGTCATTATGACAGAACAACCATGAGTCAATTAACTGCGCAATTAATTAATCTGTGCATTTTAATTGGGTTCAATTATGCCAAGATTTGCCATGGCTAATTGAACATATTTCCGGTGGCAATGAAGCAAATAGAAAATGAGGGAAAGGGAGAGTCAAAGCAGACTCTAGTGTAGTGGAAATGTACCTGAGCCAAAGAGTGATATCTGCGAAGTAGCCAGATCACAAGGAGCATGAAAATACTGTGGAGATAAGAAAGTAGAGAGATTATTGCTAACTGAAAGCTAACGGGGCAAATCATTTGGTGTTGTAATAATGATATACCAGCTTACTGAACGCATATAGGCCCACATCATACCAACTTAAACTCTAAATCCCTGCAGGTTCTGTAGCAAACGTTAATCTGGTGATTTTATTTAGCTTAGTGTACGATTACTGGCCATTAAAGACATTTTAGACTGAAACTAATGAGAGCTGCTGAAAACCTGCCAGAGACCTGCTCAGCAGCATTCGAAGGAATGATTTCCCCGGCCAAAAAGCTAAATGCTGAAGCCAAAATGTTAAGATGCAGTTCATCAAAATGCCATTAAAAGCCACCTGCAAAATACAACTGTCTATTGAAATAAATGGGAAATAACTCTATGACTTCTGTGAACTTTTGTTTCTAAAAAGTATTCGATATAAGTCATTTGTAATTCCATAGTTTAAATAGAAATCTTTCAGTCTCATTTAAAAAACTATATTTTACAAGCAAATATGGCATGCAGTTATGCACACCACTTTACAATAGACTTTAATAACTTTTACTTCCTTGGCCATACATGTTTGACAGAGGGTGTAGCCAGTACAACAACACTGCAAATTACACACAGTGAATCAAAAACAACTCAGACAAAGCCTCATGCTTTGCAAAGATGAGATTTATTACAGGGTGACAGAAGTGGTTACTGTTTGCACAAGTAAAACAAAAAACCTGCAGTTTATTTTTTGTAAACAAACAAAGTAATGTCCACAGTTAGTGTGTCTGACAAAGTGTTTACCCTGCACGAATAAAACCTTTGCAAAGCTAGTTTGACATCATTTAAATCCACAGGAACTTATTAAAAACACCCGGCCAACATATCAGATATAAAAAATATACATGAAAAGGTAAACTATCTGGTGCAAAATCAAAGTTAAGTCTTTTTGGAGGAATAAATCAATTGAAGAAATATTTACCATCCTACTAAGGAGAAGGTTCCTGTGGCTCGTTTCACTGTTAGAATCACCACCTGTAAATAACAAACAATTCATTATAGCTCAACTTCAATAATAAGAAAGAATCAGTCCATATTTAATCGTAATATTTTCAAAGCACTGTGCAAACTTCCTGAGGAGTGCAAGATAAACACGGCGCCGCCATGATTATAATCATAGGCTCAGAAATTACTGGGTTGACAAGACTGCTATTTGTTCAAGCATGTCTGTTGTGTTTGTTTGCAAGCATGTGTGTAATTAAAGTAAGTACAACAAAATGGAGTTTGCATCTACTTCAGGCAACAGTTGTAACAGAATTGTGAATATTTGCACAGACATGTAAAGGTGTTTACGACCTGCACAAGCATAACGCTTTCGGAAGCCTTTGAGTGCTGTTACATGACAGCTGAGAGAAAGGACAACTCGAACCTGATACTCTACATAGTTTGTGCAAAGCAACATGCAAGCTGAAACTGATCTGAGAGCAACAAGAGAGGGAAGAGGAAGAAGGGCGGAGGAATGAAAAGAATGAGAAATGTGAGAGTCAGTTCAAGAAGCTTCAGGGAAAATGAAAGGGACCCGTTGTAGTTTTACAGTAAGACATGTCAACACTGAGCTGTGCAACACTTCTGCTGTGGCCCTCAGCACACAGTGTCCTACACGTGTCCTCTGAGCAGCGACAACAGACCACTAACCTCCATCAGTCTAAAACCTGCAATGTAAAGAAAACAGATATCTATACAAATGACATGACTGATTTATTTCATTCATAGAAGTGACTGTCAAGTTGTATTTAAACTTTTCATTGCAGTACATTTCTGATTACACTAGTATAGGAGGATTTGTTTTTCTGATGCTTTCTACAGCGTTATTACTGTTTTAATTATATTTAAATGATGGCCCTCAAAACTCACCTTTAACTCCTAATCAACTAACCCCTTGCCCTTATTCCTCCTAGCTTAGCACTTTCTACTTTTGTTGTTATTTTGTTTTACTTGCTTGTAAGTGCTTTAAGCACCAGGAAAAGCGCTTTATAAATGTAATGTATTATTATTATTAATGATGATAGAGTGATATAAAGCCTACAACAATGAACTAAGTTACACATTATTTTGTAGAAAATTAAATGAAAGATCTTGCTTTATGTAAACTTGTGGAATTTCCTTCTGATAATAGTCGCGCAAGCATCTGTGTCATTGGTTGTTGCACTTGGATTTCATTAGACAATTATCAATATATTGCAAAATATTGTTTCCCCACTTTTTTCATAGGCTGTGTTTTAATCAGCTATCTGGTTTAGGCTAAGTCGTAGAACTAACATAGTAATTTTAAACACAACAGGTAAACAAACTACGTGCTACTGCTATCACAGAATCCATTGAGACACACTCCATCATTGACATTGAGCCCACTTCAAAGTCGCAAGATAAAATCCCAGAACAAAAGTATATATTATTTATCTTGGACAGTCTATATTTATGAACATAACATACTTCCTTCTCGGAGCAAAACAAAACAGAATCATTAGCTACATCTGTGACATGCTGTTGTTCAACTGACAAAGAAAAAGGGATGCTAAAGAGAACAAAACAACTCGACTGCATGAATACTGATGAAATTATGAGGAATGTATGGATAGTTTTCGTTATGAGGAATGTATGGATAGTATGGATAGTGACACGAAACTATAGGTTACTTACGTAACCGTATAGTTTTCGTTTTGAACAGTGACACGAAACTCAAACTGGTACAGCCAGCTTGGTCAATGTGGGTCATCTGCATCTGGGTTATTCAGACAGCTTAAGGGACCCTATGATCAATGTCTTGCAATTACAAGATACTGCTTGACGGGAAAATAGATAACTGGGCTAAAGGCAGGACAGCATTATTGCAGCATTCTTAGTTAAGTGTGGATCACAACCTGGAGCCTTAAGCTGCTTGCATGCAAAGTTACACCTACACCTTTTCACAAGCTCACTACACGCAATACTACTTCAGTCTTGATTCAGCCGGTTATCTCCTGACAAAGTTATTCTGAATACAAGAACTATTGACTGGTTTATTATCATCTCTATACATCTGCAGGTTTTGGACTCAATACCACAACCACCACGTGTATGCAATACCATTTGAATCTATGTTTGTGAAGGTTGTGATGCAGTTTTTGTGCTTGAGACTTTACTTTGAGGTATTATTAAGTCTATGGTACGTGATCTTGATTTGGATTACACTATGTTGATTAAGCATGTATGCAGCATATTAATAGGCCTATTTCTTATTTTCAACTTGCATACAATTCAAATCACTAACCTAAATGTAGCTGAGCTAAATTATACAGTTCTATTTAAGTGAGGTTTATACTTCACATTATCAATACAAATCTGCAAACTACCTAAAGATATTAAATAAATGTACTGGAGTAAAAGTACACAATTTACCTCTGAATTGTAGTGGGGTGGAAGTATACAAAGTAGCAAAACATTGAAATACTGAATACAAGTCCCTCAAAAGTGAACTTAAGTACAGTACTTGAGTAAATGTACTTAGTTACCTTACAACAACACTGTAAACATGTATTGGAGTGAAGGTATAAAATAGCGTAGAATAAAACTGAAATATTCCCTTAAAGTACGAGCCCTTCCGTGTTGTTATTCAGGAAATAAATTATTAGGCACTCTCTGTCTCTGATGTTGTTGTTAGTGTTGCTATTTTTATCACATTCAGCTGGCAAAACAGGTTCACATGTTATCATTATAAGATAAGACGATGCTTATCATTTTTTTTTCTAAACATAACAAACACTCTTTCCGCCTGCATGTCTCATTTCTAGAACAATGTGGGTACACAAGCTTTCATAACGTATGAGAAACATCATCTTAAAATACATAAAGCTGGTAATGCTCAGCTAGGTTAGCTTAAGGTAGCTTGTTAGCTTGTCAGACACAACTGAGTTATATTAGCTCTTCAGTAGCAAGTGGGGATTAGCTCGTTTAAATTAGATGCACTATAATGGTAATAATCAACCAGTTAATGAAGTTAGCTAGCATGCTAGATGACTGAAAGCTTAGTTACAAGGTTACTGTTGAACACTAGGAACCATGCAGGTGTCAGGCATCCATGCATCAATGTATTAATCTATTAATAAATAAATACATCAGTTGGAATTAATAATTACTAACCCATAGTGAGTTAAAAGTAACCGTTATGTTGCTAACGAGATAATTAGCAACAAAAAAGGCGAACATTGATTTACAGTTAGCTACTTACGCATCGATAGTCTTCTGAATCTGTATTAAAAAACACGCAGCGTGAATCGTTACTCGTAGACTTTGAGTTTTGACTCTCCATTTTTAGTAACAATGGTTTATTTCTTTATTAATTCGCTTCAATTGGTTGATGTTTTGCTGTCGCCTTTTCTTCCACTTCCTGTTTCTACGGTGCGCGCAAAGGGACAAAAAGGGGAGAGCCAGCGTTGTATCTATCTCGTCAGAGGGACAATCGAGAGTTTGAATTATTAAAACTCTGCCTTTATTCGTTGTACTAATTAATTCATTTTGTTTATCTTCACGTTATCAGAAATAACCAACCCTTTAGCTTTGGGGAAATCCCCTCCCATGTTTGTCGGTTTTTTTAGGTGGTTTCCACACATCAGTCATTTCACTACTTTTACTTTTACTTAACAACATTACTAACAAGGATATGTACTTGTTTCAAGTCAGACACATGGGACGGTTATTATTTTCTTTTTTATTAATACAAAACACAAGTAGAGCCTATACAATATGATGCATCATTAAACTACCCAACAGTAATAAGGTGCTCAAACTTAAAAGCTTCACACCTTTAACAGTAAATGCTTTTCATAGGTCATTGCACCCGTAATACTTTTGACTTACTTAATAGTACTTTCCTGCTTAATGCTTAATACTACCCTTATTTATTGCTTATCATTTCCTATATTTACCTACTTGTACTTAAGTCTATTCTATGCATGCATGATCTTAACTTGTCATACTTTTCTACTTTTTAAGTAAATATAGTTGTTTCCCCCCACTGATATCAGCAAACTTTCCTGTCAAACCCTGCTGTTTGTGCACTGCTAATATCCCTTTGTGTTTACAAATTAATTTGGATCTCATTATCAGAAACAAAAGGCCCCAGGAAGAAGTGTTGTGTCGTCCTGCTCACAAGTGTTTTGAGATTGTAAAAGTACTGCTATTCAGTGATAGCCTCTGGCATTCACCTTAAGGTTATTAATAATGTTACCTCTGTGGATGCTTTTGAAACCAGCAACTTCATTCAGTGAAAAACAGAAAGGCATGTTAACTTTGTACCGATTCTTCAGCATGCCGATAGGAGTGGCAGCATTTCCTGTAAACGCTTTGAACCGAAAAAATAAAAAATGTCTGGCTGTCTCTCTTTAAAGATGTTTGAGTAGTTGCTCCCTTGAAGTCTTTGGTTTAATGTCAACAATTCTCCATGACGTTTTGTGTCCACTATTGTTTGCTTGTTGAGGACTATTAAAGTGACTTTCTGTTTCATCTGGTTTTGTCTTTCCACTGAATAAAGCCAATTGAACATTATCTTTAGGACATTTTTGCATTTGCTCTCATTGTTTTGTTTGGGTTTTATGCAAAGTTTGTGGGTGTGAAAGAATGAAAGTGAAAAGTGGGTGTGTTGCACTAATTGAGCTAATGTGACACTGAAACCCAAGCTGCACCCATTTTCCTCTTGGCCTTTGAGGCTGTTCATGTCAGCTCCTCTAACAACAATGAGCGAGATGTGTTGTTTATTATTTCAAACCGGCAGGTTTTTAACTTAAAACAAAATATAAATATAAGGGTAAAAAGCAAATTGACTGATTTCAGTGCATACTTTTAATTGTACCCACTGCCTGCAGACCCTACTGTGCTGGACGGTTGACGTTTATTCTATTTTGTTCTACAATACATCTGATGCACCGTATTCTGGAAATATTCCATTTTGACACAAACAAATTGAAATAACTACTTTTAGATGCATTCAAATTGGCCCGTTTATAGGTTATAATATGGAACAAAGCAGCATTCCCCCCTCTGGCTCTTCACTGAGAGTTCAGATGTTTCAAGGTGTATGACTGACAACATTCTTCAACCAACAGGTAACTGTGAATCCACCTCTGAGGGGACACTGTGTTACAAAGAGTGCAAATGATGTTATTTCTATGTCTTTTTTTGACATAAATTAAAGAATTGAACAGAATTTACAAGTAAGACAGCAGTTGAAACTTATTCTTTGCAGTGTGTGCATGCTATTTGAATGTAAATCTGTGCAAAAATAACTCTGTTTAATTAAACCTGTTTTCCTAACTGAGAGAACATAACTGAAGACACTCCCAAGAAGAGATGCAGACAATACTGCGTCTGTCTTTATTATTCAATGTTTAAATAATGTTCCAAGTAAGTTTGTACTGCATATTGTAGTCCTTTCAAATGTATAAAATAAAACCTCCTTGGTCCTGAAGAAAAACATATTGCATAGACCCTCACACAAATAATAGACTACAACACCTCTGTTGTGCAATAAAACGTGTGTGCAATATGTAAACTGGAATTATTTTACGGATGTTACTTGTACATTTAAATAGAAATGCTTTAATTTTAAATAGTATGTGCATGCCCTTTCTTATAGTGTTTGATTCTTAGTCTCTATATTCACTTTTGCTGTAAAAATGTACATTTCCCCTCTGTGGGAAGAATAAAGGTTCTGATTTCAATGTTTCGTTTAACAAGATGTATGTTTTATAAAGCAAAGTGTGTTAGGTAACCCATATACTAATGGATCATTTGTTGTTGGTCTATTTGTTATTTGGATTAGCCAAATTCAGTTTTTGTGATGTAATTTTTGTGACAGAATGTTTAAGAAAAACAATATGAAACAAGTGAAGTAAGTTCATAAAGTTTATTTTCAAAAACAAATAAGTACAAAAATGGCACAGAAGGTGCATACAAAAGCACTTTCTTATTTTGACAGATGGACATGGTCCAATAATATAATAATAATAATAATAATAGCAAATACATGACAATAACAACAATACATCTTGTGGAAACCCTCATTATGCTCCATGCAGAGGCATTATCACTTGATGCTTGTTCAATGGCCATGTAAGGCATTAGGAGATCACAGGCAACAGCTACAGTGAGCATCTGCCTCCTTCCATGCAGGCATAATTTAAAGTCACAGACACATCAGATTTGAAGGAGAACTAATCATACAGAGACACATACATCTGAACACACTGACATCCTCAGCAGCACAAACAGGAAGCTGGATCTTTCGTCAGTATCCCCCCCATAGAGGGGCGGTTCAGACAACAGGTCCTGTAGTTCATGCAGTCCACCTCTTCTCCAACTTTGAAATAACATTTGGCTCTCAAACTATACAGAGTGAGGTAATAAAAAAAATACATTACATTAAATAAAAAGGTTTTAAATATGTTTCATATATGCATCACAGGTGCTAAATGCAATATGTGTTCAAAACTTTGGAGTGCAAAACGTATTCGTTTGGTGTTAAGTACACAAATGCTTTCATCAGGTTCAACACATCTACAGACAATAATACCACCGAGTAGAAAGATAAATAAGCCGTCTTTCTTTCTCTACCATTCAAATAATTGTTCATACATTTCATCAGTAGTGACAGCAGCAGCAAAGAGACCCAATTGAGAAAAGTCAGTTCAGCCAGTCCAATAGAAATAATTCTGTTTTTTTTTCCTTTCAGTTTCTGTGGTTCCGAGCTTAGTGGCACATACCGATCTCCTTCTTGTATCGCTTGGTGAGAGAGTCAGCCTGCACGGTGAGCTTGGACAGGACCCCTTGCAGCCCGGTCAGGTGGAACTGGAACTGCTTCTGCAGATCCTCGTCTTCCTCCTCTTCCTCCTCGGATGAAAAGGATGATAGTGATGATGCGGAAGAGATGGACGCGGAGGAGTTCTTGCGGCTGATCACCATGCTCTCCTTGTGCCTCTCATCGGCCTCTGCACGCCTCACCCCCACCTGGATGTCCCTGCGGATGGACTTGAGCAGCTCGTAGTAGCTGTACATGTCTCCCTCGTCCTCATCCGATTTAATGGAGTTCGTCATCTCCCTGTCCTCCTCCAGCTCCAGCGGGACGTCCATGAGCATGCTGGGCAACATGACCGTCTGGTCCATGTTGTTCACGGCGCCGATGAATCTGTTCATGGCGTTGAACAGGGAGTTCTTCTGCGACGGAGATTCTTGCTGCATCATCATAGTGGCGAGTTTTGTTCTTGTGGAAGATCAGTTACTTGTTTGTTTCTCCTCTGTGGCTTTATTTCCGGGCTGATCGGCTTAGAGTAGCGTCTGCTTGGCTGTAATTCTTTTGCGGGGATTGGCTGTCGTGTAAATCAGGCGAGTTGAGTTTTCCCCTGTGTTCAGTGTTTGAGCTCTTTTCGTAGTTTCTGTTTTGTGAAGAGAAAGGTGTGCGTTTATATAGGAAAGGTTTCCGGCTTTAGAGGCGGTCCCACAACCTGTTTATCAAGTTTGTATGCAGTTGAAACCAGAGCTAAATGACCTGAAGTAGCACACAACAGAGAGTTTTGTCATTTCTGTCAGGAAGGGGAGTGGCTTTAAATTGACAGTTGGGGGGGGGGGGAAACCAACTCAACAACATGCAAAGCTCCAGACACGAATACAAAGCTGTACTCTTTATCGCGCGTAATTACGCACAACAGTTGTCAATTCAACCCAGTGTTATCACAAACTTAATGTGCTCTTCTGTGAGAATATGTGCTTGGATTTCCGGTGAAACAAATGACATAATCACATCGCACATTCTGTTCCGATGACAGGCAGGGCGAGGCCTGACCGAGCAGGACCGAGCAGGACCGATGATTTACATATTCATTAAGCCAGCCATCAGCCCACTGCTCAGGCAAACACACAGCCAACCAGGGGGCCGTGGAGGCGGGACAAGTCCATTTTGGACTAATGACGAGGCCACTGTTGACTCGCTCACGTTTTGGAAGAAAGAAGCAACAAGTGTTTGAGAATATCAGATTTTCACTGATTATATGCTTCATTCGTAGACTTACACTTACTGAGTCACCCATAATCGGAAGAAGTATTCTAAAGGTACATATACCTAAAATGAAATGTTTACAAGTTGTTTATCAGCCAAATATACTTCCATCAAAAATAAAACCAAGCCCATCCTTGACAGTTTGCAGACATAACATGATGTAAACGTTAGATAACTGGTGTTATAAATTATGAATTCATTGCATTCTTTTTTTTTATTTAGCCTTTATTTATACAGGTGTAAAATCTCATTGAGACACAAGGTCTCATTTTCAAGAGAGACCTGTTCAGTGGTAACACTACCACACAAAGTTACAGACAGGACACTAAACTCAGAGGCAACGCTAACATAAAATAAAACATCGTAAAAGTAGTCATTGAAATCCATATACAGTAGTCAGATATTGCAGGTGCAAACACCCACAGAAGATTTCTCCAGCTTTTTCAAAATTAGTTTAAAATCTGTGATGGGTATCAAACTGGTCAGCTTAAGTTCCTGCTGAAGTGTGTTCCAGGTCGAGGGGTAGAGTATGATATGGCTTTTTTCCCAAGCTCCGTGCGTACTGAGGGGACGGACAGAGTGATGTAATTTTGAGATCAGTATATAGCTGTACTGTTTGTGTGATATGGATATGTAGAGGGGCAGCAGTCCAAGCATAGCGGTATAGATGAGTTTGTACCAGTGCAGTGATCTGCGCATTGATAATGATGTAAGTGCATTATTGTTAAGCAGCATTGCTATTAGTGTAGCTCTGATTCAGGTGGAGGTAGTTTTACACATAGGTAATGTTAATTTGTCACTTTAACTTATTCCGCACTTTATAACTTAGATGATGACCAAATATGTATATATGCTGACAGTTATTTTATTCTTATTTTTATTCATCTCCTATTTTCATAGTCTTTTATTATTATTATCATTATTTCCTTGATTTTATGTTATTTATTATTTATTTTAGATTTTATTGATCTGTGTGAATCTTTGCTGTACTGTTTTTTTCACGCTTACCCTGTTGCTGCTTTGTACAACTGAATTTCCCCTCGGGGATTAATTAAGGTTCATCTTATCTTATCTTATCTTTAGGTAGTTTAGTCCAGTGGTTCCCAACCTTAGGGTCAGATCCCCCCCAAAGTATCACCAAGGGGTCATGAGATTATAAATATGAAAAAAAAGAAAAGAAAAGTCTGAAAACTGCACTAAAGGAGCCTAGTAGTCCAGTAGATTAGTAAACCTATTCTCCACCAATTGTTACATTTTAAGTGACTTCTCCACATATATAAGAGAAGCTATGGTCAACATAGAGAGAATAAAGGATGCCCCTCTCCCACAAAGTATATTTCTCCTTGTCGCACATTTCCAAGTTATGACATAATTAAAGTGTCAAATTGGGGATTGAAAATGTCATAAAAGTGCAAGTTCACTCTTAACTGAGTACCCAGTCCACATTAGGATTCCCTGCAGGAATATATCAGTCCTGGTTATTTCCCTTCAGGGTAACTTGAGTGTAAGCCATTTACAGAACTGACAAGCTTTACAGATTACACCTAAACCCAAACTGTTGCACCAGCCAATTTCCAGCAGTGATGGTGGACAGCTGATTTCCCCACTACTCTTCGTGATAGAACTGCTGGTAAACAGAAATAGCCCACTCTAAGGACTGGATACTGTGCATGCACTGTGGGAGTGCTCAGTTTGAAACCTGAGCTTTTGAAAACACTTTTGGTGAGACTGAAACTATGGAAACATGTTTTTCACTTTGTGGCCATCAACACAAAGATAAATCCACCTGTCTGCTCAATCAAAACATGCCTCCCCGATTCACAGAATGAAGTTTAGAATAGATTTACAAGACTTTAAGGGATAGGCTCACAGTAATGCTATAAGGGAAAGGAGGGGAGGATAACCTGATTGATACTTCATGGGAGATGTCTATCTGCACAGATTGTTCTCGATGAATCATTCTGTAAAAATTGCTGCTCAGCCAGAAGGGAGAGAATTGCAAACATGAATGGCTGAACCTGCTTGTTGAGTTTCTGCCTCTCCAGCTCTGTCCCATCTCTAACCTATACAATGTGCAAATGAAATGAATTACCAGTCAAATCCATGCCCTGCAAATACAAATGCAGTAAAACTTAAAATATGTATAGAAATAGATACACATGTAAACAGCAGTGTTGTTGGTTGAGGTGACGCTTGTTTTGAGTATTTTATAAAGATGAGGGCAGAGTCTCTTTTATTGATATGTTTAGATATTTTTCATCCTTATCTAAAGTATATGGAATCAGCTTTAAAATAAATGTAGTCAGTCAAGTGAAAATACAATGTTTTACTCCAAAATGTAGTGGAATTTAAAGTAGATTGAAATACACAAGAAAAGTACAAGTACCCCTGAATTAGTTACAGTGGGGAAAGAGGTACTCAAATCCGTTATTAAAAGTATCAACCATAGAAATTAGTTGTTGTTTTGTAAGTCTTGAGTAAGTTTCATGTCTTTGCACTTAAGTCCCAAATACCATGCCTTAAAGATGAGTTTCGAGTCCTGAACAAGACACAGTGACATTTTCAACCACATATTCTGCATACTACAATTCCTTCAATGTGGACCATTTCGCAGTTCTTCTATCTACAAGCAAAGTTATCTTTGGTATCAATTGCCCAAATGGCGCTCAGTACGGTTACTTTAGTTCTTCATGGTTCTCTCCTGCAAGGGATTAGTTAAAAAACTGGATTTGGGGAGTTAAGTGGTGTCTTGCTGGGAATTAATGGCATTAACGTTTAATACTTTTAAATCTTTGGACTTGGGGGGAGGTAGCCTATCAACTAATTTCAAACGATTAAGTCCAAGTGAAGCCACAAGTCGTTGGTTTTAATGCACAAGTCAATTATTTTCTGACTAAATTGAGCATAAAGCCAAGTGTCTCAATTCTCACTACAGTTCAAGTCATTTGACTCAGACCTGGTAAAAAAACTCCATTACAAGTAAAAGTGTATTCAAAAGTTACTGAAAGGGAAGCATGGAAGTACTGCAAACGTTAAAAAGTAATTCAAATGAAGCAGAAGGATGTCTTTCAGTGTGACATTATTATATACAGCATCATTGGGTTATTATAAGCCTTCTGATGCTTAATCTTAATGTTGCATATAAAGTAAAGGTGGATCCGATTTTTCTATTTGTATACTCTTTGATTAGTTTAATCCTCAAGAAATTCATAATATATTATAAAATATTTATTGTATCTTAAATCTTACTCTGCAAAGCTGTCACATAAATGCAGTAAAAAGTACAACATGTGTACTCTTAAATATCAAGGAGTAGAAGTATAAAACAGCACAGAAGGGGGGGGGGGGGGGGAGTTCCTTGGTGTTGTATTTCAATACAGCAGTTCAGTAAATGTAGTCATGTCATTTACCACACATCACCGTAATCCCAGATCTGCCTTGGAAGTAAAACTATAAAACCCCAACTGACTAATCTTATCCCCCCTCTGTAGATAAACTGATCCCAGATCAAGTTAGAGGGAAACAGCAGGTCAGCAGAGCAAGAGTGCACGGCTGCTGAGTGGAGATCAGATAAGAACAGGAGCTGCTCTCTCAACGGGCCTGTCAATCACGGCCCCTCCTCACTGCCTGCCTCTATTTTCCCGTGAAAAGGCCTTTTCACTTGTCAGAAAGCGCACTATGCTTGAATGCAACAATGAAACCCGGATCAGTTCGGAAGGGTTTCTCGATTGTGTGTCATGTCAGACGCTGAGCATCCACCGATTACAGCGGGTGTCATCATCATCATCATCCTTGGCTTCAAAGACAGGGAGGAGGAGGAGGAGGAGGTGGAGGCATGAGGGGGTGCAGGGCTGTACAAAAAAGGCAGCTTGAGTGGGAACTCTAGTACTTGTCATCACAACTGCATGTTACTGAAAAGTGTGAGGCATGGTTTCTTAAGTTCAGCAGGGAAGCTGGAGGCAACGCAGCAACAGCAATTACCCAACAACAGCAATGCCTCACATCACAAACAGTCGTGTGGAGCGGGACGGGCCTACTGCTTTATAAGGAAGTAAATGAGGTTATCACTGTGGATTAGAAGAGAGAAGTATGTGCTTGAAAAGAGGAAATGAAATTCATAATAAGATCATATTAAAGCAGTAATGTAATCATAGGTTTAATAAGATTTTTTGTCTGTTCAAATAGGCATTTGAAATCACATTTCCATCCTACTGAACCCAATGAGCCAGAGACAACGTTTTCTAAGGAGATACTTGAAAACGTGACAACAGTATTTATATTATATATTTATTTTATAATATAGGTTAGACATTTTAAAGCAGTGATTTTAAAAGAGGGTATGTGGCTTTCTGCCAGGAGGTCCTGAAAAGTTTCTAGATGTATTATTTATATTATCATGATCAAATATCATATCAAACACATTTTTTTTTTTACATTTTCAAATTTTAAATTGTTCATAGATCACCTTATCTATATATTATTAGTAATACCATGATCAGAATCCATATTGAGCCTATGCACCAAGAATGAAACACTTCACATCACACTTTCTTGATGTCTGCGAGAGTGTGTGTGTGTGTGTGTGTGTGTGTGTGTGTGTGTGTGTGTGTGTGTGTGTGTGTGTGTCAGACACTTTCTCTCTTGATTTGAAAGATATAATGTTTGCGTACAGTGTTCCTTACAAAAACGGTGTTGTTTTATGGGTATTCTGTTAAAATTAACATATTTTTGAAACATTTCTTATATCTTTCATATAGCCAACATTTCTCATATGTTGTTCTTAAACATAACTAATATAATAGAAGTGTAAATAATAGCCAATTTTCCAATGGACATAGATGATGGGGTCATTAGTATTCTCTCTATGTTGTAAGCCAGGGGTCCTTGGCTGAAAAACAATTGGGAACCTGTGTGTGCAGTACGAAGCAATGTCACCTGTTTCAGTATGTTTTTATTGGGAATTTGTTTCAAGATTACACGCCGAGAGTGAGAAAGGAAGTAGTAAACATCTTACATGTGTATGGTTAAAAACGCAGTGATCATTGCACCTAGCCTTTCCTCATCATTAGACTGGCTGCACTTGAACGTGTCGGTGCGCTCTTCAGTGCGTGTGTCTGTGTGAGTAATAGCGCTTCCCCGGTGGATGCCTCCCTCCAGCCTATAACCCATTAAGTGTATTCGGGAGGCGGAGGCACATGGGGGGGGGGGGTTGTTGTGCTCGGAAGCACGCACGCTCCATTAGCGGACCCACTGTCACGCCGCTCTGCCGGTAATTTGCTTAACGAGATCGGAGCGAGCCCAGTTAGCGCGATCTCTGCCCGAGACAGCCTCTCATAAGCCGCCTGCACACCGCTGTTTCCCGGCCTTGTTTCCCATGAAGCCCGCAGCAGCGCAGGAGAATCAGCGGACGGACGGAGACAGACTGTGTGTGTGTGTGTGTGTGTGTGTGTGTGTGTGTGTGTGTGTGTGTGTGTGTGTGTGTGTGTGTGTGTGTGTGTGTGCGTGCGTGCGTGCGTGTGCGTGTGTGACGTGTGTGCGTGACGTGTGTGTGTGACGTGTGTGCGTGTTGTGTGTGTGGTGCATCCTCTCACCACACATGCTGTTTTCCCTGGCTCCTCCCCTCTCCAAACAGCTCCGTTTTCCGCTAATACCCAAGCGCCACCACATGGACAAAGATGGTACTCAGTGATGTCATAGTAAACCAGCCTCAGGACGTTGAGAAGAATAATCACTTAATGTTAAAAATAATTAAAATGTTCCTCCTCTTGTGAGTATAGATTAGGCATAGACCTTAATATAACAAGATATGTCTTTAAAATGGTTCATATTTTAATTAATAATTTAGATTAGATTTACTTTATTGATCCCACATTTTGAAATAGTTTTTCTACAGTAGCATGTCAAGAAGGCATTGGACTTGAATACAATAAATATCAACAGAAGAAATATACAATTTAACTACTCGTCTATCTACATAATCCACATTATTAAATTTAACAAAAACATTTACACAGAAAAATAATAAAAACAGTTACGTTATGGCATGAAATACGTCGTATTGATTTGTCTTTCTTTTATGGTGTATACAACTTGCTCCTATCTTTTCAAACAGGCAGCATTAGAGCAGAGGACATTGCTGCGTCTTCACTTCTCGTTGCCAAGAACTGGCAGTCTGATTTGTTGTCTGTATCTTAGTTGATCAAGTTGTCAATCTGTCACTCTCAGCTCACAGTAACCCAGATAATCTGTCAGTGTCACCACATCTATTGCATGTCAGTTCCTCCTAGAAGAGGGATCCCCAGAGCTTCAGTCATGCTCATACCAGTTCTTACCTATAACAGTAAAAATGTCTTATCCCCGACCAAGGGTGTCGTACGCTGTGCAGATTATCTTTAGTTGCCCTATAATGTGTAAGAGCTGCTCAATGCTATTTAGTTCTTTTATAAATCCTAAATACATTTGAAGTTTGTCTGATTTCTCCAAGCATCCATTGTTTGTTGTGTGTTTGCTCACAATTGTGTGAGGGTATAAAGAGTTTTATTCATCTACAAAAAGTCTGGATAAGAACACTGGGTTAATTGTGTTTTTGTTGCCAATTTGGCAAAAGTATATAAATTATCTTTTAAATTGTAATCATCTGCAAACTGGTACTTTTATTTTTTCCCCATGTCTCTTCTATTCATCTTGCTACAACTGTTTTTTTATTACTGCTTTAAATAAAAAATAAAAATCTTTTTAATGTAAAAACACTGAGAGAAGCAGTGCAACATTTAATTGTAGAATGACAATAAAGACAATATACAACAAAATGTCTGTTTACTTTAATTTTGAATCTAAAATATGTGTTATTATTATAGTTGTTTGTAGTTAAGGAAGGGCAAATGAGCTATACCAACAACCCAAGGTCAACCAGGTGACTAGTTTTAAAAGGTACGTTTTGTTGTCTCCATTGAGAAGAGGCAAACTGCCGCACAGACATATGCCGACACAAAACGATTCACTGCATCTGGTGCTCTGTTACCGGGCAGCTCATTGACAAACCTAGTGGTCTATTTCTTGATCTTTAAATCCAATGTTTCTAAAGTCCTACTCAAATTGATTAGAGCACCCACCCACCCACACATCCTGTATATTTATCCACACACTCTGGACATGACTTAACCTTTGACCCGACCTCTTTTGACACTAAACCTGCAGCTAAATATATAATTTGGAAATAGCTCACATTATACCCTTTATTATTGTCAAAAGGAAAAACGACAGCTAATAAATTCAGTAAAATATATATTGTTGTTTCATAACATGACAAATAAATCAGCTCACAGATTCCTGAAAACATTTGAAGTGTCCTATAGTATAACTTTGGTAAAGACATGTAATACAATAGCTGTTTAACACTGCATGGGGGGATGGTGGCGAAGTCGATAGGGACTTGGTTTGGTAACTGGAAGGTCACCAGTTCAAGTCCCCGAAAGACCAAGTGCTACCGAGGTGTCCCTGAGCAAGGCAGCGTTCCCTACACTGCTCCCCGGGCGCCGTTCAAAATGGCAGCACACTGCTCCTAACACTATATGGGTCAAATGCAGAGAAACAATTTCCCCACGGGGATTAACAAAGTATATCATATGACATGTACAAAGCTGTCTTGATAGTAGAAAAATAAATCAACGTTAACACAGTTGTTATTCTGTATATTTATTGATAATAAGACCACTGATGGTGACTTAGTCAATTGTAGACAGCATGGTGCAATTCTTTTTGAGCGTCTGGTGACCCCATGTGTAAGCAGGATGGTATTACAATTAAGTATTTACAGGAAAATATCAGTATGGGGAAGGGAAAAAGGAAGTGTTAATTCATAGTGTTGGAAAACATACATTCACTAAATAAATGTACAGCTTTAAAAGCAATAAGGATTGAAAAGCCACAACAAAATACTGACCAAAGTTAAATACAACAGGATCCACAAAAATAGACAATCTCTCTCTCACACTCATACACACGAGGAAATCACACAGTCAAGGTTAAGGAGACTGTTAAGTAATGAAACAAAAATCAGATACACACACACAGATACACACACACACACACAGACACACACACACACACACACACACACACACACACACACACACACACACACACACACACACACACACACACACACACACACACACACACACACACACACACACACACACACACACACACACACACACACACACACACACACACACACACACACACACACACACACACACACACACACACACACACACACACACACACACACACACACACACACACACACACTGAAAGAGAGATAGAAAACCACTTGGTGAAACTGTAAACGTAATGCCAACCAAACTATAATAAATATACAGCTAAATTGAAACACCTACATGTTGCACGTTACTCTCAACAAAACATTGGCCACGATTATTTTTCCAGTGCGAGTTTCCTATTAAACAAATACAGATTAACAGCACAAAGTGCGGAATCAAAACTGTGACACAACATTGATACAGATTAGCATATTAGAATGAGAAACATTACATTATATAAAGTACATTTCCAATACATATCTACAGGTGGTGGTGATGATGGCATGTCTATGCACTACATAGAATACTGTAAAAACTAGATGAGCACTGTTGTAGTCCTGCAAGTCTCTAATGTCGACTTCTCTCACTGTAACACACAGCTGGTTATTATATTCCACTGGGAGAAACTAATGGATAAGATCTGATATGACCCTAACAGGCTGGAAATCTGTTGTACTGATTTGGTTGAAAAGGTCGCCAACATCGAAAATCTGTGTTTTGTTTCAGCCTAACATCCTTGTCACGGCAACAAGGGGGGAAATGTAATCATTGGAGGTCGCAAAAAAACAAGATTTTCATTGCGTGGTAAGTTGCTCTTTAAGGCAAACATCTTGACAATTTGATATGTAGTCAGTTACTTTTACATGAACTGGGAAATATAAGTACTGACACACTAATAAGGAGTCAGTATGCTTTAAATTGAGTGCTTGTTGGATCACATGTTCAGTTGTAAAAGTTGGCAGGATTTATCGCTCAAATTCTCTTCTTTCTTTTTCACAGTATCTGTACATTTGTATCTGGGTGCAACACGACACATGCCTTAAAGAAGACAGAAGTGTTTTCCCTAAAAAGTTATCACCGTTTAGCGTCAGAGATAGTGTCACATCACTTTTTGGTGTCATTCGACAAATACATTCCTTAAAGCCCCAAAAACAAATTGGTTAATTGGTTATTACATTAAGTATCATAAGTGTATGTAGGAGCAGTAAAGGAGGGCAAAGTTAAGCAATACTCTAAGTTACTGTGTGAGTTTGACATTAAAGCCTTAATTGATCAATGTGCCTCGTCTTACAGTTAAAATCACGTTTATACAATTCTTCCTTTCCTCTCATTTGTCAGTTTCCTAATCTTCCATATAAACCTAAAATACCCTCCTCCGTACACATGATCAGATCACAACATGTCACAGCTATAGGAATATACAATGGAGAGCAATAGCAAAGTCAAATGCAAAACTAAACATATCTATTAAAGTATTACTTTCAAGCTTTAGTAATGTCATTCTGTACAAAGATGTGCAGTGGTTCTCCGAAGACGGTCGGTGGAGCATGCTGCCGTCAAATGAGAATAAAATCACTTTAACCCAAAACGCCGATCTGAGACTCGAATGTACCTGCTTGGATGTACTGATCCTAGATATGTGCTAATGAGCAACTTCTACATCAAGCAGCGGTGGGATGTGTGGTAAAGAACGCTTTGATGCAACAACAGTGAGTTGAGGAATGGTGCTTTACAGTAAGATACATTAAGATACTAGATTAAGATCACAGGCAGAGAGAGACGGAGGGAGGCAAATTCCAATCCGGACGTGTGATAGTGTTTCGGGAATTAACTCTCGTCACGTGTCAAGGCTCTTTGTCTCTTCATCTCCCTGAAAAGACAACAACGAAAAGTAAGGTACTTGTATATCTGTTGTTAAACCAGCCGTCATGATTCTATGGCCACTTGAGGGCAGCAAAAACACACTTCACCTGGCTGCCATCATCTTACAAAGTGGTTAATGGGGAAAACATCGGCAACATTTGCCTGTTTACACTTGCAGCACACAGAAATCAGTATTTGTATTTATTTGAGAGTTGTATTTCTGGGCACATGATAAAAGTCAAATACTAACTTTTATTTGGTTTATGATTTGGTCCCTGCAACTCCCGATATCCTGCTCTTTAGCGGCTAAATGCTCCACTATATTCACCAGTGCTATCTTTGTTAATCTGCTGTTTGGAGCCGGACAGGAAGCATACAGGGAGGGGGCATGGCTGCTAAAGCTAGTGAGAGCAGTGAGACTGAAACATATATATATATATTGATCACAGCAGCGTTAACTGTGTATGTGTATACTGGATGTAAATGGTTCTCACCTGTGGCGTCACATCAGCTAAACCATCTCATACTGATTGGCTGTGATGATCCTGGACAGACAGCAGGCCAGCAACATGCCAATCAGCTGAAACACACACAGAGAAGGATTTTTGTTTACTTTATGTTCAGTCTTTCATTCTTTTTATCTTTGACATCTGAGTTTTATTGCAAGAACAATGGTGCTACCATTCTCCTTCCTCCATCCACCATTGTTACACATATTAGGACAAACTAGAAGAAGTATAAGAGCCTGTGCATTTTTTCAAAACAAATCATTGATAAAAACACAGAAATGTAGACAGGAATTTGTTTCATGTCATTTTTCACACAAGCGATTTTGATTTGTCATAAAAGTAAAAACACAGGTGTTACAAATAACATTAATGACCAGGATCCTGCAGCTGAAGCAGCTGAACAATTTCAACCATCATTCATTTTATTACCTACACCTGTGCTTTCGCACATGTCAAAATATCTTCCGTAAAAAAGGTCTATTGAAAATGCTCTCTTTGTTTGCGCTAAAACAATTCAGAATTTCCTGTCAAGGCAAAGCTGGCAGTCGTCAAAGGGAATATAAGATGTGTCTGCTCATCTTCTGAGCAATACTAATTCAAATAGAATTATAATGATTATTTATGCTTGCCAAAACACCACACGTGACGTTATTTGCACATCATCACATGCAAAAGCAGCGTTTTATTGAAACCGTTACCTGTGAGAAGGCAATCCCGAACGTCACCCCTGCGATAATGGCCATGTTGGTTTCCATGAATGAAGTGACCAGCTCGTAGCAGCCCTGAAAGACAGGCGGCATGTTAGTTTGCAGAGGGTGAAGGGACGTGTGCAAATTAGAGGAAACATGGATATCTGGGATACAATCTGAGCCAGTTGTTAGTGTGTGGAAGAGGGGGGGTTGGAAAGGTGAATGAGGGCCTGTCAGATAAATGCAGCCACCTTCTGACTGCTGGGATTCATAAAGTAGCTAGCAGAGAATACATGGAATACTGACCTGGCGGTAGACCTTGCTGGGAGCCAGAGTTGTGTTGCGGAGTTCATCCGGGTTGCAGTCGGAGGCGTTGAAGCAGCAGCTGGCAGGAATGCCGTTGGAGGGGTAATACACACTGCCAAACCAACTGGTGTAGTTATACACACCACAGCAACGCAGCTATAAATACACAGCAAATAAGAGAGCATTGAAATCAAACGCAGGGACTAAAATTAAAAGGCTCTATATTTTTCTTACTGTCAAAATATTCCAAGTGCAGACCAAAACAAATCACTTGTCAGTCTGTCTCTGAATTGTTTCCGACTTCACTCGTCTGTCATAATAGAAAAAAAGGATATACTTTCCTACAGGAGCTGAGCACTTTAGATTTTTAGCAAGCTCTAGTAAAAATGAGTAAATAATAATGGGCATTTATTTGGGAACTTTATTAATAGTCCGACATTTAGTGATTTATTTTATAGATTAGATTATACTTTTCTCCCCCTGAAAAACAATAGAGCTCTATAGTACAGACACAACAAGACAAAGATAGAGTTGCAGGTGTTATCCTTAAATTACAAACTTGTAAGATTCAGGGATGTGTTTTGGTCGGCAGCTGATGCATGTCTAAGCTGTTTCTCCTCGATGATCGGTGGTGACGTTCACGGTGACTTACCCTGTGCTGCAAGTTATCAACAGCACGGCTCGCCTCATCCTCAGCGTTGTAGTTCAGCACGGCGTCAGTGTATGTCCTGTGGAAGGTTCCCTTTATCTGCAGCACGCAAACAATATCACATGTCATAAGAGCGCTTCATACAGCCTTAGTGTTAGACTTGTTGTTACATGGTCTGTTGCATGCTGACCTCATGGCGAAAAACAAATCCAGAAATCCCGGCCACCAACTCAGCGAGGAAGACGAGGGACAGGAACATGGCATACTGCAGAGAGAAAGGGAGGATGAGGGAGATTTGCATAGTTGGCATGAAAACCCTCTGCCTTAGTGTATCATTTGCCTATCCCTGCACACTCTCACATTAACAGTAACGCACTCACTTGACCACCATTAACCGAACAAAGTGCCCTGCAGCATATTGACTTTCTGATCCCTCTCCACAGGATAGAGGTCAACCATTACTGCCTTTATCATGTGACCTGAGGCTAATTAACCAGCATCTCTTCTTGAAATATCACACCCCACCCTTCCTCTCACCAGCTTCAGCATCCATGGGCTTCCTCTGCAGGTGGCGAAGCATCCGAACAGGCCAAAAACGACGATGACGGTGCCGGTGCCGATGAGGACGTACGGGGCGTTGGTGGAGTTGTCGGCTATCAGAGAGATGTACGGGCCCAGCATCAACTTCCCCCATACTCCCACTGCCAGCAGGATGGCTCCTGTTATCTGGAGGCCGACGGTTGGAGAGATGGATGTGGAAAGAGAGAGCACAGGAAACAGAATGAAAGCAGGAAGCAGGCCTTCATCTGTGCATTTCGGTTAGAGATTACAAAAGGCTGGGTTTTAGCAGCCGTGGCAAAGGGGGGAGGGGGAGGAGGAGGAAGATGATCAAGGTGTAACAAAAAAAACAGAGCAATTAGAGTTAGGAGGAGGAGACGGCAGACACAAATGTATCTGCCAATCACCTTCTTTATGAATATGCCTGCACACACACAGAAAGAAAAAAAAAGAAAAGGGACATATCAAAGGGGCTCTTTGATCCGAGGCGAGACGCTTCCTCCTGTTGCGCCTATCTTAGCATTTCAAATGAAGGCTGCGGATAAAAGAGGGTGTTGTACGAGGCAGCTGAAGCGCTGTGTGTCTCAGCTGGGTATGTCTTATTGGGAAGAGAGCAGGGTGTGGAACGGCTGCTGATGATCTGACTGGGCGCGAGGGCCAACTCATCACGCTGACCTCCCTCCTTTCCAAGAGGACGAGGAGGCTGTTCGCTGTCCTGCTGCCAGGCCCTCTGACTAAAGAGGGAGCAGGCGGTACAAAATGCCTACTCACTGTAGTGCTCCCCATTATATGTTTCATTTGTGTCCACTCGACTGTCTCCTCCATGATTTCCTGTTTGTGTTTTTATCATGTTCTGTTGCCTATTAGCGTTTTCTTTATTTTTTTAACAAATTGTACGGTGTCCTTGGGTGTCATGAAAGGCGCCTAAAAATAAAATGTATTATTATTATTATTAAAATGTCTCTGTGCACCCGAAAACCTCCAACACTGACGAGAATAATGCTTTTAGCTCTCAGCAGAAAATGAGCCAATATGAAACAGCAGTGGCTCCATCAGTTATGCTCTTTGGGTAAATGTTACCTCTTAGCTACGAGGGAAGAATGTTCCGAGGCTTAAAGTCATGATTTGTATATAATATAAAACATATCTATGCATACACTTGGCTGCTCTAACTGTAGCTTTAACAAGTCTCCGCTGGTTAATGTGTGAACAATATTACACTTTGCCCTGTTTCTAGGGTGTGTACATTATGATCGGGCAAAAGTTTTCCACCTAGACAAATTACCAGTCTGTCCTTTCACCGCTGTGTTGTTCTATAAGTGGTCGCAGTTTAAACACGGGTATAAGGAGTTATTTCAAAACTTACCACAGTGAGAGTGGTTTGAGAATGACTACTAAAGGTCACTGTGAGCAAAGGCTGAGCTTATTGTGTGTCACGCAAACATCAACACAAATCAACTTTGACACACAAGCAACAAGTTTCATCCGAGGGTGAAATTATTACAGAGAGAGTAAACACACACATTGGCAACTCTTAGGCATAGGCTAAACTAGGGCTGCTCGATTATGGCAAAAATCATAATCTCGATTATTTGGGTCAATAATTGATATCACGATTATTAAAAAACGATTATCCATTTACTTTGAAAACATACATTTATTGGAGAAAAAATGTTTGAACTGTATGTTTTTAGCAGCTGATTACCCTGAACTTTAAGTATAACTCAACTAAAAAACCAAAGAAAAAGTAATAATAAAAAATAATATATTTAGATTACGTTGTTTTCGTAATCGTTGCAAGCCATAATTGTAATTGCGATTAAAATACGATTAATTGAGCAGCCCTAGGCTAAACTATATCTTGAAATCGCACTGGTTTAAGGCTGCAACTAACAATTATTGGCATTATCGACCACTCGTTTGGTCTACAGATTGACAAAAAACTGTCAAAAAATGCAAATCGAATTGCTTTTCTTAAACCACCAACAGTTGAAAAACATGAATATTCCGTCAAACCCTCTTAATAATTACTAATAGACCCAAGTGGTTAACTGATCATAGGCAATTGTTGTTGGTTTCCCACAATATTCCTTATGTTATTCTGTCTTTATTTATAACTTGAACATGTAGCTGTATCTATTACATCATCAAAACCTGTACAAATGTGTGTTATTGACGAGCTGTGGGCAGTTAGATAAATCCTCAGTGGAACATCGCGATGAGCTGAACCACACAGTGAGAACGGAGAGCCAGTAGACTTTCTATCTGGAATGGTCTCAGGAGTCGTCTGTTCTAATCTCTTTATCTGGATCCCATCCTGTTGTTCCCTAACTTCCCTCTAACTGTAGCTGACGCTTTCTCTGGGCTTATATTACTTTTATTTCTGCGGCAGAGTAAAGCTCATTTTAGTTTTTTGAGTGAGGCTCTGTCTACTTGTTTAAAATGCCCGCTTCAGCTATATTATATATATTATGTAAACAAGATAGAACATAAGTGTTCTCTAAAGGTTTTACAGGTTAACTGACAATAAATCACACATTTAATTTGTTTTTAAGTTATATATCATTTGTTATGGGCACTTCGGGGGAGCTGTAAAAACAAGAATGACTTTTAATTACCATACAAAGTTGATAAAGCTAATCTGTTCACTATTAACAAATCCAGCAGACATGGTTAAGCACTGCCATGCTTCTGGACATCCAGTGAATGAAGTCCAATATTCACTCTCTTTTAGCTCTGTTTGAGTCTCAAATAAAAATAAAACAATAATATTTTGTGGTTCTCCAGTTAGTCACCACCCTAATCTGTCCACAGTCAGAGTTGGGTGTAACGCGTTACTGTAATAATATTACTTTTGTCAGTAACGGAGTAGTGTAACGCGCTACTTTTATAATTCAGTAATCACACTACAGTTACTAACATTGCCCCGACACGCGTTATTTCGTTACTTACTAAAATCAGTCATAATGAAACCTCAACAAACACCTGCAAAGAACACATGCTAACGTGAAGCTAACGCACAGCTATTTGTTGTGTGTTTATATCACGTAGTCTGTTCTTCTTCTCTGTTTTCCGGTTGTTGCCTGTTTTGAATGACGAATACACACTACCGCCGCCTGCTGGTAAGGAGAGTTATTGCCACTCACGCATGCGCAGTTCGTACGTGCTCGGCTGAAGTCTTTGCGGTGTCTGGTTCCAGTGCAACACATGGCCAACACGCAGGAGAACACGCCGATGCAACAGCGTGAGCAGAGATAGACTGCGCAAAATATACAGATAGCAGGAGACAGAGGACAGCCATGGTCAGATAGGAAAACATTCAGGATCTGGATCAGTCTTATGCGACAATGGAAACTGAACTAAACAGAACATTTGAAACTTTAGCAGTCTGCGTGATCTGCCTGCAGGGAGGGGCGGGCCGGCGCTGCGAGTAAAGTAACGAGTAAAGTAACGAGTTACTTTATGTAGAGAGTAACGAAGTAGTGTAATATATTACTTTTTTTTAGTAACGACCCCATCTCTGCTCACAGTAGGCTGAACAAAAGGTTATAAAACCAAAACTCTGAAATAAAACACTATAGGGATAAGAGCAACTGTAGAGGTGGGTGATAATTATCTGTGGGAACTTCACAATGAGCAATATATTATACATGTATCATCTGACCTATTGTTGATAACCCATGGTGACATATTTTTGTATCCAACTACTTTTGTATCCGAAATGACTATCATGTATGACAAAGAAAAGCAACAAATCATTCTCACATTTGAGGAGCTTGAATGAGCAAATGTTTGGCTTATTTGCTAAGAAAATGATCAATTTATAATCAAAATAGCTGTCAATAAATGTTCCTGTGAATGTCCTTACTGATTCATTGACTAATCATTGCAGCTCTCATGAAAGGACCCTTTTATTTGCGGGCTACTTTCCAGCAGAACTTCACGTCTGCATGCTGATGATTTGATTGGTCGGTAATGTCTTCTACAGTGTCTACCAACAGCGATCTTGGCAGCCAGAGCAGACTGTCATTTCAGGGAACAGTCCTCCAGATGACGATGTACTAACAGTTTATGGCCTACATCATGAGCATCAAAATGCCTCATCCCGTAAGCATACAAATAAAGGATCGTCTTGTCATTGCTAAAGTGTTCAATTTGAAGCCATCGGGGAAATAAGTGCAACCAACAAGTCATCAAGACCTCATGTGTGCTGCTGAATCCTAAACAGCCTCAGACCTCCTTTCTCCTCCTCCTCCTCCTCCTCCTCCTCCTCCTCCTCCTCCTCCTCCTCCTCCTCCTCCTCCTCCTCCTCCTCCTCCTCCTCCTCCTCCTCCTCCTCCTCCTCCTCCTCCTCACCGCCCTGCATGTTTTGTTTGAAATTCAATGCCAGGCCGGCCACCCTGGTTACAGCACAGTTTTAAACAGGTCACCCCCCCTTCCTCCTCCTTGTCCCCCGCAGGCCCTAATAAAGCAACAGAAGGTGCGATGACAAAATATGCTGGCGAGGACACGGCACTCTACCACCTGCTCTGCATTTAACTGTCCTGTGTGCAAAGTATGACAATGTAGATACTCTAACTGAGGCATTAGTCGTCAAGACAAGCTGGTGACAGCGAAACCGAGGCCGGACATTGAAGGCATTCTCCCCCCACTGGACCTCTCCATTGCTGCAACCGTCGGGGGTGCAGACGGCCACTAAGCTATGGACACTTCTGCTCTTTAGACATCTGAAACCTGATGTTGTAGATGTAATGGAGCGCAAAGAGACACTCCAATCCTGACTAAATATAAAAGTTAATATCAGTGACAAAGACATATGTCTGCATTGCAGGGAGATACATAACAGCATAGCTCTTCCTTTCAGCATTTTTATTTCTGTGTTCAAAATGGTTTAAGTATTTGTGAAGACAGAAATGAAAAGGCTTCAGCGTTTCCACATTGATTTTCTTTCGCACTGTTAGGGGTCAGTTTCGGAAAGTAAAGAAAGTACTCTTCAAGTCCTAAACGCATTAGGGCCAGATAAATCTCTTCCACGTGTTCTCATTAGATGATCCCTTCGCTGTGCCTGGCAGCTATATCACAAATCAGCCTTAACACAGAATTATGGTCAAAAAATGACTAAGTTAATCAAGCTGCTTGTGAGTTAGTCACTGAGTATTGTGGTCGTATGTTGTGTAAGATACATAGTGCTTGCACGGATGCTTTATCATCCGTAAAGACTCTGCAGGTATTTGAAATGTAAACACAGGCTTATCCAAACTACTCAATACCAAACAGAGAATAAGAAAATACTATTTCTCTTCTCAAGTTAATCCTCAAAGTAATTTATCCCAAAATGGGAAGCAACTTTATCGGTTTTGAGAAATGCTTTCTGGAGTGATTTTCTGGCTTCAATCCCGAGGACACTCAATAACAAAGAGCCTTAATTAAAAGGGAAAACAGGAGCAGAATCTATTCTTCAAACTAGTGTTGCTATATGCTGCTCGCTCAGCATTGTGAATACAGAATTTGCATCAATTTCAAATGAGAGCAAGGCTTTGCAGCTTAAGCCTTGGTGAAAAATCCTCCAGAAGCTTTTGTGGTGCCATGTTTTGCATGATATTGTATGGCGAGTCTGGTGTTTTTTGTTCAGTATGTAAATGAGGTGGACAAAATATCACACAAAGAAGGTGGACAGTACACATGTCCAACCCCAGCTGGGTACAGGTGCAGGACAAAGACAGCATACAAAGGATAATGAGAGGGAGTCCACTCGGATTTGCAAGATCCCGAAAAAAGGTTCCTTGGCTTTTGTTCACATTGATGTTTGTTCGTCGAAAAATACAATTATTGGGAGCTGGCAAGTACCAATTATTTCTTATGTGGACAAAACATTGGAAAACTGGCCATTAGTTCAGTCCTTCATCAAGCAATGGCAATTATGAACCCAGCTTCTACATTGTGGGCATTTTTTTTTCTTGTTTTCTTTTGACCTTATGTCCTTATCTCACATTTTATTTAACTGGACAAAATACACACATTTATTGATGTTATTTAACACTTATTTTCTAATCTTAAACCAAACAATATTGTGGTAGATTAATGGATAATTGAAAATAACTCTAAGTTACCATTAGTACAATGTTGTATTGTAAAAGAAGACCACAAAGTACAGCCTAAATGTTTAGGGCCAACAAACAAAGAAATGGTAATAATCTCAACATTACCTGAGCATTTAAATTAAAAATATTTGTCCTGTATTAAATGCATTTACTATTGTATTTAAATTACATTCCATGGTTAAAATGCCGTTTTGCCTGGACTGTAACTAATTTCTTTGTAGATTTAGGTTATTAAATGTCTACTTATAAATCCATGACCATTATGAGATGAGATGAGATGGACCTTTGGGGAAATTCAAGATTATGCATTCAAATATCCAAATATATGTTATTAGCAAAAACATGAAAATGCTGCTTACATCTTAACAATCGTCATCACAAGAATATGAACTCACAGGGGGGCTTTCTGCAAAATAAGTACTTAGCTACATTTAGCTATTGATAGGCAAATTGTGTAGCATACTTATTACTTCAATAACATTTTAAAAGACTTTGTAATAGAGTATTTTTACACTGTGGTATTGATACTGTTTCTTAGGTAAAGGATATGATTGGCTGCTTCTTCCATCAAGTGTGTGTGTTTTATGCACAATCAAGGCACGTTTGAGCCTTTTATTAGTGCTCCTATAGGATAGGAATAACACATTGTCTGGTAGAATATATGTTTAGGGTGCAAGGTCCATTTAAGAATCTATAGCAACGACCCCAATAATGTGCGTGAGAAAATTGTCTTTGAAGGGGCCTTATCAAACAGACAAGGCCCATAGCGTCGGTCTCATCACACAGTGTTAAATCGTTGCGTTGATGTTAACATCCTCTTCCGCGCTAAAGACAACAACCATGATGCTATGTGTGCTATATGCTGCACCGACCGCAGCCACAACATGTATAAACCATAGACTGTGTATGGTATAAACACAAGTTACATCATAAAAAACCGATAAAACCCATATTTTAGACGCTACATTAAGATTAAGGGGTTTCCATTTAGCGCTACATTCACACCACGGCATGAATCCGTCGATGATGCTGCCACTGTCCACCCCTTCATCACGCACAAAAAAACTAAACACTTAACGGTGGGATATTATAGAAAAAGGAAAAGGCTACGTACCCAAAACACGAAGGAGTAAACGACGAGGAGGGTTTTAAGGCAGGTGATGACCGGTTTAGTCTCCATTGTGGCGCGTACGGTAGACCCACTGTGAGAAAATAACGGAGGAAAACCGTCTCTGAAGTGTCGCGCTGCAACCGTGCGCTGATGCAGACACAGCGTCACGGACACGCGCAGCAGCAGCACAGTGAAGGAGATTTATGGCGTATTTTCATTTCAATCCTTTATTTAACCAGGTAGGTCCCATTGAGATCATTGATCTCTTTTTCAAGGGAGACATATTTAATGATACCATCGATTATGGCAAGGAAATTATAATATGTCCTATAAATGTATTCTTAACGCTTCATAAGGGTTTGCCAATGTATTATGTGCAGTGGTGTAAAGTAACTAAGTACATTTACTCAAGTACTGCACTTAAGTACAATTTGAGGAGCTTGAATACTTTACTTGAGTATGTCAATGTTTTGCTACTTTGTACTTCTATCCCACTACAATTCAGAGGTAGATTGTGCTATTTTACTCCACTACATTTATTAAATACCTTAAGTTTTTTGCAGATTTTGAAAAATAATGGGAAATATAAACAATTATACTAAGTAATTCAATCTAGCTGCACCTTTACCATCTGTGATAAACACATAATGCATCAATAATTATATACAAAACATATGATATATATATTTCTGAAATGGGTCAATCTGCACAATGAGTACTTTTACTTTTTGTACATTTTGATGCATACGTTATATACACATACTTTTACTGGCATAACATTTTGAATGCAGAGTATTCCTTCACTCTGATACAAGAACAAGATCTGAGTACTTCTTCCACCTCTTATGTGTGAGAGTAGCATTGGTGGAAAGTTACTAAGTACATTTACTTAAGTATCCGGAGTAATTTGTACTTTAGTTGGGTATTTCATGCTACTTTCACCACTATTACTTGTTAGAGGTAAATAGTGTAGTTAGTTCTTCCACTATTATTCCACATGAATGGATCAATTGATTATTATAAGCATATTTTATTAAGGACATTTAATAATGTCATGAAACATTTAACTGACAAACTAACACCATTTTGCTGATGGCTTATTAGAAATGTATAAACTCAAGACTATATTGATGACTCACTAACATTAAGACTAGTGTTGGGCATCTTGTTCCCCTTCCTTTATTTGGTTGATTGCATCATGTTTTACAAACAAAAACTTGTATTACTAAGAATGTATCTTTCAGTATGCAGGTCTCCACATAATAAAGTGACCACAGTACATACAGATTGAATTCATCACAACATAAAAGCAGAAAGAAATGCTCACCTTTGTATACTTTAAACTTGGCCACCTTAAGTGCAACATTAAGTTGGGAATTCCCATTAGAATAATGAATCAATTTTACCTCAATTCTTATTAATCCTTACCTGACCTATCTTGGTCTCTTAGGCCCAAGGGTTACATGTTAAAAACATATCCATCATCTATAGAAATCACTAAAACCAACAATCCAGCACTGCACCTCTTTCCCATTTAGGGTCCTTGTCCACCATCTTGTGGTCTTCCAGAGACTGGGGGGGGGGGGGGGGGGGGGGGGGGGGGGTCCCTTGCCATGGAGATTGTATTTACCATGCACACCCAAAAATAAAATGATGTCTGGAGAACTAGAAAACATGGTGAGAGGAACTCTGTGAAATGTATCCCCACCCTATTAGTTGAATGACCAAAGCCATCATATTGTAGAGGATAACAGCCTCCCTGTATAATGCAATACAGTTCAACAGTCACAAAAACAGTCTCCTAAATTAAGCTGAATCAACACCCCTCTAAAGCCGTTTGGAGAAACATTTTGAGGTTCCTCAACAGAGATACATTCTGGCTTTTTATGTTGTGTAATGCTGCCCTGAATGAGGAAAAGTCTAAAAACGATTAAGAAGTGAGTCGTCACATCCTACAACTCCTTCATTAGCAAACAGAGGACACCAGCAAATATAAGGACAACACGATTATGGAACTGTGCCACAAATATTTTGTAAAATACTTTTTTGGTTCCTTCCTTGGATAAAATGTTTTTTTTTATTATTCTTTTTCGGTCACCAATCATTTATAACCGCCTTATAATTCAAGGGAGTGCATTTGTTGCAAAGCAATTGGAAACAAAGAGCACTTGCCAATAAAGCCTGCAGTTATATCTGTTTTAGATTTAACAAATAACAATCAGCCAAGAGGGGTTAACAATTTGATCATAGAAGAGTTCTGTCTACAATCTGTCCCACATTTGAAAAAGAAATAGACAGGCGAAGACATTTCAAATGTCAGATGCACCTCTGCTGACCTAGAAAAGAAATGTAGGAGTGTTTGAGTGCTACGCAAGGAACAAAAAACGAAAGTAAAATAGGGAAGAGAGCATCTCACCAGATCTTATCAATGACATTAATGAGGAAAAGTAAAGGGTAAACGGTGTTTCTGCTAAAACAAACAAGCAAATCTCTAAAATACTCCAATGGTGGAAATACAGATCATACTGTAAAATCTATTATTGTGCAAGCATTTATGTCTTAGCTCTCGTCATGGGTTTAATGTGTCAACGATATTGTAATAGTTTGACAAAATAGTCCCAATTCCTTTATTTATAGGTTTCTCCTAAGCTTTTAACCCTGTCACAATGTTTCCATGTGTAATCAGATGTCTTGCTCGTGCTGAGTTAAAGTTATCTGAGTTAAAGTTATCTGAGTTAATTCTTAGTTTGAAAGTCAACACATTCAAAAACAGGAACCATTCAGTAGCTGTGTTTTTAGGCGAGATTTAATGAACAATCCAGGAGTCAAGCCGCCATCTTCTTTAAGCTTGACTGCATTTGTCAACAGAACTACAATTTTAAACAAATATTAAAGGCAAGGCAAGTTTATTTTTTTTATTAAAATTAAAACAAAAACACATAAACAGTCACTTTACAACAAAGACTTTGTGGTTCTTCAAGTGTGTTCAGTCAGTAGTAAGTACATGGGCCCCTGAAGGAAGTACATTAAAAGTGCTACTGTTCCTAAAAAAAATAAAAAAGGCCTCGTGCAAGCATTGCAGGTACAACCAGATGTGGCAACTAAAATGTGATTCAAGAAAACGTGTTGCATTTGCCAGAAAGTCCAAATTATAATGGTAACATCTAAATGATAATCAACCACATCATGGCCTGTCAATGGCTTCTGAAGGTTTATGGGAATTTGTTGGCATGGCAACCTAACCATTTTTCAATTTTGTTTAGGTCGCTTTCCTAGCAAACACCCTCTGTTGTTTAATTTGTTGTAAGATTGTCTAATTATTACAGGATGATATCAGGTTCAGGTTATTTATTCGTACCTGTAGGTAGATTCTGTATCACTACTACAACTTCTAAACTTGGGTTTAGTATGTTGTGTTTTTTCAATAAATATTGCCAATCAAATCGAGCAGAACAGGTCAGAACTCATTCAGACATTTAAACTATGTTGATTATTGGAATGACACACACGCTCACATAAGTGTAAAAAGTTTTCAGTCGTCAGGTTGAAACATGCATTTACGAGCAAAGTTTGTCTGTTGATTTAGAGAGGATTTGATGTAGGTTCTTGCACAAGGCCGAACATGTAAGTACCGTTCCCTGGTCCCGTGTGAATTAAGCTACTTTTTTTACATTAAAAGTTTCCCCTTTCTTGCTCAGGTCACTTCAGTTAGTCAGCAGCTGGGCGATTGATAGTCTCTGTACAGACAGTTTTGTCATTACTACAATGAGGGGAGAGTATGTGGAAAGGCAGGAATGAAGCCACCGAAAGCTCTCCTCATGTTCTCTCAAAGGCACCAGTCTTCTGAAGTAAACTGAGCCCTCTGTATAATCTTCATCCCTCATGGGCCTCCTGGTTCCCATACAGTAGTGCCTCGTCTTCAATGCTTTCTTCATTTTGAGGTTCTGGTTGATCTGTGTCTACGCGCTACCGTTCTCTATACTGACCCAAACTCAGACATCCAGGTAACGTATTTCTCCAGGTCGGCAGCAGAGACAGACTTTGAGATCTTCTTGAGAGTGAGGGTGAAGTCCTCCATGGTCACGGGCATCTGCAGCTCGTCTTTGGACAGAGCTCGGATCTCCTCCGGGGTCAGGCCTTGGATTCGACGACGCATTGCCATCATGGACGCATCCCTGAGCAAAAGACAGGAGCCGGGTGTTCAAACAAAAGTAACACTTTTTGTTTTATAAGTATGCTATCTAAAATAAACGTCCCTCTTGAAGAGTTGTACTCAAAATGTAAAGCTGGAAAAACGTAGGTTCTCTCTTACAGCTTTTTAATAGAACCTGGATAAAATGTGGATCCCTTTCCTTCTCTTGATATTATGCACAACAGGTCAGATATCTGAACCCGATCTTACCCGATTTTTCATCATAACTTATTTGTTTATTTTCCTTTTCTTCCTCCTTTATGTGTGCTTTGATTCAGCTTGATTGTTTTTTCCCCCTGGTTGAGGTGGGGTATCTTTGTTGAAAAAAAGCTTAACTTTGTGCTTTTGCCTTTCTCTTTTTATGTAAATGTATATTTTATACTGTTGATGCTCACTTAAAAAGGATGGAGACGAGGCCTTGATCACTTAGCAACAAGCAACAAAACATCGCTAGCCTGAGATGAGCAGAAAAGACTTCAGCAACATAAAATGCCTGTCATTCCGAGCATAGCTTCGGTAGAAAGGACCCAAGGACAGGTGTTCAAGAGACGTGTTCAACTAAAGTAACTATGAGAAATCATAGGGCTTTGAATTGGAAAAAAATCCAGGCGGAGCAAGGCGACACATAAAAGTATCATTTAAGAAAAACGGTCTTACTATAAAGAACACACCACCATATGAATAAAATCTGCAACACACACCTGCAGACGTTGGTGATGTCCGCTCCAGAGTAGCCCTCAATCTTTTCAGCAATGAGGTCCAGATCCACGTCATCAGTCACATCCACCTCCCTCAGGTTGATCTTTAGAAGCTCAACACGACCCACAGCTACACAAAAACAACATTAATAGGATATTAGGATGGTTGTTTGTAGCCTTGATAATGCTACTACAGTTCTGAGGTCAGTCTGTGGGAGCAGAGGTCACCTGTGGGCAGAGAGATGTAGATCCGCTTCTCTAGGCGCCGTCGCAGCGCCTCGTCGATGTCCCAGGGGAAGTTGGTGGCGGCGAGGACCATCACCATTTTCGAGGGGTCATCGTTATCCATAGCTCCACCCACGCCTGGTCGCCAGAAAAACATCAGAATCAAACTTCAAAATGCTAATTACTGTCCCATTCATGTCAAACGATCTTTAAAGATCTCGGATGCATTACTGAATTTGTTTTTAGTTTAATATCAAGCACTATTCTGTTCTTTTTTAGATTAAAATGTGCTAATTGCGAAAGCTCTTCACTGTAAAATGTAAGCCTTTTTAAAAACTTTTTTTAAGTT
Source organism: Pseudochaenichthys georgianus (assembly GCF_902827115.2). NCBI lineage: Eukaryota > Metazoa > Chordata > Actinopteri > Perciformes > Channichthyidae > Pseudochaenichthys > Pseudochaenichthys georgianus. The sequence goes on along the minus strand of NC_047523.1, from coordinate 31,605,488 downwards.
TGACCTGGACCGCAGAATAATTTCGCAATTTTTTGCATTTCAATTTTGTTAAAAAGTATTTATTTTCTTGAAAGAAAGCCATTATAAACCTATTTATAGCTTCACTTTCTCCCTTTCTATTCCACTCACCATCCATCTGAACCAGGACTTCTGATTTGACCCTGCGACTGGCTTCATGTTCATCAGAGGTTCCTCTTCTGCCACAGATTGAGTCAATCTCATCTATAAAGATGGTTGTTGGTGCATAAAAACGGGCCTAAGAAAATAAAATAGTATGATTTTTTCCTCACTGTGGTCGTTAGGTTTCTGCTAAACAAACCATTTACACAGTGTATATAGACTTACCATTTCAAACAGAAGACGCACAAGTTTTTCTGACTCGCCCCTGTATTTTGAGGTGAGTGTGGAGGAGGACACATTGAAGAAAGTAGTCCCACATTCTGTGGCCACAGCTTTGGCTAACATCGTCTTCCCTGTCCCGGGAGGCCCGACCATTAACACACCCTAAAACAAAACATTCAAACGTAAAATATAAAATCATGTAGACAGATACAAACGTTTTCTGTAAAAGTTAGGACCATCACTGCCACCCTCAGATGTCTGACATTTGTGCATCACGAATGTCTCTGTTGTTGCTATGGAGATTACATAAACCACAAAAGGACCTGTGGCACAATTCATAGCATCTTTTATGTAATTGCACTCCCTGCTGCCTCAGAATCCACACAGGCTAATGAGTGCCATCATCCCTGCAGGACTTTTTCCCTCAAGGGTTTTTATTTGAACATTAATTGCATTCCCCAACAGTTTCATGCTGTGTTGCTACGACGATCAGCTGAGAATCACGCCCACACTGTACTATCGGCAATAGAAAGCAATCCAGAGAAAAGGACCTGGTACCAAAAGTGATCTGAGATGAGCAGAGGCGAACCATGCAGAGGAAGCCACTCATTAGTAAAGAGCTCTATTAAGCATACATCAGACAAAATGAAGGCGCTGTGCTGCCGTACAAAGCGATTATGCCTCGTGTTTCACGTTGCGGGCCTGAAGGAGAAGAGGCTTCACATGATGAAGTTTAACAGAAGTACAGAAATAAAAAATAAAACAGACTCATGTAGAGCAGCATGACTGAGCGTTTGCATCACTATCATAATTATTAAAATATGTTAGTGATGCAAACGGATGTAAGCATTCATAATTAAACTTAGCATATTTTTTTGCCAAATGCAGCTAGGTTCAAACCAAGTGTGGGTGTTATACTATATCTTTTTAAAACAGGTTGCACCATATAAGTTTGTTATAATATAGAATTAAGATATATCTGAGAAAGTGTAGGCCATTCATTATTTACTGTTGTTGTAGCTGAGCTATTAAAAAACGGGGAGAGATTGATGTTCGAGCAGCCACAGTAGGTCTGCTCGATTATGGCAAAAATCATAATCTCGATTATTTGGGTCAATAATTGTTTGTTGCAATAATTTCATTATTAAATGCGATTATTCATTGACTTTGAAAACATCCATTTATTGGAGAATTTTTTTTTTAACAGTATGTTTTTAACAGTTGATTACCCTGAACTTTAAGTATAATTCAACTGAAAAACCAAAAATAAAAAAATGATTTAAAAAAGTAATAATAATAATAAAAAAATAATCGTTTTATTTCGATTACGTTGTTTTCGTAATCGTTGAAAGCCATAATCGCAATCGCGATTAAAATACGATTAAAATACGATTAATTGAGCAGCCCTAAGCCACAGGATATTTTTCAATATTTACACATTGAGTGCATTGCTTGTAAAAGACTACATCCATTTACATTACTAGATTAGACAAGGGAACAACTGTGATTTATTAAATGTTCACTTGGAATTACCACTGGAATTATATTTTATGACCAGTATGTGTAATAAAGCCAACCTTTTCCTTAGACACATCAAAGTAAAACAGATGTAATCATCACTCATCATAATGTACAAGCTAGTTATGCTTTAATTGACTCATCTTCGTCAAAGATTCAGTCCTATTTTTGTATTTTCTGTTACAACAATGCAGTTGCACAGAGCAGTCGATGAGCCTCTGATCTGGGGCGTTTTTGGGAGCTCCAAAAATTCTCAGCGAGAGAAAATTCAGCGCTAAAGTCATGCAGTGCCAACCAGGCATTAGGGCCGACTTCACACTGTTAAATAAAAAATACATGAGCTTCTTACTGATTGGTTATTTTTAGTAAGTAAACAGCCCCAGATTACTAAGCAGGCACATTTGTTAGAGCGTGTGTGTGTACCTTCCAGGGGCGACGTATTCCCTTAAAGAAGTCAGGCATCCACATGGGCAGCACCACCGCCTCTCTCAGCAGCTTCTTAGCATCTTCCAGGTCAGCGATGTCTTCCCTACAGTTCATCCAGAGAAATCAGTCATCAGTAAAAAATACTATTTTCCCTGACAGTAAAATGTATGAACGAGTATGAAAGAATCTGTGTTTTCCACATACCAGTGTACGTTTGGGTTACGGGACACAATGTCTCTCTCCAGTGAGTCCACCAGGTCGCTGTCATATCCCGTGCCATCAAACCTCTTATGCTCTACATCTCCTGGTGCTTCTCCAACCCCTCTCTTCCCCTGATGAAGAAAAAGGAGGAAAAATGGTTTAGTTTTAGTTTAGGACAGATTTACTCATTTCTAATTTCTAGACAGTTCAATCCAAGATCAAAAATATATATTTCCCTCTTTTGGAAAGTAGCCAGTAGTTTAGATATTTTGAAACTTTGATACATCTACCGTATTCTCCGGACTATAAGTCGCACCTGTGTATAAGTCGCTCTTATCAAATCAAGTGTGTCCGTAAGAGAAAAAAAAACATATATAAGTCGCTTCGGTGTATAAGTCGCATTTATTCACTGAAGTCTTCATCCTCTGTGTCGCTGTTAATCACTTCCGCCAACTCCGGTGGAAGTGATTAACAGCGACACAGAGGTGTCCATGAAGCAGCATGTACTGCTCCGGGCTGTCGTCAGATTCAACATCAGAATCAGCTCCAATTAGACAGGCCTTTCTGAATCCCAACAGGATAGTGTCGGACTGAAGCCCATGCTGTGTCAATCCATCCCACAACATCCTGGAAAGTTAAGTTAAGCATCCTCCCGGTTGCCATGACTTCGGTGGTACAGCAGTTTTCAGTTGTCACGATTGTATACAGTGCCATCTCTTGGCCGTAGTTTGAACGCAGTCAGACAAAATACAATATATAAGTCCCTTCGGAGTATAAGTCGCAGGACCAGCCACACAGCTAAAAAAAGTGCGACTGAAATACTAGTCGACCTCTGATGTCTGACCTTATCGTCTTTTGCCTTTGCGCCCCGGGGTTCTCTGGCTCCTGGGCGCTCTGCTTTAGGGTTGCGGCCCCCAGGCCCGGCCCCTCGATGCTGCAGGCCAGGGGACTCCTTTCTATGCTGCTTCGCTGCACTATTGGGGCGCTTCACTGCAACGGGATTCCTACAGGCACACACACATGAAGAAACAATACATAAGTAATAGTAGGACGCACATGCAGGCTGAAACATCAAAGATCATTTTCAATAAGGAAATACCGTAGTGGTATTAACATAGTTTTCAAATGTTGCCACATATGGATATTGACTTTTAACCAGCTTTGCTAGTTCTATGTTGAGGTAGAGCTTGCTGTGTCCAATTGAATGACCATAAGGTAAAAACATGAGTCACACAGTGATGGTAGACCTGAAACAGATTATGCAAAATATGTCTCTTTGTACTTCAAAGCACTTCCTTATAGTGGCATTTTGTTCTCCTGACATTTTTGGCATTATCAATTACAATCAATTCTGCCAGGAGGTAAAGAAGTGAGCTAGATCCGAGCCAGAGCAGGTGGCTAAAAAAAAGAACCAAAGCCAGGCACACAGGCACACACTGCAATCTTGTTCCCAGTGCTAAATTCAAAAGCGATTTAGAAAAGCACCATGAAATCTCGTATTGTAGTGATCGACTCCACATGAAGCACACAAAGGCTTTATGTAATAGATGTCACACACACACACACACACACACACACACACACACACACACACACACACACACACACACACACACACACACACACACACACACACACACACACACACACACACACACACACACACACACACACACACACACACACACACACACACACACACACACACACACACACACACACACACACACACACACACACACACACACACACACACACACACACACACACACACCTGTGTTCTACAGGGGTGGGAGGGGGCCACACTGCTGGATCCTCAGGTCTCTCCCCGGATTGAGGGGCGAGGACGTCAGCTGGCTTCTCTGACCTAAAGCCTTCAAGTGTCCCCATGATGTCTTTCACCTGCTCGAACTCCTCATGCAGTTCCTGCCTGACCTGCTCAGAGACAGAAGAAGAAGAGTATTGTATTAAGCATTGCATCACAGAATATCTGTAATGATAGTTTATTACCAGGTGTAATGATGATATGTTCAGGGGGTTAAAGACACTCACCTGTAGCCATTTGGCTTTGAGTGCAGGGTCTCTGAGGGACTGACAGTGTTTGTGGATCTGTTGAATGACGCCCTGGTAGTACACAATGGAGGAGTCGTAGTTCCCCAGCAAAGCATACTCACGGCCCTTCTTGGCATTGTCACATATATCTGCCAAATTCATGCTGAATAACAGCTATATAGGGAGGGGAAAAAGTAGCTAGCATCATACTTTGTTTCAGAACTGAGAAATTAATAATAGCTAATGGTCAGTGGTGAACAGTAACTAAGCACATTCGACTTAAGTACCAGACTTAAGTACAATGTTGAGAGACTTATACTTTACTCTACTACAGTTCAAAGGTACATTTGTTACATTCACTCTACTACATTTATTTAACGCTTTAGTTACTTTGCATTGACGGTATAAAATACAATCAACACATAAAAAGACTTAAATAGATGGAATGAATTCACAATCTACCGTTAATATATAAGTAATTAGATTGTCTCCACTTTCAATCAATCAATCAATAGGATACGGCTGTAATAGGTCTAAGGCCTTTTAGTCGCTCATAAATAATTGAGTAGATCACTGATTCTTTATTTACTATGGGTGCTGGCAACAGTCACAGTCCAAAGTGAAGGTGATGTTTGACCAGTAGTGGTCGAGGCGGGATTTGAGACCGTCTTGGATGTGACAACGCTTTCTGGCAGATCATTCCAAAAGTCAACCACACTCAGGCTGAAAAAGTTGCGGCGGATAGCCAGTCTTGAGTACTGTTCCTTCAATTTGAGGCAGTGTCCACGAGTCCTAGTGTTATAATCCCGTTGTAGTGGGCATGATGTTTTATAGATCTAACAGTGGAGATATTTGAAAACTTCGATCATATCTCCCCTCGCCCTTCCATAATACATACTCGGGATTTTAAGACTTTGCAGTCGTTCTTGATATGGTAGGTACTTTAGTTCTGGAACCAGCTTCGTTACTTTAATCAGCTTCATCAAACATAATCAACAATATAATATATACCATTTTGGAATTAGCCATTCTGCATAATGAGTACTTTTTGCTCCTTAAGGATATTTTGACGCTAATACTTATGCACTTTTAGTTGGGCAACATTTTGAATGTGTGACTTTTACTTGTAGTATTTCTACAATGTGGTATTATTACTTATACAGGATCTGAGTACTTCTTCCACTACTGCTAATGGTGGCTAGTAACAACGTTTTAAAGTAGGTCAAAACCACATTTTATCAACGAACTCGGTGTCCTCAATATAAATCCTACTTATGTACAGGAGGGTGCAGGTCAGATGCCCATCAGATATAACAACAATGCTAGCATATACCCGGCAAAGCATGTGAGTTAAGCTAACATTAGCTGATGTCAATATTTTAATCGGAGACAGTTCACATTACGTTTAAATTAAGGCTTAATTCACATCAGCCTATTTTCCTGTCTACACCCTGTCACAATGCCGACGTTAGCTTCGGTTAGCTTGCTGCTAGGCCACACAGACAAACAAACAAACCGAATCGTGTTGCAGTAAATGGGGCAAATGCTACTTAATCCTCACAGTATCGGTTAAATATGCATGTAGACAACACAAACCTAAAGTATCTTATTTGAATGCATATTAAGCATGAACATACGTCTCTTACCGGCATGAAAAAATCACCTGTTTGTGTAGTTTCTTTGAGTCAAAGGACCAGTGTTGAGGAAAGTGTTACCATGGAGAGACGGGAAGAATACAGGCGGCTCGATTTGTAGGTTGCACTCATGGACCTCTCGAAAAGCTGGTTAATATGACAACCCTACCAAGTAATCACTGATCACGCTCAATAACCTTAAATAGAGCTGGTGGAGAGGTAGAGCAAAGTCTCGCTGTCAAATTCCTGTAGAAATCCTGAACTTGTTTCGGAAGTTGCATTTCTGTTTATGTTTCACATATAACATTAACAGCTGGCGACAAACACTTTGAACAACATGCTAGTTTACAGGCCTTCTCGAACACATCCCAGTTGCTGCTATGCAAACATTTTCCGCTAGTCGCAAAAATACTATCAAATACAGCAAACTAGAATGAAGCAGAACATCTCCTAAAAGTCAATGAAATCCTGATTTTGAGCTTTTAATCATATTATACGGTAATCATCAGAATGTAGAGTTTGCCTTAATAAATATAATTGCGTGTGTTTTATAAAGGGGTTTTGGTTTGGGTAGTTGTCAAAAGCCAGGGTGAAAAGGACAGAGGCTGTCCTATGCTCTACAGATAGTAAAGATCCCTGGCGCAAAAGTGTGATTTTCAATTAATTTGACTTCAATCTTCCATGTTTTGTGAATGGATAAAAATACACTGCTTTTCAGGGCTTATCACCAACCAATACAATATATTATTATACCTTGATCATGTGTATGTGCATTTATAAGTAGGCTACAACCTCATTTGCAGTTTACATCATTACCAACGAACCAGAAACCTCAATAACACCACTTTTATTGATGTGCAGCTTATTGTCACAGATCTCCATTTCAATTGGAAAGTGTTTGCATTTTTGTTCACATGCAACACAAGTATCAATCAATTGTGATTTTGATCGCCTATCTTCAATACCTTCTGGTATAATGATGTTAAAAGACAGCTGTGCATGTATTCACTCATGCTTTTCAAGTGATTTATGTGGATTTGCATTTTGTCCCATAAGATGGCTACATTTCATCATTGGTGAGCTCTCTTTGCTGACACAAGGCTGGTTACCTTCATATTTATATTTGCTAAATACACACTCAAAACATCAGCATCAAAACTCATGCTGCAACTTTCAAATATCAGTTTGAAACACAACTTAAATAAATAAAACGATATGTGGTTTTCCCCACAGTTTCAATGTACCTTATTGGTCCTTATACTTGCATTGAAATCATGCTATCCCTTAATTTATTGTCAGCTTTGGATAGTGTAGATAAAATGCGGTGCTACCAGACGGCCGTTTGCATATGTCTACGTATTAAAGTGCATTCCGCAATGCACTGTTCCATGAAGGGATTTCAATTGTAATTTGAGCTACAAATGCTTGGCTAACCTCCATTTCCATTCATGCATTTCATTGAAATGTTGATTTAAAAGTGTGCAAACATATAGGCCTATATTGTCACTAGCTATGACTTGTATCAGGCAGGGAAAGTGGAAAACCATGGTACATATCTTCCTTTTTAACCTAAGGATCATAAAAGACTCTTTCTCAGCAAACGTATCCTGATGACCCGCTCACTCCATCGATACAGGACCTTAGCATTGACAAGTTGATGCTTCCTGCTCTTTCTGGTTCCACAGCTGCCTGATATTGCTCTCACTGGGCTGCTTCAGTCTCAGGGGTTTGTGGCTCTTCAGTCTATAAGCCAAAGTCAGAAAGATGGCGTCAACATGTTCCTTCTCAGCAGGATCCTTGGCTGAAGTTTCAAACAGTGGGAAGTTGTAGCTGTCGGCGAGACACTGGGCGGCGGTGGTGGGGACCTCCCGGCGGTCCCTCAGGTCACACTTGTTGCCCACCATGATGCGGGGCACCAGGGGCCCCACACAGTGTCGGCTGCACTCCTCGATCCACTCTGGGATGCTCTCGAAGGAGCAGAGGCTGGTCACGTCGTACACGAAGATGACGGCATGGACGCTGCGGTAATAGTGCTCCACCATGCTCCTCCTGAAACGCTCCTGACCTGCCGTGTCCCAGATCTGCAACTGGTACAGCACAAGCAGATAATGCATGTGAAAAAGACATAATTGAAGGTGAGAGTAAATCTATATTTTCCAACCAATCCCAAGAAAATATTACATATGTTGATAATTTCTCTTTTTCATTTTGATTGTGTATGCTTTGGAATCTAATCATACTTGCATAGCAATTCAGTTATCTGACAGTTAGTTGGGAGTTTCGTCTTTGTTGTGTTGTATATTAATGCTTTTTGTACTAGCTGTTTATTGAATAGTACAAAAAGTGTTTTTTTGGGGCCCCCTTGAAAACGACATGATACATTATAAGGGGGTTATCTTGAGATAATAACGTGTTATTTTAATTTTCTATTTCACAGGTTGTGGGTTGGCTGTGTATAGGTGTATCTTATTTGTTTGATTGACTTTATTATTATTATTAAATGCACAGCCCTGATGCTGATTGTACAGTATATCTATCTCTTCGGTTAAAATAATAAAATACATTTGATCACAAAGAAAATAGCCATTGATGTCTCTGCATATCTTTATTTAAAAAAATGCAGTGTGAAAATTATAGTGTTTTCTGCAGGATTATTAAATTATCCTGTCGGTACAGTCCACATCGATGTAGACATGTTCCCCTTTCACATCTTTTCTATAATGGTTCTATAAACTACTATGTATTTAATTGAGAAATGGAGGAAACACCGGCTGGTAAATGTAAAGGTAGGCCTATATTTTGTATGGGTGTTATTCTATCCCCATGCAGGCTTTGAATGTCTGAAAACAGCCTCCACGTCAGGCAGTCCCAATGTATATAAACTGTACGTAGCTCAGGCAGATGGCTGCGGTAATCTCGCTGTAAATGCAGGTGTGCATGACATTAAAGTGTATGTTGCTTTTTAGAGTCCTCTCACCTTGATAGTCTCCCCATCGAGCACCAGCGTCCTCTCTCTAAAATCGACCCCGATCGTTGCCTCCGGGTTTTTCAGGAAAGTGCCCCCGCAGAATCGGTAAGTTAAACACGTCTTTCCCACATTTGAATCTCCTATGACTATTATCTTGAATATCCGAGCTTGTGCATTCCCATAATCGTGGCTCGAAGACAGCTCTAACGAGTCATTTTGATCAAAAACAGTGTCAAATTCGTCCTCAGGTTTTGTTTCTATTGCCATCGCTCATCTTCTCGCGGTCTGATCTGAACGGCGTCTGAAACATCGCGAGATTGCCGGTAACATTTACCATTAATACACCATACCATATTAAGCATGACTTAATTCAAGAGCAATCAAATAAGAGCATACACATTTTAAGATATAATGGTATTGCATTGGGAACATATACATAAAAATGGAGTAAATTAAATAAAAAACAAGTTTTTTTCCCTTTGATTTACCAAACAATAACAAAGACACATGTTCATAAAAACAGTATAGAATATATTTTACGATACAAGTTAACTGCTTTATTGACTTATTACTGTTTGTATTTATTGAGAATAAATGTTTTATTTTGTATCTGATATTATATGGGAGTATCTTATTATCCTTGTTAATCACAATTACATGATGTATTGTTTAAAATGCACATTTAAAAAATAGGCTTTATATATATATATATATTATAAAACCTTTGAATCTAATATTCCATTAGGAATAACAATACACTGATCAACACACCCCTAAAACAAAGCAAAACAAAATTGTCAGTGACTACTAGATCATTTCATCATGAAATCTTGTATTTTATGCTTTATGTGTTATAAACACGACCAGTTATTAAAGGTTTGGAAAATGAATACACATACAAATGCTCTTCTGCATCAGTCACATTTATTTCGAAACAAACACCAAAAACAACTTTATAATCCAGGCCATGTGTTACGGAGTCAATCCCCCCTTCATGGACGTTTCTTAACTGACTTTAGTTGTAACACACAGAAGACAATCCACAAACAAATATTCTTTTTATTGATGTTGAGTAAAGTCTGAATAAGCGTTTATAACTTTTCATTTTAGCCTATCATATTGTGTTAAACCAAGTATGTGTTTACAGGGTAAGTATTTGCAAATCCCCATGTTCTGTGGATATGACTTTATACAACGTAAATAAAAAATCTGCATGATTGTGAAAAGTGAAGTATTTTGACATGATTATTTATATATTGTCTTCTTTGAGTTACAGTACAACTATTGGAGTCCAATACAATAGACTCTCTGACACAAACACAACTCAAATATAATACTTCAGTTATGCATCATACAGGGGGACAACACTACACTTATTTACCAGTTTATTGGGTACAACTAGCTGAAACCAAGTCTCATATCATTGATATAAAGGGGTTTAATACACTTTATGTTAAATGAAGAGGCTACAGTTTGTAGTATTTTGATACTGAGACGTGATTTCAATATGTGTATACAGCATTTATATCAATGAGAGTAGTTCATTAGAGACCCTTATATTTGCTTCAGCATAACTAATAAATACAAAATAAATAAACTGGTAACTGAATGTATGAATGGTTAGGGCGGATGATGGCTTTGCAACAGTGTATTAGTCGACATGCAGACAAAATGTCCTCAAACTAAAACAATGAATCAGGACCAAACAATACTCAACACTTTGTGAAACAGTTTGGCTTTCGAATACAACATAGATGTTAAATCATAGATATGCAAACACATAAACTTCATTAAATAATTAAAAATAAAATCATAAATGTATAATTTGTCACAAAAAAATCACATCATTTTACTTCATTACAAAATCACATCATGGCATACAGGCTTTTGCTGGAGCCTAGACCTGAGTGAGCTTACAGTACATTGGCTTCTACACACCTCAGCTGTGTGTAACATCTTGGAGTGCATCGACAAGGTAAAAAAGGACAGCACATGTTAAAGCCCTTCATATTGTGTAGTCATAGAAACATGAGGCACTTCAGCTACCGGATGTCCCAAAAGTCACAGTCATGATTTGACAGCAATCGTCAGCAGGTGTGCTCATTTATTCAAGTTAAATAAAATCTATATTTCTGTCTTTATACAACATAACAACACAATGTCAGAGCATTAAAGGGGCCCTGTGGTGATATAACACATTAAAGGGGCCCTGTGGTGATATAATACATTAAAGGGGCCCTGTGGTGATATAACACATTAAAGGGAATTTTATTTCAGGGATTACTTCTCAGCCCGTGTAAACTGAACCTAAAAACTATTGTGTAACTCTGGAGGAACATTTTCAAATATAAAGCAACTTGCATGAGGGATTTTTTTTTGCCATATCCCACGTAAAGAAATACAAACAAATGCAGCGGACAGAGATGTAACATAAAAACACAACATTTTCATGCTATATTGACAGTGAACTCAAGAGCAGAATAGATTTTTATTTGAATGATCGTCACAAGTCTATTATTTTGTACTTGTTGGTAAGTTACTTTTCTGCAGCAGAATCAAAGCACTCTTAAAAGAGATCTTGTTCACAGAAATGTTTGACAAGTGGAGCACAGGTGGAAGTAATACTCTTACCGATGAAAAAGGTATATTAAATTGTAGTTTATTTCCAAAGGCTCAGTTTGGAAACCACTGCAATACGGATATTGTAGGACGACCTGAGGCAAAGTGTTCAAATGTAATGGAAAGGTAACACTACATCTCTGGAGTCACTTTCATTCAGCTGCCCTTATGAATGTGCTAAAGTATGGCTCTTAAGGGGAACTTCCATCACATACAAGTCAAGAGTAATTGTGTAAACAAGAATCTAGCAGACCTTAGTGCTGGCAGCACATGATAGAAATTGAACAAAAAGGCCTTGTCTCTTGGCAATTCTGAAACCAACTCTGCTAAGTTTATTTTCTTTAAAAAATTATCTTTATCCGTCCATGTGAAATAAAGATTTCAATGGACTTCTTCAACTGTATGGCTGGCTTTAATACTTCATTAATTCGCTGAGCTTTTTCTGGCAGTCAGAACCCTGTAAAAATCCACAAAGCGATACATAATTAAAACTTTTTATTGACACAGTAAAACATTTAACTACCAGTTCTCATCTGAGAAAGAGCTAGAGCTGCCAGAGTCTGAGTCTGCGTCCGTCAACCCGTCAAAGTCCCAGTCGGCACTGGAGCCACTGTCATCGTCCTCCTCTGTAGAGAAGCTGTGCGCAGAGCCTAGGCATGCTGGGTACACGCGTGTAGAAACACACACGGGCCCCAGGGTGGACACATACACCGCCATGATGTTCTTCCAGTTGTCCCTGCCGGGGTCGTACTCATGAATGAGGACCCTGTTTTTGTTGTGCTGTAGTAACGTCTGAGTGAGGAGGAGCAGCTTGTTGTTGTGCTGGATCACCTGGTAGTTCAGGGCCCGACTGTCGATGGGAATGTCCCCCAGCCTCTTCCATTCCCCTCGGGTGGGGCTGTAGGCTTTCACCACAGGGATGTCACACACACAGATGATCTGGTCCTGATACACGCAGGCCTTATGAAGCTTGTCCCTCCTCAGTGATCCACAGTGGCGCCAGCGGTTCCTCCTGGGATCGTAGCAAAGCATTCTCCTTTTGTTCACCACATACAGCTGATCGTTTAGTGCCACCACCTGCATTTTACCTAAAGAATGAGGCAAAGGAGCCACATATGTCCACTGGTTCCTCTGGATGCTGTAACACTCCACCTCCTTCAGTCGGGAATCCGTCACTGGGTTTCGTCCTCCCAGGAGGTAAACATGGCCGTTGAGGTAGCCCATCCCAGAGTGGATCCTCCCCAGCGGCCTCTCTGCCAACTCCTGCCAGCTGTTCATCACAGGGTTGTACAGCCAGAAGTGTTTGGAGAGGTGGGAGGCTAGGTACAGGTTGTTGTCAGGGGTGGCACAGGCGATTAAGGACTCCATGGTAGAGCGTTTGTAATCCTGACTGCTGAGGTCTTCTAAAGGAGGAGCCATGAAATACAGGTCCTCTGAGTAAGGGTCGCAGCACATTATGTTGTCGTTTGGTAGGCCGAAAAAGAGGATCATTTCTTTTGCATTTACACCTATTCTCTGTTTTGGTATGTCCAGAGTTGCAGGTATTGCACAGCTGACCTCTGCAGACGTGTTAAAGAAGGTTTCGAGGTATTTCTCAATTAAAGGCCTAGCCATGAGACCCTCCAGGTAACATTTGTCCTTCTCGTTAAACAAGTTCCAGCGTACGCATTTCAACGCCTGTAGTGCATCCTCCCTTTTCTGTGGTGCATTGTCCTCTATCCACTGCAAAGCAGCCGAGCAGACCTTCCTTTCACAGTCCACATCCAAAGCGTCCAGAGACAATATCTCTTTCAGTTGTATCAAATCCAACTCACAGAGCTCCCCTCCACTACACACCTGGCTAAAATGTCTTGCTATAAAGGCTTGAGCAGTGTCCTTCAATTCAGGATTGTCATAAGAGTCAGCAAATTTCAGAATCCCCACACAGTTTGATAGGTCCAGCCTCCTCGTCATGAAGCTGGAGCAAGCCTTCCTGATGTACTCAAGCTGGAGCATGTTTGATGCTGCGTACAGCCTCTGGACGTTGCTCTCCGTGATGGTAACCCTGCCTGTGTAACAGTAGTCGATGATAACAGACATGGACTCAGAGTCCACCCCGCGGATGACCACTCTCTGCTGCATGCTTTCATTTAACCCCCCGGTGAACATGCTCTTGAAGTAAGGGCTGGCAGCTGCGAGGACGTTGCGGCTGCACAGGAAAAGTTGTCCAATGTCACCCCTGGCTCCCTCTCCGGTTGACTCTTCCTCTTCACTCTCCACTCCGATAGTAACGTCCCCGAGCAGGCGACAGTCATACAGGAATTTCAACTCGTCCATCAAACCCCGAGCGTGATTCACGTCCTCGAGCACCTCGGGACCACTGAAGAAACTCAACGCCATAGCCATTACAGCAACTTAAGTGAGCAATGTATTGCTATTTTACGTCGGCGGATGTGTCAAATAAACCGCCGTCATACGGTTGACATATTCGGATAACGGGAGAGGCTCATGGATATATCCGTCCGCAGATAATAACACATCCGTTCATAGAGGAAAATCAAACATATGCTGTGAAAAATACATTACCAGCTGAAAGTCAATATGTCCAACTAATCCTAAAATCGCATTTAAATGTACGATAATCCATCAATTGTACCGAGAGTCACTGACAGTAGTGTCGATTTTCTTTGATTTCTCTGGTAAATGCTGACAACTGTTTTGAGTGTCAAACGGTTTTTGGATTGAAACTACAATTTCCGGGAGACGTTGTCAAAATAAAGCCCAGCTACATGTACAAGTGTTACACATATTTCCTTTTGTTTCACTCTATATTCAATTTAATAAGTTATCTAATAGTTAATAGGCAATATTCACGTTTATCACCCTTCACTACTTAAATATATATATTTTTAACTCAATATGAAAAAAATGTAATCTCTTAATTTGAAGGCATTCTTACTTGACTTCCGCTCTGGCTCACACAACCTTGATAGGGTAGCATTCGCCTCTCTGATTGGTTTGTGGATCTGGGTCAAATTGAGGTTTATTCAAAAATAAGAGAGTAGGGGTACACGGGTACACGAATGCTTATGCTAAACTTTATTTATTTATTCAGCCAGCAATCTTCATTTTGTAAAAATATTATTAAATAAATCTAACAATTTTTTCAACATGATTTTAAAGATGTCCTGCTTGCAGCATCTCAGATTCTCAGTCATTTACATGGCTTTTTCTTTCATTACAGGACATAACATAATCACAAAACATTTATTTCATGAGAAATACAAGCAATTTGAAGATTTTAACCCTTGTGTTATGTTCACATTTCGCACCCTTTGGTAATGTTCGGGTCAAATTGACATATTTCAGGGTTTTAAAAAAATACAGAACTAAATTCAACATGCACTTGTTGCAGTTGCTGCATGTAGTCTGTGTCTTTGAGTCCTTTGAGGGTCCACAGACCTCACAGCTGGCTGTGGGGGTCTTCCAGAAGCTGACTGTGGGTCTTCTTGCGGCTGGCTGTGGGGGTCTTCCAGCAACTGGCTCTGAGTCAAGTTCATCTTCCAATTTGCTGTCAAATTCTGAGTTTACCTCCACATTATCCTCATCTTCAGAAATGTCTTCCTGTTCCACTTCACCGTGTTCTTCTAATGCATTCCACTCACTCTCATCCATTATTAGCTGCAAGGCTCTCTAAGCAGAATATCTTTTGGCCATTTTGATGGTAGATAATTGTAGTTCTGCACTACACTGTAATGTGAGGTTATGTCTCTGCTTAGTCCCTCCTCCGGCGTGCAGGTGCGAGGGGGACAGTGCGAGAAAATTTAAAATGTTTATACATTTCTGGAAGATCTAAAATATTTATAATGTTCTAGGATAGTTGTGTGTACACACTACAAAGGGTAAAAATCAAGGGAAAACAGGATCAAACAGCTTCTATATGCATACGATTTTGTGAGTGTGTGTGTGTCTTTAGTTTGTGTGTGTGTGTGTGTGTGTGTGTGTGTGTGTGTGTGTGTGTGTGTGTGTGTGTGTGTGTGTGTGTGTGTGTGTGTGTGTGTGTCTTTAGTTTGTGTGTTTATGTGTCTTTAGTTTGTGTGTTTATGTGTGTTTTTCTCTGTCTCTTTGTCCTGGTATTGTATCCGGGTCAGATTGACCCGAACCTTTTATGAAGGACATAAATGCGGGTGGGCATTTTTTCATAAGTGGAAAAAAATAAAAACAATTCCACATGTCCTTCACAATAAATAATCTTCGGCCATTGAGTTTCAGGTTGAACGAAAATATCCTTATATTTTTTTTTATTCATTGAAAATGGAAATCGGGTCAATTTGACCTGAACACCACACAAGGGTTGCACAAGTGATTTGTTAATGATTACAAAGATTTAAAAATGAGTCCTTTAATTCGACTTTTCATCTTTATTGAAACTCTTTTAATGTATTCCAATATAGAAAGTTTCATTACTTTATACATGGCCCATGCTTCTCACTTGTTTGATCAAGGACACAGTACATTTATTTGCAGTGCGCCATGTAGAAAGTGCCACATTTTTCACATTTTCACCCAGCTTTAAGTTTATCTACGGTTGAGGTCGTTGATCCTGCGCAGTGCGTCTTGGTTGTGGATGGTCTTGTGGACAGTTATGAGGAAGGGGAAGGCTGAGGGCAGCTCAACCCTATGGCTCAGCTTCTGGTGGCCCCAGTGGAGGCAGCGCAGCCTCTCAGACAGGTCCCGTCGGCCTGCTCGCTCTAGTCCATCCTGCAGCAGCTTGGTCTTATTGGGCTTGTCCCATGACTTTTCATACCTGAAGATAGACATGTGAGAAGCATTTGAGTCCAAGGAATGGAGCAGGAGTGAAAAGGAGTTGCATTAAGGAGGCAATGTCTATAAACCAGTGAAGCCCAGTACACCACAAGAAGACTCACATAACTTAATAAACGTAGTATAAGAAGTCATTAGCACTTTTTGAATCTATATAGGCAATTGTTTGTTATTCTGAGGAAAACCCCATTCAGGTATACTGTAATTATAGTCTATAATCTGCACAATAACAAGGGCCAACACACACACACACACACACACACACACACACACACACACACACACACACACACACACACACACACACACACACACACACACACACACACACACACACACACACACACACACACACACACACACACACACACACACACACACACACACACACACACACACACACACACACACACACACACACACACACACACACACACACACACACACACACACAGTGTACCAGCTCTCCAACATGGTCCTAGCCTGGTCCTAACACTCTTCTCTGTGGATTTGGTGTGAAATCGACCGATCTCAATTCTGTTGAAACCAAGCTCATATGCCAAAACTGTCCACTCAAAACCGAGCAGATTGGAAATCTCCTGCAGTGTCTTTAGGTTAATCACAGCATCCTGAAAAACAACATGCAAAGTCACTTAAAGATAAAGAGATTTAGATGAAGATATCCAAGAGAAATCCTGATCTAAGTCATATGGAAGTGATAATAAAAAAGATTACACATACCTCTTGGGCTTTGTTGGGCATTATTTCAAATTCCAAAAGATCAGCAGTGCAGGGCACACTAAGCAACTGTTCTCATAAACCTAATGTAACAAACAGATCTTGTGAAAAAAAATGCAGATATCATTGATTTCTATATAATAAACATACATAGACCTTCCTAAATTCCAAATCCCAGAATATAGATTGTATTCACTCACCTGAAATACAGTCTGCCAAAAGTGAGCGTGGTTTGTTACTGGGGAGATTCATCATCAACACACACCTCTGTTAAACATTAGTCACTCTGGCTCCCTTGTGACGATAACACTTGTCAAGTTAAACCCTTACCCCATGCTTACAGGTAAACCGCCGTACATAATAATGGCAGCCCACTGCTCCTAACACTAGGATGGGTCAAATGCAGAGAAACTGTTTCGTTACTAGTACCTGTACTATGTAATGACAATAAACGTAAAAAAAACAAACACATGAACTGTGCTACAATTAGAGGGCAGTCGTCACTTTTATATTTTAAATAACTCAGAGTATATGGACTTCTTTGTTGACTTGATGCTGTTTGCTCAAAGCATTTCACCTTCAGGTCTTTGTTGTTTTACAACTTGGACGATTAGAGTGGATGGTCTTCAGCTAAAAGTTAAAGAAATTGACTAAACTAGTGAACAATGTAATGTTTCTGAAAATGTACAGCAATGTTTTTAACCATTAGTGTGTTTTTTAACAGTTTATCAACGGTTCATTTTAAATTTCCAAGTAAATATATCACGTACTTAAAATACTGTCATATCATATTTCAGAATAATGTCAGCTCTTCCTGGTCCACGCTTAATTAACAATATAATTGATGTTAATCTGGTTAAGAAATGATTTTTCCTCCTACGTACGTAAATATTCAAGCCTAGAAAAGTAAAGCAAATATTTTAAAAGACTTTTATTCACATTACAAATCCACATCCTCTCTAAAGTCTTGTCATACAGAAAAAGCATTAGGGCTCTTTGTGCAATGTCATTTCAGCGATGATGTTTATCAAAGAACATTAGAAATCTTAGCTCTCATGTAAACAATAAGAGAAAGGAAAGATAACGCGTGTACACTAACTTAGGTCATAGTCTTTTTTACTTAAAGTGTTAATCATAATTATGATCAAAAGTGCTGCAAGGTCCAGCCAATAAATATAACATGAATTACATTACTTTTTAACAGGCACAGGATTTAACAAAATTCCAGGTTCAACTTCAAATCTGACACGACAGACTGACACAAATCAATAATTGCAAAATTAGTCGTACAAAATCAGTCATAGCATGTACAAAAGCTGGGGCTGTTTTTTTTCCTATGCTTTAACTGCAAATAACTCTTCATTCTTGTATGAAAGCCTTAATTATCCACAATGACAAATCAAAAAACACATATCAAATAAGATTCAGTTCACATTTAACAACAGAGTATCAGAATATTGCCAGGTTGTTTTGTCGTGTCAGCCTGTGTTACAGCAGGTAGTAATGTAGAGATCCAGCCTGCTGGACCCGTACAGTCTCTACTCCGTCCTTCAGTGAGGAGTAGAGCCCTTTAGAAATGTTAACAGTCACTCTCTCTTGGGTCACAGCCCAAGACCGGGGCCCTCTTAAGGGCATCCTCTTAAATCATTGGGGTCCCACGCAGCGTTATCCTGTGCACCTCTTGAACCTCTTGAACTTCAGTTTATTCAGTTCAGTAGCAGCCGTCTTTCCAGCTGCTGTCCCTCAGGGCACTCAGGGCAGCCACGCTCTTTGGAGGAGTCAGCATACTGTGGACAGAAATAAACATCTAGATTAAATACTTTAATACACTAAAAAGCAATAACCACTTAAGTATCATAAACAGACTGATTTAGCTGGGCTGTGAAAGTTTGACCTTTACCTATAGCACCTCCTTCAGGACAAACAGTGTAAATGTTTAAAGAGTACTTCATTTAAACAACTTTTTGTATTTGATAGTTACTTAAAATTGTCAAATACAAATTCTCAGGTTTCTCTCTGGGTTTTTAGAGGGCTTATATGAATTGCAACCCTTGGGGAATGGGAGGAGGGGGAGTTTGGGGTCCTGCTGAAAGAACATTGGCAGGTTTTTGGATGAAAAATGTGCACGTTTACAACATTTTGGACCATTAACGTTACTGCAGTCTAAAAATCCTAGGGACCAAACTTCTGACAGTTCATTCATTATTTGACTATTATCACACATCACAGCCTTTGCCTGACATTTGCCCTGTTAACTCCTATTCTGTAAACCAGAAGGGCAGATTCTGAAAACGTTCTATTATCGTTTCATTTATGCTATAAAAAAAGAAAGGACAGAGCAAACAGTTTACAAATTGTTGAGCCAGACGGAGCTTGCCAACTAAGGACAGAAGCAGGATGTGAACATTGCATTTATAAAGAACAGCACCACTTTGCCATGCCGTGCTTTAGCTCATCCACATTGTTTTTACATGTACACAGCTTATCCACGCTAATGGCAGGATTTATAACGTTTTACACTACAGACAGCACACTTGAACAGCAACATACTGTATCTCGTAGTAGCCACAGCAACACTGCCAACAACAGGGAACTAATGCATGTGAAATGCAAGGAGAGAGAGTGGGGAGTGGAGCAGTGTGAGGATGACCCAAAACCAGGTTATTATTCTGTATGATAATGCAGGACGGAGGGAAAAGCCATTTCCTACAGGAGACGTGCACAGACTCAATGATTCACATTCATGAGACAGTATTCTTCAGACAAATGGAAACAATCACATCAAACGGAATTTTCTTTCTATATCTGGCCTTACCTGCGCGTGGGTTGCGTGATTTTGCTTGCGCGTGGAACTCCACTTGCTCCTACAAAGGAGGCTGGGCGAGGAAGGGAGCTGCGAATAACAGCTGGCTGGTTGCTGCTGGCTTTTAAAGGTTGTTGTACGAAACTGCTGCTGTGTTTGAGGAGCTGAGGCAGCGCGGTGCAGCTGGGGATGGAGTGCAGACTGGTGGAGGTGGGCAGGGAGCTGGTGGGGGGGCACTGCTGCACCGTGGGGCTTACGTAAGCCGTGGCTTTTACAGGGTTTCGGGGAGTGGTTGGAAAGTTCCCCACGCTCTGGACTCGCTGGGTGAGCTGGCCTGGGGAGGGAACTGAAACACAGCGAGTGAACCGTTAGATAAATACATCAGTGACAGAAATGCAATTACTGCATGTGAAATTGCCAATGCGCTCAACATTCACTCATGAATAAAAATGAGCCACAGCGCTGATTTATTCATGGACTTGAAGAAAATATCCTTACTGGAGGACTGGAGTCGAGCAAGCCCACTTGACGAGTCAAAGCTCTGGCTGCTCCGGAGGGAGGATATCATTGGCAGGGAGGAGGGGCCGTGGGAGGGTGGGTTGAGAGGGGAAGCCAGGCATGGACTGCTGGGAACACTGGGCATGCTGGGAGATCGGAGCAGGTTGGGCATGCTTCTCCGTAGCTTGTCTATGCAACCATATTAACAAACCACATCAGGTATCGAAGTTGTAGACTCAATATGAAGCTCAGCACAAATGTTTCTATCATTCTAACAAAGGAATACTTTCAGAGTTTGAGGAAATAAAGTCACTGCTTCTGGCCAAGAAAAAGTTCTCAACATAACACCCATGTGCATTTTGTCATTTTAACAACTTTTGTTTTGATGTGAATAAGATATAATGTGTTCGTTAGTGAGCTTTAGAGGCAGATTTAGAGTTGGGTCCAAATGGTAAACCTTGATTTGCAAAAACTATTGCGGTAATCGTTGCCCAACTACGAGAGATTTTCCTAGAACCAAGGCTTACCATCTAGACCCAGCCTGGATTTGTTACCATTGGAAAGAGAAAAGCTAACTGTTTAGCCAGCCTTTATGCTAAGCACCACCAAGCTGCTGCTGACAGTGCACATTGATGAGAGTGGTATCAAACTTCTCAAAATTCGCTATTCCATTAATCTCTAAGCTCTTCAACATAACAATCAAATCTGTTTCATACGTCAGTCGCAAGTACACTGACACACTAAATCCTGTCATCAAGAGAACTCTCTAAATCTTTCTTGGCACAGAAATGGTGTGGTAAGAACTATGGGGCATCTTGGATGTGGGTTATTGTGTTAAGAAAAAAAGGGGACATTAAGGATATTTAGTGATCTCATATCAAGTGCTCAACAAATTCATGAAACACTCACCTGTGCTATTCCTGTATAATGTGTGGTTTTCTGTGGTCAGGCTGGAGGGTCCAAGGTATTGTGAGAGTCCGCTGAGTGAAAACTGAGGTGTGTTTGAGCTGCGTTTGCAGTCTCTGATACTGGAGAAGGTGTGAGAGTGGGGCAGGCCGCCCCGCTGCATAGACCCTGTGCGGAACAGTCGAGGCTGGGGAGGAGGGAGCAGGTCGTATCCTTCGTCCTCGTCGTCCTCTTCCTCCTCCTCCAGATCCATCTCACTGCGCCTGAGGGTGTGTAAGGTGAAGCCAGAGTTGCGACGGCTGGCTGTGGGGGGGTGTGAGGTAGAGGCGTAGTCCTGTCGGAGACCTACAGGGAGACAGATCAATGCTTTTATCTGTGGAAAAACACACACCTGAACCTCATATAGTATATGATACATTGTTCTCCATAAGGCGCCCTTCATCTATTATTCCGGTCATGTTTATGTAGACCAGACTGATACGTTTCTTCTGAAATCTCCTGCATAATTTAACATACATCAAGATTTGTGACACTGTCAACTCAATTTTAACTGTTCAAAGGTCAAACATTAATCTTAGTCTCAGCCATACACGAGTAATGTAAGATGGTGATCTATCTCAATCTCTTCAGAAGATCAGACCTCAGTGTTTATAGGGTGGGCACTTACTGTTTATTTGCATGCAACCGAAAGAGAGCTGCATATTTCTGTAGTCCGACCTAAAGGCCTGGGATTTTTCCACTGAATCTTTGCAGAAAATAAGATTGGTCGCAACAAAAGTTTCTGTTAGTCAAAAGCTAAAAATAATCACTTAAATCTTATTTAGCCACTCGTTAGCGACCATCTTTTTTGGACAAGTGAAAGCTTTTTAAAAAGTGGGGTATTTACTCATTTATTGTATTTTGTTAAAAAAAAAAAATTCATATCTCTCAAGCGTAAATACAGACCTTATGTCAAACATATAACCAGAAACCCATAAATATAATCCAATCGATTTCAGAAAAAGGAATCTGAAGAGTAGATAATGTCTGGGTTTTAGTCCTGCTGCACTCTATTATCACCCGCAATTCTTGCAGTTTTCATGAAGGATATCTCTTTGCATGACATTTTTATGGTCCACTCACTCTCCTCCTGAAGTCGTGCCATGACCTCCACATCTGTCATGTCCTGCAGTTTGTAGCTCATAGAGATGGAGTCGTCCTCCAGCTCTGACACCCCCACCTCACTGTCCACGGAAGACTGTGGGCTGATCGCTGCATGCCTGCGACCCACGTCTAAAAATACACCAGGATAATTCACTCGATTGGTTTTTGATCAAATACACGTGATACAGACTGTTCCATATCAAATGTGACGTTAAGGTGTTGATAATCATTCCAGATGGGTGTTGAATCACATTAGGTGAAACTGCAGATATGACTGACAGAGCGGAGGAGATATGTTGTCAGTGAGGTCTTACTGTGGAGATTGGAGTTTGATAGGAAGGTGGGCGCTCTGTCACTGAGGTTGCAGCTGGCCCTGAAAGGTAGAGTCGACTGGAGTAAAGACTGAGCAGATGATGGAACTAGGAAACACACAGAAAAAGAGAGAGAAGATTCAATCACCGACATTAACATGCAAATCAAAGCTTAACCCTCTGAGACCCACGGGGCCGTATACGATCCCAAATATCACGTTGTGTTCAAAGCGTCATAAGTCATAACTCATCAGCTGTTTGAGCCAGAGTTTCCTCTTAAACTACAGAAATGGCAATAAACAACTCTATTCAGATTTTCATTGAGAGGCGTTTACTTATTTCGGTGAAACGGATGTGCGTAAAGTTTTAAAAGATGCTGATAGTTTCACCTTGATTCTGGGTCACGTTTCTGAATCGGACACTCTGAGTGGATGCAGTCAAAGCCAATCGGAGTCTGATTCAGAGTCAGTTCCGTTGTTATGTGTATTGAAACGAGAGCCGGTATAATTCCACGCGCGAAAACAAAATAAAAGTTGGAACACGTTATTTTAGTGTCTTAAAAGTAGACTGAGGTATGGCAAGGAAGTTTACTACAGCTGAGGCTTTGGAGCTGATTTTTCAAGGTGCCGATGTCGATGAAAATTCAGACGAATCTGCTCAGCATGCCATGTATCATGTGTAGTCTTGACAAAAAATGAGAATTCCTGGCAAAAACACGCCCATGGATGCTGCCCAAAAGAATGGGCATAGCTAATGAACATAATAAGTTAGAATCTTCTAATCAGTTCTGATACAATGATAATAAATGTGTGCAAATGTCTGCGTTGAATTTTTCTTTCAATGTTATGGTTAGCTTTTGAATGAAATAAGTAAAAAATTCAAGCTCCGTTTAAAAAAACAAAACATGTATGGGCAAATATCCCCAATTATAGTGTATACAAGTCTCTAATGAGTGACACATATCATTAGCTGAAGTTGTGCTGATTTCTGGGATGTGTACAACTTTATTATACTGTAAAGAAATGACAATTTATGAGGCAAAACACAAACATTTACAAAAACGTAAATGTCCTATGTGGGTCTCAGAGGGTTAACCTGAACCCACTGACTTCTGCCATTATATCAAATATGGATGAGGTTTTTTTTATCTGGTGGTTGCTTCAATCTGTCCGAGTACATGAGCAGATAATCTCCTGCCTGGAATCGGCTGTAATCTGTTTGTAAACTGCAAGTAACAGGTTGTTTAAGAATCTACATCTAGACTAGCTTCATGCAGTGAGCTTCATAAGTATTTTGGACGCAACAAATTACTTTGGATATGTTTTCTTATTACTTTGGATTTGAAATGTAGCAATAAAAATGAGGTTACAGGAAAAAGTGGGTTTGAATTTGAGCTTCAAAGACTGTTATCTCTAAAGAGGAATAGACTTTAAATGTGAGAATGTATGTGAACGTTTTGTCAACATTTTAGATTTTTTGTTATGCTGTTTTGTTAAACTTTGGAAAGAGGGTAACAGTGGCCTTTGGTTGAAGAAGTTGTCTTGAGTCCCGACACTGGCAGGATAAAACTGAGTGAGGAGAATACAAAAAGCAGCGCTGTTCAGAGGCCATCAGATCAGACTCTGGTTGTACTGCAGTTTCAATGTGTGAGTGTATGAATGTGGAGAAGGGCATTCCTAAAAACACAGCACTGAAATGACCCTGGTTAAATAAACAAGAACTAGTCGAGTCAACAGCTATACCAGTGAACATCTGAGGCTGTATTGAAGCACAGCAGTGTTTTGAACTAAACACTATTATCAGCAGGCCAACGTGCTATCATGCTCACCATGGCAACAACATTTACCAGGGAATGTTTACCCTGTGAAGCGTCCTCGTTTTGCACGTTAGCATGCTCACATTTCCTCGTTGGCTCTAATACACAAAGTAACTTGGAGTTCTTATGAATGTTTTACAGGTATTTCTTCGTAAAACAAAGTGTTGGACAAAAATACATTTTGACACAAGAAAAATATCTGAGGATCACATAATTCATCAGGACTCATCCTCTTGGTCCCATGTATGTCTTTACAAAGTGGTAATAAATGTAAAAAGCTTAATAATATTTTGTAAATGAAATGGTTACTCAGCACATCACTGTCAATTAACTAATCAATGCATTGATTATTAGAGTGACTCTCTGAGGTTAGCAGATATGCATGTGTAGAATATGTTTATGTTACCTGGGGACTCGGTTAGTGCAGCAGGTTTAGTGTAAGGCAGGACAGGGAAGCTGAGGGTGGAGAGTCCCTCTATGCAGCTGTAAGGACGGACGGAGGAGACTCCTCGCCACCGCTTAGCTGGACACAAGATTGTAGCGAAGGACATGTTAGTGTGATTGCTTCACCATGTATCACACACAGATACACACAAACAACCGCACACACACATAGAGCATATTGATTATTTTCCAACACTCTCTGGCCAAATGTTAATCTGCTTTTTACAGCTCAGTATTGATGCTTTAAATGATTAGGTTCTGGCTCCGACAGCAGAGGCTGATACAGTAAGACAAGGTTTATCTTACTACTGCAGCTTATTGGGATAAACTACAGATTTTTTTTGGAGGGATCTTAGGATAAGCAGGGATTTTACATGGCGGCTACATTCCATTCCAAAAATGTAGAATTAGATCTACTACTTTGGGTTTTGGAGGTTACTATTATATTGCTAAAAATAACTCCTGCTGCATTAAATTCATGGTACAATGCTGTCATCCCATATTTGTTTATTAAAAGGTATACGTTGTATTTCAAAGCTTTATTATTGGCTAAAACATAATTAATAAAGTTCAGCTCAATAGTAAATAACTAATATTGAAAGACTGAGACAGCTTTTTATTACAAGAGGAGCATTTGGCATATTACATGACAATTTGTTACATGTTAATGAAGTATGCCTTATTAGAAAGTGGTATTTTTTTCACTAATCAATTATGGCTAGCAGTCTGTAAAATGTGGTTAGTGAAAACATATATTTATAGAACAAGTAAATGTCTTTGTCTTTACAGACATAGGTGTATATGTCTGTAAAGACAAAGACATTTACTATGTATGTCCATATGTCCTCTGCCATTGTTCAGAATTCATCACATAAAAACAATAAATACTTAATAAGTGGGCCACATGTTTTTTGGACTAAAGTGCTAAAATATTAACAAGCTTTTACCCTTAATCCCTACATTTCTGTACCAGCATGTAATATTATAATTTCCTATAGACTAATGCAAACTATTTTATAACTCTGGACTTGTCAAATGTCAACATTTCTAATCCTTAGAGTTGGTGTTAGGTGCTGAACCTTTGTCTCTTTTGGAAAGGGTTTTCAGTCTGTGTGTTCATTAAAAATGTAGTTGGTCTCTAAAATCATTACTAAATATTTCAAACTACATATCCCTTCCACAGTTAGGCCTTCAATTGTAATAGTGCACAACTTTTTTTTTCAATGTGTAAACAGAGTTCCCTCCCCTGATTGGTAGTCAGAGAGGCACACACCTGACAGAGAGGAGCATTAGGCATTCCTGACACAATTAGCCTCAACTGGCCCTGGATGAAACTAGCATTCAGGGCAAGTTACACAAACAACATCTACTGGAGCTCAGAGACAAGGAAGTATTCATGACCCACAGGAGGAGAGCCAACCTTCACTGAATACAGCTTTTAGAGAAAGAAGTGGACCTTGAACCGTACACAAACACACATGCTCACTCACACTAATGAACATCCAAACAAATACTAACAAACGCATTGTTACATTCCCGTTTGGACACATCAAATATGAAGGTGAACACCTTGAAACTTGTTTCAAATATTAAAATCTAAGCACACACAGACATACCCGTACACACAGTAAATAGTTCTGTGTGCAACAGTACAAGAGTCTCTTGTGCAGTCTATTGGAGTGGCTATGTGGAGCAAATCGGCTTCAAAAACCCAGTTAATGTAAGCATGGTTCCCATGGAAACCATATCCCTGTGCATGAGTGTAGCAACGGTAAAAGCACCACATGCAAAAAAACTGTGTCAAGCAGCAAATGTATTTGAGTAGCACTGCTTATATGTTGGTGCAGATGAGCATCATATCCTGGTTGTAGTTAACCACAATATGCTGAGAAACTCAATTTGTGAGCACAGGTGCGCAGCTTAAGTTATGTTGATTGAAATCAGCAAAAAACATTAGCCTATGTCACAATAGTTTACATGCTGAAATAAAAATAAAAATAGTGATGCAGTATCTTTACCCTGATCCTTCATTGCTGGTGACTACATGGAGCAAAATACAGTTAATAACCGAAGTGGAGGAAATGTCAGATTTCTGTGATGTGGGTGAGTCTAAATGTTAATACCAGAATATGGTTATAATCATGTATAAAGCGGGCTGAATTGCTGTATTACTATGTTTTTTTTACTATAAGTTATAGAATATCCTAATTATGACCAAAAATAAGAACAATACTCAAAGCCATGTCAAAAGTGTGCATGAAAATATTTGTATCTGTGAAGCTATTCAGCCCTTGTTGGCTTTGAGCACTATATTTGAATTTAAAATGAAGAGTTTAAAATTCACACACACATCTGTGGCATTTAAGAGGGTTAATGTAGACTATTTTTTGGCCTGGGATTGGTGATTTTGTGTCCTCTCCAGTGATTTACTAATAGGCTAGCCATTTCCAGTCTTTATGCTAAGCTAAGCGGCTGCTGGCTTCAGTTACATTTTGAACATAAAGGCATGAGAGCAGCATTAATCTTCCCATCTAACTCTCTGACAATTAATATCAACATCCCTTGAAAACGTTGAGGATGGAAAGATGTGACCACGTGTTAGCGTTTCATTGTAATGGTGATACTTTGACTACAGCTTTATAATCCCCTCTACGCTGATCTCCACATTTTCCACATGGAGTGATGCCGTCCACCAGCACAGCATGAGTTCCTCCAAACTAAATTGTTTTTATGTTTTACGGGCAGAGTAGTAAATCCCATAAACTGGTCTTAATTATTCTCTGGAGACACTGAAATGTGTAAATGGGAAGAAAGCTGAGGTGCTTAAAAACCCATAAATTCAAAGAGAGTGAGTCAAATGTTCAAATGGTGAGAAACCACGGAGCTGCGTGCAGAGAAAACGCTCCCACGGCTCAGAAACTGCTGCTGGTATATGTGGAGACATATTGCGAGCACGTCACAGATTATGATCACATGTCAGCAGCCAGAGAAACAGATGTCCACATGTGGCCGCAGATCAAGCCGTTAATCTGAGTGATAAATACACAGCATGTACCTTGGTCCAGTCTGTGAAGGAGGGTCATCTTAGCCAGCTGCACCTCTGGCCCCAGGTGGTCCAGGACCTGCCTGCACCACTGGAGAGGGCTGAGGACACTCTCGCCCTGAAGCCTGGATTTGGGAATCACATACAGCCTGCAACACACAGCACAACCCACAAATTAGTCCTGAGAGCTTTACAGCCCATATTGTTACTGTACAGAGAGCTGAAGTTAAATAAACTGGAAGCTGCTTGACTGTGTATCTTGGAGGATCTGGAGGGACCTGTTTTACAGTGGCGATATTTCATAAATGAAAGCAAAACATGACATTGCAAAGGCTGTGTAAAGGGAATAGAACCCAAATGGCAATACACTGTTAAAGTTCTCACAAAAAGCAATTCCATTTTACTAGCTACAATATAAACTATGTCTATGACACCAACAGTACTGTGTAATAAAAATTAAAGTGGTGACAGCTTCACTCGATGCAGTGATATAGGATGTGAGTACGTGACCGCTACAGTGAGACACAGGATTATAGTATATTTTCTCACTGTGGGTTGTAGATACTGTACTGGTAGACCTGAAACCATTAGTCAATTTGTAAATAAGAGAATCAATACAGGATTAATAGTCATTGTTGACCACAAAAAACTAATATTATCTGCTTTCAGCTTCTAAATTGTGAGAATGTCCTGCTTTTCTTTATCATAACTGACTTTGATTTGACAAGAGTGGGGTTTGGGATGAAAAGAATAATACATTGAAAAAGCCATCTTGACATTCTAATTTTTCACAATTTCACTTATAATTAATATATTAATCACGATTTTTTTGGAGATTACTGAAAATAATTGTCTTTCCATAAATTGCATCCCACTGCACCTTTGCCAAAACTAACACAAAAGTAAAAAATAAATGGAGTTCATAACCTGGAAACTGGATACCTATTTTATCAGCTAATTGCTATAAGTGGAATGAATCTGACCACGTAAGAAAGCGGGCAAAACAAGCTTTACAATTCTGAATTTAGCCTACAGGACTGTAAAATAATCAAGAAACAAGATATATGAATATGCTACAATTGGCTGGAGGTTAGGTTGGTTGTAAAAAATAAATAAAAATGATGTGTCACTTACAACCGAAACAGAAATGAACTTTCATTCAGCAAATAGGCCATGTTATATGCCTAACCCTTGAGGGTCAGTGATGTTAAATGGAGTGAGTATATTACGCTGGTGCTACATTCAGCATTGTGCTACATTTTCCACATCATCACATCAGATATGAAAAGCTGGGGACGGTTCAGTAGTCAGCATGTCAGTGTGTGAACTACCTAAGTCAGCATAGCAGAGCAGATACAGTGCTTCAAAGTAGTTCAGCCTGGAGCCAAACACTGCACACAGAGCTGTTGGATCACAGGCTGAAGGGAGGCATTGTTTCTAATTTCATCCCAGTGCTTTCTTATTTTTTAAAAGAGACCCATACTGCACGCACAGTGCATTCTGGGATGCCCAGAGCTTGTCTCAAATCTGTTTTTGTTCTTTATCCTCCTGCACAAACTGAGTCTGTTCGCTGGTGTCTGCAAGTCTATTCCAGGAGGACATGGATCAATAATGTGATCAATAAGAGTATGTCAGGGTAGAATTACACATTATTTCACAAAATTGTGGCTAGTTGACAATCCTGTGGCCTATTAAGCAGAGCAAAAAGAAACACAACACTGATTTATTTTCACCGCAAATGCAGATATAAATGTACAATATAGTGGTAGATATGAACAGATTATAATTACCAGCTTTCAGGCTCTCCAATAGGGAGCACGGTGTTGAGATCCAAAATATCAACCTCATCCAAAACGGTGGCTCCAGGAGCGAGGCTGTCCTCCTCAGCGGCGTCAGGAGACACAGAGCTCGGCTGAAAATACGCGATCGGCTCCTCCGGTGAACCGAGGGCACACGGATGAGACTGTGTCGGACTCGGGATGCCATATTTACAGGATAAATTGTCACTTGAACACGCTGTACCACCATGTAGACACGACAACGAGGTCTGGAGATGAGGGCCGATGGAGCAATTGTTTACAGCGTTCGCTCGTGTCCGCAATTGTTCGTTTTGCTTCTCCAATTTTCGGACTAATTCCTGCAGCTTTACCACCTCCAGCTCCGCGTTACTGATTTTATTGTTGCCATTGACGTCTGCCATCATCTGGGGGTTTAAGACCTCTGCTTCCATCTGGTAAAAAGCACATTGAGAGGGACAGAAAAAGCACGGCCTGCCTGCAGAGGGTCCTATTCAATTCAGAGAGGGTGTCCAGATTCCCCCTGTTTAAAGCTACTACTGCACACACGCACACACTCTCACACACACTGATGCTGCTGCTGGGATGATGCACATACTCCCTCTGATTGGTCAGCAGCTCGGAGTTTCACTCCCATCACACCACTGCTGAGGAAATGTTTATTATGGATAAAATATATAAATAGTTAGATACTTGAGTTTGTGATTGGTTGAAGAGATATGTGCAGTGCCATTTTAGATATGTAATACTGAATATACTACTACTACTACTACTACTACTACTACTACTACTACTAATACTAATACATAGTGATAGTTTTATTATTTAATCACTTTTTGGTGCAATTAGTTACCAGTTCCTAAAAAAACTAAAATGAATAAAAAAGGCTTCAGTGTATTTGAAGAAAAAGCCTATTTGCATCTGATATAATACACATTATCACCATTTCCTTGAAACCAACTTAATATTCTTTCACATAGTTTGATTTTGAACATGACCTGAGTATAATTTAAGGTCAAATGAGGGCTACATCTGTATTGAAAAGGTTCAACCATGTGTTATTAAGTGGTATGACAAAACTTCTTCATGAATACAAAGGAATAATTTCAGCAAATCTGTGTAATCATCATGTAATTAAGGAAAGAACAAAAGAGAAGAAACTGACAGAGGACTGCTGGGGACAGGCTACTGTACGTAAGGTCATGGTGAATATAGCAAGGTTATTGATAATGTATGTCAATTGCTTCCATGTTTGTTTCATTTCTGGTATGGAGTAACTCAAATATAAAAAAAGAATAAAATCAAGTAGAAATAGTTCTGTCTTTAGCTGTTAAATGTACATTAAGATATGATAGCGAGTATACATTTTGTACAGTACTAAAAATGTATTTCTATTAGGGGAACGACAATCAATTAAAATGAATTATACATTGTACTTTATTAGTATACAGCAATTACCAATTCAATCATTCCGTTAGAATTCTAATTTAATTAGTACAAATTCTTAATTGAAATAGCTCAATACTTCCATTTCGGTACACTTTATGATAAACTTCATTATAAGTAAATAAACACCTCAGATTGCCATTCTTCAAAAAGGCATATAAAGAATAAAAGAGTAAATATTGATATGAACAACAAACAGGGCAGCTAAACAACAAAGTCATTGAGACATTACTATACAAAGCTATATATTGATTGTCTTTATTGCACACAGAAAAAGACCCCGGCCCTAAATATTGCATTATCTTATTTCATGTTTCACACAAGAGTCTGCTTAAAGGCTGCAGAGAATTTAAATTTGTGAAAGTACAGAGGCAGCAATATCACAATGTCAACAATATAGTAACAGCTAGCTGCAAGTACATGTTACTAAAAAAGGTATATTCAATATGTAACTGTCATTTGTCAAAACACCAAGATAAAGCTTTGATCAGCTTGTAAAAACTAAAAACACAAGATCCCACATCACCAAAAAGGTATTGATTAACAGCAATATATCTTTCTCTTTAAATCATAGATGCTTCATCTCCAGGGAAGGCTTAGGGGAAAATTCAGCGACGCCATTTTTCTGTAGAGTCAAAAAAATAAAATAACGTTTAAATCAAGAAAAACAAAAAACACACATTTTTCATTTATGTCCATTAATTTACACTTATATTTATGCATTTATTTGTTTACCTCTGGTGACATCGAAGCAGTTTTCACAGTGCACCATGTGTTTGTAGATCCACATGCTGTCCCCAGCTTTCATATGGCCCATATTGCTGTTACACACCTCGCACTGCCAAAGCACACACGATTAAATACACACACGCTCAACAGTCAGCTGCACAATACCTGTTAGCCGAGAAGAACACTTACTCATGCATTGCACTTAAGTATCATTTTGCTGTACTTTACCTAAGTATTCCCATTTGAAGCAGATTTAAAATCCCCTAAACCTCAGAAGGAGAATACTGTGCCTCATTCTCTGAAACATTACCAGCTGTAGTTGCAAATTAAACCCCTACAGGTGTTTCCAATTACTCTGCTGATTAGGCTGCTTGGCAGTTGGGAGGAACAATTCAGGTAATTACTACAAACTCTACTTCACAGAAGAAGTAGGAATGTATTTATTTTACTAGTATGAATTGCAACTCATACAGCATCTAAATACTTCTTCAAACACTGATTTTTCTCATTTTAATGGAATGTTATTCTACTCACTTTAAAGCAGGTGGTGTGGCAGTTGATCTTCATGTCATCCAGGACCATCTTGGCGTCACCAGTGAAGGGCTTACGGCAGTAGCTGCACAGGTCTTTCTCAAGCACCGTTCTATTGAAAAAATCATCATATATTTAAATAAAGTTGTTGACCTTGGATATACTGTCTCTGTCTTTGACCTATATATATGGTCCTAAAGATGTTTTGTCATCTAGTGCCACCAGCAGATTTATATCTTTGCACACAAATGTAGTAACATTAAAATTAGCATAATAGGGACCCTTTAAGACTATGCCTTACATAATACATTCCACCCATCACCATGTTAGCATTAAGCGTCTTTGAGCATTAGGAAATTAGAAAAATAAATAAATTAGGAAATTAGCATTAGGAAGTGCTATAAAAATCCCATGTATTTTTATTATTATTATTATTATTATTATTATCATTGTGAGCATGTTAGCATTGTGACATTTTGCTCATAGCACCACTGTGCCTATACAGCCTTGCAGGGCTATTAGTACATTTGTTCACTATTTTTTTGTGGACCTGCTGTTTCCAAGGTCTACAAAGAATGCACTTCCTACCTCTCAGGAGCTGCATACACACTCTTTGAGGAGGATGAGTAGACTGAATCTGTCATGTCATCTGACCTGCTGTGAGAATACAGTAACACTAATATCAGTTTCCATAACAGTCTTACTTTACTTTACTCCCATATCATGTGTGTACAACAATATTAAACATGTTTAATTTCATGAAATACCTGTTGCTCCTGTATGTTTTGGGGGAGTAGGAGGTTGGACTGGAGATACTGGTGTACTCATAACTGTAGGAAAACAAAATGAACCATAGATAAGTAATATTTTTAACTCACTGTACATGCAGAGATAGTTTTCTCTGCTTCCTACCTGGAGTTTGGTTTGGAGTAAGAGAAGGTTTTGTCGCTGCTGTAGTCGTCACTGTGTGTGCAAACACAGAACAGATAAGGGATGTAATAAAGACTGCAGCCACATTTCATCTGGTTGTATAGCATAGGCAAACCCTGCAATGGTTGTGTGTGTGTGGGTGTGAGAGATGTCGATAATAGTTTAATGATTACCTGGGTGTGCTGCTGATGGTGTAGGAGGAGGTGCGGGTGGAGGGAAGATCATCAGTGTACGCGCTGTAGCTGTGTGTCCAAGAGGAATATGAATGAGTTGCAAATGGTACACATTTCTTTATCTTGTACAAATTATCTTTATAATTTTATTAAAATGTAAATATTATACTATTTATTCTAATGTAATCTCTTTCAATAAACCTTGTTACTTCTTGACCTATTAATTAATGACATTTACATCAGACCCAGCTGTACTTTGTCTTGATGTTCAATAGCAAACAACAATAAATGATGATGTCTTGATGTGTATAAACAGGAAAACGTACACATGCCATGATCTCTGACATAAACTAAAATGTCATCTTTCTATAAAGGACATGAAATCAGTGGATACTCTGATATTGCTGCTAGTGTAAACGCTAATTTAAATTTAGCAATTACATTAAAAGTAAGAAAAACGTTAACAGAATTTAAATATTGTTTGCTCTTTTTTCCATTTTTTAAAGTAGTCTATTTTAATGAACATTGCCTTTTTTCAGACATTGTGAATGTAAAATGAGATTGAGTAATTAGTATTATTAGAAAAACTAGATATTTTTATTTATTTATTGAAAACTACATATAATACACAAAATGATCTAATCTGGTTTGGTTACAACCAATCTTAATTCACTTAATTCAGGTTATTCACTGAGGCATCTCACCTGGAAGAAGAAGACAGACTGGATGCATTTGTGATGGATTTAGGCAAGAGGGTGCCGTACAGGTCATCCTCGGCACTGTAGAGAAAAAATACACACCAATATATGAGTTTGAAATCCTTTTTTTATTTAAAAAAATAAAAAGATATTGAAGGATGTCGATCTTACGAGGCGGAACTCCTTGTCGTGGTGGTAGCTTTAGTATCATTTCTGAAAAAAAAGACAAATGATTGTTATCAGACTGACTGGTATTTATTGTATAGTCAGTTTGTTAAAGCTGTGCTGCAGTTACTCACCCATTGCTGCTGCTTCTCACTGTCACATACTCAGTGCTGGAGATAGTTCTTTCGCTGTAAAGAGGAAACCTCCATTACAATATATAGTTTTTGAATATTTCATATTTTTCCTTTTCCTTCTCCATATAATTCATTTTCTAGTTTTATTTTGGGAATATCACCTGTCTGAGGATGAGTAATCATCCTTGATCTTCGAGGGGATGAGTGTGTCAAACAGATTGTCCTCAGCACTGCACAGAAATACAGGTTAAGTTGTAGGTGATGTAAAAATGTAAGCATATTAATTGGAAAATGGGAGCTTTACACCTCTTATTAAATCATCTAAGTTATGTTTTCTTGTAAAATCTACTTAGTCTTACTTTAATAAAAAAATATGGAAGGGTAATATTACCTAAAAATTCATTATTATATCTATCTATTCTTATCTTCGCTCTAAGGCACAAAGACACACTGAAAGGGGAACAGGCATTGCAAGACCACAATGTACACTCACACCATTCACACGCCCACTGACCATCTGGGCCTTAAATAAGCCTTCGTGTCTCATGTGCATGGAGCTAAATCTTTATTATGTATAGGTTCAGTGCAATACAGTATATAAAGGATATCCCTAAAGAGGTCATGTTTTAGAAGCATAGGGCTAACATGTGTCTATGTTCTACTTTTCGTCAACAAATCCCATGAAACAAAGTACTTTATGACTTTTCTACCCTGTCTTTTGCACTCAACCCCTAGTCCATTTGTTCCAATTGAAGATGTACATATATTTTTAATTTATTAGAAAAGTCTCAGTCATTTCCTTTACTGTCATATTAGAAGACATTACTCTAATGGGAACAAATGGTGCATTTGTATAAGGACTGTTTTTAAGAGGAAGACATTTCGTTTTTTGACATTTTCTTCTGACTAACTTGAATATAAAGTTACCAAAATAATACACAGCCTCCCCTGCATTGCACACACTATGGTTTGAAACTCACTCAGTGTCAGCGCTGCTTCTCACTGTCACAGTCTGAACCGTGGAGACAGTCTTTGTGCTGCAAAGAAAAAACCAAGTATGTAGTTACTGAAGGCCTGGCGTCATTATCAACGTGATTTATTTTCTAGGTCTTATGTATGAAAATATCACCTGTCTGTGGGAGAGTTAATGTCCTTGATCTTCGAGGGGATGAGTGTGTCAAAAAGCTTGTCCTCAGCACTGTACAGAAATACAGTTTAAGTTATAAGTAATGTAAAGATTTAAATGATATTATGATTTAATAATACTTTTTTTACGAGTGTCCATTATGCGCCAACATCTTACTCGTTGCTGCTGCTAATGGTTCTTTCAGTCACTCTGGTTGTCTTTGTTGGTGAGTAGGTCGAGTATAGTGTCCTGTGTGAAAATATAGTTCATTTGCTCAAGTATTGTAGTTGAGTTCACGTTTGAATTTGTACTTTACTTGTGCATTTCTACAAATGTTATACATTAACTAAAGATATTGCACTTTTCACCTAGCTATTTATCTGAAAACTACAGTTACTTGTGACCTTTTAGATTAATTCACATTAAAACATTGGATACATTTATAAAATACAACATATTGTCAAAGATTGAATGAGTGATACCTATAATTTGGACATTTAGAGGCCCAAGTGGATAAGATGATTATATATTTCACCACATTTACCAAAACATAGAGAAGAGTCAATAGATGAAAAAACATGTGTGCAACAGTTTAGTCATTTTTTGTTAACCTACGAATATGATTATGAGTACTTAGACCACCATTGATTATATTGAAGTATATTTTTACTCTTTGCTTGTATTCTTGACCCTCTGACTGAATGTCTCAGTCATGGTGGGACTCTTAAGCACAGGGGATCTGGAAGAAAAAACCGGAGTTGTCATCAAACAGACACAGAATCAGTGTGTGATAAATTGAAACATCTTAATGATTTTTGATTCCCTACTTAAGACTCTGGGTGGCGGTGAAGGTGGTCTCAGTGGTTGTGCCATCCTTGCTGACCGAGGAGGTCCTTGAGCTTAAGGTGGAGTAATAAAAAACAAATTAACAAATACTCAGGTAATCTTTCCTGTGGTTTGGTTAGTAGCAAGTGTTAGTACCTTGTATTAGGTTTCCCTATAACAGTTTTGGATGTAGTTCTATTGTGATATGATAAACAAAATGACACATAATGTACTCTGTCGTTGCTGCTTTTTGTGCAATAGACTGAAGCTTTACATACCTGATGGGAGAGTCGGACTTCGGAGATGAGTATGTGCTGCTACAAAGAAGCAGAATGTTAGGATAACTTCATACTAATATAACAAAAAAGAAGCTAGATATTGCACCATTTGTTGTTTTATCATGAAAATGTACCTTTTTGAGTAGGAGGATGTCTTTCTGGAGGGGAGGGTGCTGGTTAAAGAGATGCATTGTTAAGCAACAGTTTGGTTAAAATGACTCAAAGTGCCTGGACACAAATAAAGGATTTCAGCACAAATTAACAGGCACTGTGTGTCTGCAGAGAAAAACAACTATAAATGAGTATAAATACGGTACTAACCTGCTGCTCGTCTTATCCTGACTTCCGGTAAATCTACAATGACAGAATCACAATCAAAGCTATTTTCTGTTGTTTGATGTTTTTCAAAAACAACTGCTAACACGACGTTTATTTTAAATCTACAAACATATGAAATTTGTTGAAATTATTTTTTTGTTAATATCGTACCTCTTGCTGAGCGCCTGCACAGATGTTGAAGTTTTTGTAGTTGTGGTGGCTGGACTGTGAGCAAAGGACAATGAAGGATGTAAATAGACTAAGGGCTCATTTTTACATTACACCCAGCTGCTGTGTGTGCGACCCTTATTGAGTAAATATTTAAATGTTGTTTTACCCCACAGAAGTCTCATCGGTTTTGACCTGGCTTAGAACAGTTTTGCCAAAGTTTGGATCTCGGCTGAAGGAGGGAAAAAAAGATCACAAGTTAATTCATTTATACTACCAGAGACGACTCATCACTGTGTCTTGCAAAAGGAATGTAGAAAGAGATTTTTTTTTTTTTTTTAGACAAAGGTAGACTTGAACTACCAGTCACACCCAACAGCTATGGCATTGTGTGGGTTTGCCAGTTTGGAATGTTTGATTTGTTCACTATGTTTTCATGACTCACTCGACAGCTTCATCCTCATCGTCCACTTTTCTGATCCAGCTGTTGTCTTTCAGCAGAGAGGCTGAAAACAAAAAAGACTTGAGTGTCTCCAACTCACATTTTCAAGGAAGTTAGACATATTTTGAGCAGGTAAAAACTGAAATTAATACGAAAGTGCCTGTTAGTGAAGCTCATACGGTATTCTTTTTTGACAATGTACACATAATATTACACTCAGGTGGCTTTGAACGTACTGTTTGATGCAGATACTTCAGAAACTGATGATGATGAGGCTGATACATATGCAATGTGTTTTAAAGTGTTCAGAATCATCTTGCATTGGAATGGACAGAAAGTATGACATGTAATTAAGTATTTTTGATTGCCAATGATTCGCATTTGGAGTAAAATCCACAATTAAAGTATTTTTTTGTGTTTGAAATATAATTTGGTTGTGAATGGGTTCATCATTGTTCTTCATTGTCAGGCCTTTCAGTTCAGCGTCAAGAATATGTTGATATTTGGCATTTTCTCTCATCTCTTATAGCCTACTGTTTTTAATCAATCTTCATATATTTAATTTTATTTAATTATATGACTTATTTTGATCCTGTGCATTAGTCTAGAGTTACGTTTACTGTCTAATTATCAGCTTGTTCAGTCATCAGTAATGCACTTACATTACATATATAAAGGGCTAATTTAATTTTCAATATTTAAAGAACAGGCGTATTATTCTTATGGCTGTGAATGTGCAATAAATAATAACAATAAAAGGAAAATATGAAATAAGAAATAGAGGAAAATATATTACGGATTAAATAAATCAATTTGAATACAATTAATATTACAGTTGTAGAATAGTTGGATTAACATAATTTGACAAATGTAACCTTTGGATATTGACATTACAATGTGTTTTTTAGTTTTCTGTATTTTATTTATTTATATTTCTTAATACTTACGCGTCTTGTATGCTGAATACGCGCTCATTTTGTAACCTGTGTGTGAAAAAACAAGGAAATTCATCACATAATGAAACCACATTGGCCACTAGATGGTACTCTGGAATAACGTCTGACCTGAGATCACTACATGAATTTAACAATCAAAGCTATTACTTATGTCTTTGTTCTCCTTACTGTATGTGCACTTTCTCACCATGCCTGATATATTTCAGTTTTGCTCAACCCTAAACTCACAGATTGAGCCCAAACTGGTTTGTCTTGATCTGTGTCCACCTGCCCTTTATAACACACCTTTTTCAAACACAGTATTGTCGGCAAAACAGAAGGGCGTACCAGTATCATTCCATTAGCTATTTGTGATAAGATCACGCCCTGTTAACTAAATGCACTACAGAGCACAAACAAATCTATATCAGGAACAATTAGGCAGATATCCACAGCTGGGAGCAGTGTTGGGAAAGTTCACTTTCTACATGAACTAGTTCAGTTCACAGTTCACATATTTTAAAATGAACTAGTTCAGTTCATAGTTCATAATTCAAAATGTTGAACTAAAGTTCATGGTTTCAAAAATGAACTAATTTATAGTTTATAGTTCTTTTTTCAATACGTTGCTGCGAGCTATTATTTGTCTCCTGTACGATGTTAATGGGCCATTGCAATGTTTACAATATCCTCAGAGGGCCGTACAAGTTATTGACCTCTGCTTAAAAAAACTAAAATCACAGCCCATTCATTTCATTCTGTGCAAAGAAAAAGCAACCTCCTAATCCAGATATCTCACCATGACTCGCGTATGCATGCACGTGCAGGGTGTGGCGTGACCACCAACACAGAAAGATATGGACACAAGATTTGTGCAAATGTATTTAGTTTCCTATCCATGTGAACATGGTTTAAGTGGGGGGGACCTAACCTCCTCTAGAGGGGTCCGGGGGGCATGCTCCCCTGGGAAGATTTGTTGCACTTTGAGAGCAACATTAGGAGATCTATGGACACATCTCTCAACACCCAAACACAACTGTAAGCAGATTTTCTTTTAATGTATGGATATTTGACAAATCACTACCCTTTCAAACTGTATTCTTCTTTATTAATAACTGTCATATAGTATTTTATACCTGTTTACTTTATTCTCTTATTTTTTTTATAACTTTAAAAATGATCATATAAAGATGTGCCTTTACCTCACTGGTTGTAGACAAAGCTTTTTATATTCGTTAGCATAGCTAGCTTACCAGATGCTAATGATAACAACACAGTTATTGACTGTCTGATCAGAATGACAGATGAGCAGATCGCCACTGGGCTTTCAACTAAAGACACAGACACGCAGAAACTGCGGCATGTGTATGGACTTATCGGTACTGCAATTTCTGAAGTGCTGGAGTGGCGTTCTGGTGCTCTCCGTCAGAACTGCACCCCTGTCAGTCGAGACATATACCACGTGATGACACGTTAGGCTCGTGTTGTGTTCAAGGACCCTGACCTTGGCCAGGAAAAACAGCCACTCGCTTGTTTAATTTTTTTGCGGTCTAGATTTCTTTCATTTTTTTATTTTTTGCGTGTGTTTATAAATTACCTCGAGGGCCGTAACAAATTGTCTCGCGGGCCGTATACGGACGGAGGCCGGAGGTTCCCCACCCCTGCCATAGAGTCTCACTCTGAGCGAGTGCTGCTGCAGCTGCTCTCGGCTTCGTCCATACTAATTCATTCATTCATTCATTCAATGCTCGCCGGTTCCGCGGTTCCACATTGTTTGTTGTGAGGAGTCTGATATATTTAGTATATTTATATTTTAGTGCGACAGCCAGGGGTGACAGGCGCGTACGCGTCACAGGCAGCTTGCTGTTGCCAGATTGGGTGGTTTTCCGCATTATTTTGAAGCCTGTTTACGGTGTGTTTTAACTGGGTTTTCGGCTGAAAGGCATATGAAATCTGGCACACTTTTGAACGCCGTTATAATACAGTGCTGAGAATGAACGCACTTTTGAACGCCGTTATACAGCGCTGAGAATGAACGCGTTCTCAATTACGTTCATCTAGCGGAAATACAGTACGTTCAGTTCACGTTCGCCCAAAATATGAACGCGTTCATGAACGATCGTTCATTGAACGCGTTCAGGTACATCACTGGCTGGGAGGGTGGTTATACTGGTTATACTGGTTACACACTGGTACTTAAATGACTATTTTAGTGTATTTCTACAAGATGCTTTAAATATTTGTGTCCCTATAAAATATGACTACTATACTGTTACTATATAATAGTGTGTAGCAGATCTGATACAATATCTCAAAGTAGTTAGCGTTGACTGAAAGCTCTGTCAAGACTGAACATGTCTGTACCAACTCTACAGGTTAGTAGGAAAAATATGCAAATCATTCATGTTTGCTGAGCACCATCACTTTTCTCTGTAAACGTTTGATCTTAAGCAAAAACAGCTAAAACATAAATTCAATAAAAGAGTGTGTATGTGTGTGTGTGTGCGATATGTCCCTATAATGAGTCAATATACTTAAAGTCACTTAAG
Organism: Pseudochaenichthys georgianus; assembly: GCF_902827115.2. Taxonomy (NCBI): domain Eukaryota; kingdom Metazoa; phylum Chordata; class Actinopteri; order Perciformes; family Channichthyidae; genus Pseudochaenichthys; species Pseudochaenichthys georgianus. The sequence continues at coordinate 31,563,980 of NC_047523.1, read as the reverse complement.
AATTACATCATTACATAGTTACAATATGTTTTCTGCTTCTATTTTCCAGGACCATTACACCCTAGTATTAAACATCGGGTCTCACAGAACTCCTAAAATCATTCCCTTTTTTTCTAAGCAATTTCTTTTCCTATGTCTTACATTTCATTACACAAGAATACTACTGTAAACTGGCAACTGACAAAAGATTATTAAAAGAGACTGGGTACGTACCTTCACTGATGCCTAGTTGGACAGATATAGTAAACTCTTACTGTATCTCAGCTGTAATCACCTGTCTATTACTTGACAGTTTGCACGCCTTGTCATTCCTTGAGCTTTTAACCTTAAGGGAGGAGATTATGAGGCCACCCAAGGGTGTGGCTTTAGACGACAGTCAAAGAAAACGCTCTCTCTCTCACTCCAGATTTTTCTCTTTCTGTCATCGCCGTCTCTACCTTAATAATTGTTCCGTTGGCAATCGTCAGAAACAAATTGATTGGGTGGAGTGCTGAAGGACTTGAAATTCTACTTAGAATTCGAGGAAGTAGAACTGCAATGTGGGTGTGGAAGTGTGTGCCTCTTTAACCTTCAATAACTTTGATGTGATTTGTAATGGGATTTTACGAGACACTATTAAATAATGTCCTATTTGAAAGATTTGATCCCTATTCACTGTGACATAAAGCAAGAAAAACTATAAAATATATTTATCTAAGGTCTAGATGTATGATTTACCTGTCCCCTTGAACTTTGAACTCAGAACAAAAGGCCCTCGTTTTAAATCAATGAGGGCTGACAATGGACTTTGCACTTTAAACATGTATGTTACTACAAGTACTGTAAGGAATGGTGGTTTTTACTGGGTTAGTATCAGATTATTAGATTAATAATTTATCACTCAGGTTTCGTAGTTGAAGTACTTACACCTTCACATACTGATCACAAAGGGACACAGCTGACGCCAGCACAGGTCTCACATAATGCACTGCAACTTTGATTAAAACTTCTATTAAATGTAATGTTTAATTACATCTATTAAAGAAGAGGCCTCTTTTCTGCTATCAAAGGGGAAGTTACGGGTTATGTAGGGTTACATGTAAATCCAAAATCATCAGGAGTATAAATAAAACTGAGTGACAATCAGACTGGAACTATAAATGCACTGTTGTCTGTGACAGTGCGTTTTATTATTGGGTGTGCCCTGTTGTGAATGATCAAAAGTATGAAAGGCACATAGCATGCAGAGGTGTGACAACATGATACTTAAGTGAACCCCTCCTAGTCACAGTGACAGAACGAAAGGAATGCAGACTACTCTGGAATGATCGATCTAGGTTAAATGTGAACAGGAAGAGAAAATAGTTAATAGAAAGACATTATCTGAATGAACAAGCATGAATGAAAATCACATTGTAAAGTGTTCATAATAATGACAACCACGCTTATTTTATTCTGAACTGAACTAGCAACATGCTCAGCTAATTTAATAAAAGGTAAACATTCAAAGTCAAATTTTGCAATTTGGTATAATTATCATTAAGAAAATGTTGGAAAGCGGTAAACTGTATTCTTTCAGTCAACAATAATTTCCTGCCTTATTTATGGAGGCACAAATTCAAGTGGGATTTACTGACACTGGATGGCGCTAGAGTTACAATGATGGAAATGACAATACAGGTTGTGCAACACTTTTAAAAAAGATAAATATTACAAGTTACCCAAGGATATATATCACATTAGGACTTTTTGTGTTAGGATAACTGATGACACACACTTAGTTCCAAGGACTTTTTCATTCAAGCCTTGCTTCCTAGATGTGTGAACACCATCTGAATTGCATGTCTGCCATCTCTTTTCATTCTTGTGACACTCATGCCTGAACTATGGCATAATCTTGGCCTAGATATCCCACCCTTCTGTGCTCTATCTGTCCCAACAGAATAGAGCACAGAACACCAGGGATTAAATAGCAGCCTCTGAATGTGAATGCATCCCTAGGCTACACAATTTGTAAGCCACATTTTTTAAACCTTCTATCTGAAAACCACTTAAAAAAGGAAATGTCTGCAGTTTGTGATTTACAATGGATCTTCATCATACACTTCAACTGAGCTGCTGTTCACTGCAATACGTCTTACTGAAATATTAATTGGACAATCCCTCAGTGTTATGATAGTAAATTCTTACGGTAAGAGTCAGTTGTCGTCACTGACACATGCTGTGCAATTGTGCTTTATAATGCTCTCTGGGTTGCTATGAGAAGAGAATGTAGACCGACCCCTCTCTTGTCATTGGGCCACTGAAAAAACCTGGCAACCAATAAAGCATCACTAGGGCCTGTGTAAATCTCTCTCTATGTATCTCTACCTCTCTCAATAAAGGTTTATGCACATCCACATGTACACACATTTGAAAGAGATGACATACACATAACACTTATTTAAATGTACTTGCTGAATACATGTTCTCAGCATAACATGGTTGCGACTGCAACATATTTTGCACATACCTGTGAAATGTGTCCTACCTGCACCAGTTTTGCTGTTTATTTTGGCCTTCACTGACATTCCGACTGATGTTATGTAACACGTAGTGTCTCCCAGTTTTCCCCAATGCAGCATTCCTGCTCCTCCTTGTGTTGCCCCTGTCAGAAGGTGAACATGTAAATATTACTATCATAATAATGTGCATGTTGCATTACGTAAGCACTTCAGTATACCCATGCATTTTGGGCATGTAAGGCATACACAAACTGACAGTGGATTTGTTATCTTGCCAAATGTGATCCACATCATGCATGTTTATAAAAAAAGGTTGTCTTTTGCTTTACAGTATGTAGAGAGAGCTACTGCAGCTGGGGCCTGATCAGTAAAGAAGTTCACTGTATAGCAAACATCTGATCAAAGCATGATTGCAGTCCTTGTTCGAAGCATAGGCTATTGAAATATATTTTCAATAAATACAGTTTAAGGTGCAAACTATGTCCGACATCAAATTGCAGCAACTGTTACGCAGTGGCCACAGGAGATATACATGCAATGCTAGTACACATGGTCCCAGCTGCTGAGGTAACAGTAGTTAATTGATTGTAAATGGTAAAAGCAGAGAAGAAATAATGAGCTATGAAGTCAAAGCAGTCTTAACTAAATAAAACACTATTTTTAAAGGTCAAACCCGAGCTTCAGCATTTTGTACGGACAACACAGCTTGTAATCGTCTTTAAAAGCATCTCAATGTGCCAATTTTAGATCAAACTGGGAGGGGCCCTGTATGGACATCTGCTAATTAAATGTCCAGCTTCTGACTGTGCTTACTCTGCAAAATAGTATGGTTCTGTTTTCTCTCTAAAAGGATCCATTTCACTTTCACAATTATCGATTTGGGTTCAAAATAATGAACTAAGCATTGGTATATGTATATACAGGGAGATAATTGTTCATATGATCACTAATATCATCGCCCAGTATAGTCGTATGAAAATATCCCGGCATGCTAGCGACGCAACACTCAGCCAGGGAGGGGAGGGATGATGGAGCTAAGATGGCAGCCCTACTGAGGGTGCTGCCTCTCTGGGGTCAAGAAATATTCAAGGAACGAATGAAACCGAAACACGAACAGGCAGTTTTTGGAAATTAACGGTGCCGTTTCTGCTGTTTTACTAGCACATGTATTATGGCTTGAGAAGATCTATTTTCGGGAGACAAGCACCGTGTTGACGCTGTGGCCGGGATAGGAAGACCGTAGCTGCACCACCAGATTGGCTACAATTTGCGCTTATAATAACCGGGAACCTTGGACGTTTAATTGTGGTATTTCTGCAACTTGGAACGGACAAATAATGTGACATGTGGCGGATTTGATGACAAGTGGATCGCATCTGATGGCTAGAAATTATCTAGCTGTGATATCTTTTGTGTAATATATGCATTGTTCTCCAAAACGATGATGTGTGCTGCTGCGGCAGCGGCCGCCGGTGGAGGGATTCTGCCCTCCTCATCGCCGTCGATGGGGCTGGGTGTCCGGGTCATATCTGGAGCAGGAGCCGAGCTCTCCACCATCGGTTCTGGGATGGGTTCTTGTCCGACAGCCGGAGCCCAGTCGGATTGTCGGACTCGGTACCAGCTTTTACTCTCAGGGCGAGCACTGGCTGAACGATACAGACGGATTTATACCACCGCTATTAATGATAAAGAGCAAGGGATAAATCAAGGACGGTGAGTGGTTACCGTAAAAATGTTTATCAGAGAGGCTGGTCTGTCATCTGTAGGGCTAGCTGTGCTAACTACCATAAGCTATCATTAACCCTTGCTTAGCGGTACTACAGTTCAACAACATATACACTTCTGTCAACAGTAATGCATGGCTCTTAAGCTAGACGGGTTATAGTCATACAAGTCATTGTTTTAACTTCAAACAACATGCCAGGAGCCCCATATTTTTGGTGCACCCTCTTGAAGGAGTCGGCTTGCTAGGTAGCATTTTGGCTCTGACTTCCCTAGCTTTATCAGAGCCAGCTAAGCTAACGTTACTTCACCCTTACTCCAGAGGTTTGCAGCCTAGGTGCTTTGGAGATTCTGTTTTCTTTAGTCATTGACACAATCTAATCGAAATTAAAATCCTTACTTACCTGGGTTAAACACGTTCAAAGATGTGCTCTATCGGCTTAGAGTTATATTCAAAACAAGCTAGCTGGCTAACTGTCATGACAGCAATTTGTTTAGAGCGATATAGCCATTGCCCAGCTAAATGTACACAAACGTCTTACACTTTCATGTTTTGTGAATCACTTTTAAACTTCCAAAGCTTGCGTTTTCACGATATGTTAAGATACTTAATCATTTATTATAATTTGATGTAGGCCCAACGGCGTCACTGTTTCGATTCCTAGCTCTGACGTTACTAACGATACAAAGCATTTCCCAGGTTATCCTCTTGTAAGCTAATTTTTTTCCAAGAAGCTTATAATAATAAGACATACAGCATATGGCCCTCCATACACCACGTTTGACGTGTATGGGTGAGGATGTTTGGGAGGTGGATGAACTCATTTGCTTTTCTAGCATTAGCGGGTAATACAGTTACGTCATTCAGGCAGTCAGTCAGGTTGTAGACAGAGTATCTGGATCATTGCAGCATCCTCCCTCACAAACTCAATTGTTTTTGTATCCCCCATCCCCCTCTCCATGTACAAAAACCGACTATATGCGTTTGAAACATACTGTCATAACCATCTCCTTCTGAATGTACAGCTCTATGCAAATGAGCAACAACAGTGTTTCAACCTCTTCATTATATTATTTTGAACTACCATCGTATTATACAACAATCTTTCTATTAATATGATGGTGGAAATGTTGCTTGCACATACCATTGTGAAATACCTACTATTGTAAACATCAGACATTTTGTCAGCCTTGTTTTACTTTGGTATTGTGTGTAGCCTGTCACTTTGTGATCAAAAGGTTGCAGAATGTTAATCTAAGTGTATATGATGGCAAGATATTAAACATCAATACTCAGTTGCACTATTCAGTAATATAACTAAACTATAATTAAACTCTTATTCCAGGCTTGACAAGATGCATTGCTTTTCTGTATTTAGTAGTTATGAATAATGATTACTAAATCATGCACAGCCTTTTCCTTTTTTAGTAGTACTGTAAATCTATTTTTGGTCCCTTACACTGGTCCTGGCAGCCTGATTCGTGAGGGGAACTTATCATGAAAAGCCAATGCAAATTTGGTTCAAAAGCTTAAAAGAAGACATTTCCACAAACAAAATTGTGCTTGTTTTGAGGCTTTGTTAAAATGAGTGGCACTGAACCTTGTGACTCCTGCTACATATGTCTGATAGTGAAGAAGGGAACACACTTGCTAGTTTCTTAAAATATAAGCTGAAGGTGTGGTTACTATAAAAGACATCTGACATTAATTCAACATTTTGACAGCTAGTCTACACAGTAAACAATGAATGTTTGTTTTTCTGGCTTAAAGAATAATTGTGTTGACTATTAGGTTTATGTCTAATTCTCCTTTCATCATATTTGTAATAAAGCTAATGAGATTTGTAATATGTGATGCTGTATTTTGCAATACTGAGCAACCACTGTGTACTTTCAGGGGAAAGAAGGCTTTGAGTAAGAAGAAACTGAAGAGGCGACAGAAGGTCAAGTCAAAAGTAAAATCAAGAACAAAGGTAAGATCACAATTGTTTTTATTGCACGTGTTCCTTAATGTAAGGCTAATATTGATGTTTTTATATTTGAATTGTACAAATTAATATGTTCAGAGATGTTTTCTTTATTTAACCATTCCAATTATACATTATTAAATAATTGTAGTCTTTAAATAAATACATAATACTTAACATCACACAATGTTAATCATAAAAAAGTGCAATAAAATAGGGCATAGTCATGCCCTAATTTAGTTAAGTCAAGACAAAACTGAAATTAAACAGAACAACTCTAGGAAGAACACACAGTGACTGGACAGTTATCAACATTATGTAGGATAAGAGGAAACAAGGAGGTGTTAATTGTCATGTGTGCATGTGTATTTCACAAAGTCAGTAGGGATGGGGTTTAACAAGGGAGGGCAGCAGAAATAAATAAAATAAATAATAAAAATGAAAAACATCATAACAATGATAATAATAATAATGACTAGTTCCATGTAAAGCATTTTAATGAATACATACATTTAGTATTGAACATTTTCTCTTTATATTAATGTGATCAACATGATTGACGGTTTTAATTTTCATCCGTCACAGCCTCAGGTATGGATCTACTGAATTAAATTAACATTTGGAGAGGACACGATAAAAGATAATGTTATATTCTCTGAAATCTTGAATGTAGCTATTGGCAATAGGTTGATTATTCAATCAACAGAAAAACAATCGGCAACTACTTTGCTCAATGATAAATTGTTTAAGTAATTTAAGCAAAAATATCAGAAGCAGTTTTCAACCTCTTTTCTGGCATTTTATAGAATAATTCCCTATTTTTTTGGAAATATAATCAGAGGAAAACTCTATTATGAAAAAAAAAATTAGTTGCAGCCCTGATCCTGGAGGTGTTTGGCAGTAAAATGTTTTGTCAGTGGCGGAGGCTGGTCAGATGCCACGGAGACCATCCACACATGACGTTTTAGAGGTGGATGGGCATACAGCGAGTCACATGGGAGTGGCTCTGGTTTGTGCATGGTGGCTTGTTGCCGAGCGACCTAATGTGTGCCACATCTCCACGGCAACAGTTGCCTGCCTCCATCTCCTCCGTCCAAATAGAAAGCATTAGCTGTATCACTGGAGGTGTTTTTGTTTATGTTTTAGATTTTGCATTGACAGCATGTATAAACTACTACACATATAATCCTGTTAGATTATGTTGACACATTTCCTTGCTATACTTCTCTGAAAAGAGAGGGAGAGCTGGCTTTGTGGTTGGTCTGTAATATTGTTAGCCAGCATTTGGATTTAATTTTATTACACTTTTTTTTGCCAGTTACTTGGCAGGCAAAGGCAAGACAGATCTATTTAATGTGATAGTAGCAGGGAAGGATGGAGGCTCTAATGCCTTGTCATCCTTCACCTCAAAACTCCATCAGACAGGAAATCCAACGTAGAGAAGGCTGCACAGTTTAAGTTCTCTTCAGGTTGACTTGTTTGGTGAGTTGATGTCATGGAACAGCAGAAGATCTTCTATAGAGACAGGGAATGGAAAAAGCAGGCAGGCATAAATACGTGGGTAGTTACACAGACAGTCCTGCTGTATTTGTTTGTGTTGTGTGTCACGTCGGGATAGTCAGACAAGAAAACGAGTGGTTTGAAAGAGCCTCTTCCTCCCCTTTGTCTGCTTCTGTACTTATAAATATGTAACAGTGGAGTCCGAACCAAAGAAAAAGCATAAACACTTATCATCCTAATGAAGAGGGTGATGTAACGTCTTGTGTACAAGCAGATGTGTGATGCGTATTTATCAAAAACTATAATTATATTCACTAGACCTACATTATGGTACAAAAGTATATAACTATTAGAAAACACCAGAAAACTATTCTGTTTGTAGAAATTGAATGTTGAGATTTATTTACATGTATCAACGACATGAATCATAAACCATGCTGTCATGTCTTTTCATATTAATCAGAGTATTCTTGTTGTAGTATCTTTGTTGTTGTAACTGACTTTTCTCAGCCGGTTATTCCTACAATATTAGTTTTAACAAAGGTTCGGCAGCTAAACCAGAGGTCATGATTTGAAAAAAAACAAACATAGAAATGTCTAACTGCCAACTAGTATGTGATTATATTCAATCCTGGAGCGTCAGTGTTCAAGGGGAGTGACCATCCGCAACATGATGTACTCATAACCTACGGATAATAAAAATGTAGCGTTGGTAACCCGAAATGGATATTACAAAGAACAATGGTGTTGTGTGGAAGTTAGATGGCAAAACAAATGAGTCAATCAAGTGCAATTCTAGCCTTTTAAATAAGAAACAGAAACTAGACGTAATAATTATGTGTATTGGTTGCGGAGATTATATTATTTGCAATTGTTAAGTATGAGGCCTCAATGCTAAAGGTTTGGCCTTAGTATTGGCATTGAAGTTTCACTCGAGTCAAGCATCTGTTTAACTGAAAGATAAATATGCGGCGATGTTTGGAAATCCCAGAAGGTTGTTTGACAAAATGTGAAGATATTTTTAAGTATACTCTTTTGACCATCTGGATGAACAATATTATGTCTGCAAATTATTTTTAACTTGTTTAAAAAAGCTGAATCTCCTAATCAAAACAAAGATGGTTGTTATGAGCATGGGTAGACATGATTTTAAGGTTACACCGTTTTTAAAGCCATAATGATGATATTGATTATAAGATCAGAATCATTATTTAAATGTTCTCATGTTGATACATTGCATATTATCTGAGACGGTGCACACTTACACTCACCGAGCTTGAGTCTCTGCTTCGGAAAATGGTACTGTTCTTCTTTTCCACCTTTTTTCCCATAAAGCCAGCAGTCTGAAATGTGGAGCTGTCTAAGTGCGGGCAGGGACTCTATTCAGCCTTCTCCAAAGCTTTTAGATGGCCATTAAATCATCAGTGAAGTGCAGACAGTAACACAAGAGACCATCAGATGAGCAGCGTGTTTGGACTATTAGTTGGGGCTAGTACAAAGTAAGAAGGAACCACGAAAACATCAGCAGGTCATTGGGCTTTGCTTAGTTGTGTCTGCCTTGGCTTATATGCATCATGACATTCCCTGAAGGTGCCACTTTCAATGACAACTTTCTCATGATTTGTTCAGTTTTAAATTGGGACCTGTCAGCTCTAGAGAAGCCTGTCACATCAAATGTGTACTCATGACGCCAGAACCCTGTCTGAGTTGCTTCAGGTTCTGTTCGCAAGATGTTGTGTAACAAATCTGAAATTGTTAACCCGAATTAGGCGTGGAGTAAGAGAGACATGGGTGGGTCTATCCATTAAATACTTCACTGGTACAGGTTTTCTACATGTTTAAATTTCTATTTGACGGAACAGACCAGGTTTTATGGATTAAAACTGAGTCATACATTGAATGTTTTAAATACGCCTTATTTGTTATGACTGTTTAATGGAAAATGTGCCTTGTGACAGTGTGTGTGAGTCCATGATCCTTCAATAGCCACTAAGTACATTTTATAATGTAACAACACTTCCCTTTTATAATACGAAAGTACATAACAATTTTAATAATATCATATTTGATCTCATGAATATCCGGTTAATTGGATGGACTTTTGCTTTACATTTTTGATATACCTAAAATACTTTAATCCTGTCTGTCACATTTAAAAACCTCAAAACACAGTTAGCAAAACATCTGTCTTTTGGTTACCATACCATGAAAACAACCCATTCGTTTTCCCAGAATATGCGATGTTAACACACTTCTAAAATGCTTACATTTTCTTTACAAGCTTACCTAATAGCAAAGTGATGTTTATTCCTGGTCTTTTTTACAAGTGCCTCCACACAGCCTGCCAGAATTGAAAGTCCAGCATTCAAAACCTTCAACAGTAGATAAACCATCTGCTTCTGCAGCTACAGCAGCTCAAAGCTATATTGAAACAGCTTCATAATTGTTGAGTTACTAGCTGAACAGATCATTGAAACATGAAGAAAGAGCTGCTATACTGAATTGTATAAAATAGATCAACCACAGCTGATTCCAATCTCAGTCGGAGACATAGGTTGAAGTTATTTTATTTAAAGGGGACTTATCATGCAAAATGCACTCTCGTAGGTCTTTATACATGAATATGTGTCCCCGGCAGAGGTTGCGCTAGACTTTTTCGCGACCGGTTGTCAATTTTAACTGATTTTAATATTTACTCACCAGCAGGTAGCAACAGAGGCTAATTGTATGTAACAGCCTGAACAAATACTAGAACAATATGCATCCAAAACATATTAACGTTTAAAAAAAGAACCGGTGTCGTTTTTCTGTTAAACGGAAAACCAAAAAACCGACGTTATTCAGTTTTTAAACCAAGGAAACCAAATCATGCGCCTTGGTGACTGGACGTCTCCTTCATAAAACTAATAAAAGGGGGAGTAATCGGGCAGTTCGATGTGTGTCGAGATGTGTGTAGAGGTGTCTGTGGGTAAGACAGTAGCCTGCAGTCACTCGCTGTTCTGATGAAGGTAAACACAGCGAAGGCGGTGCGTAAAAAGGCACTGCTCTCGGCGCGCTGGTGCTGCACTTCTCAGAGGCGGAGTTACACGTCCCGCTGCCTCCTGATGCTGCAGCCATTTCATGAAGTGAAGGAGGTTTTCCTTCTATAAAACAGCTGCAGGCAGCAGATACCGTGAGAGTCCCGGACATGAATTCATAGATCAAGACAGACTGGTTTACTCTCCTGTTTTGCGAATCCGGTTCTTAAACAAATAGCTCTACACCCCTGGCCGACATGTCCTTAAAATGAAGTCTGAGTTTGAAATATATCTCAAATAATGTATGCACTGCCATTTCCCCACATAAACATAAGTCTGCAATTACACGGTTGTCTCCTGTGCGCTCCTCTTCCTACTTGGCGCACCGGTAACTTTCTTGTGCGCACAAGAGGCTGAGACCAGGCTGAGCCGCCAAATCCCTCGGAACATCATAAAAGCCATTTTCAACGGTTATCTGGTGAAAGATTAACTAGGTTACTGGATGAAATAATATGACTGGTATAGGTGCAAAAATTAAACACTTTTTGAAAAAAACATTATGATAAAATATTTGCAGAATTATAAATATATAAAAATATTTATATATTTATAATTCTGCAAATATTACAATAAACTCACAGCTATTTCGCGGCCCGGCAGTAACACCTCCGCGGCCCGGTACCGGTCTGCGGTTGGGAACCCCTGTGATACATGACTGATACATATTTGAAATATTTCTGACGTCAGAAACGAGGAGCTCTGCCTATATGACAGCCACGGCCATTGCCGTTCGAAAGCGCTGGAGACGCTGTAGTACATATTCCAGGCCTGTGGGTGGCGCTGTAGTCTGCCACAAAAGCAGGGAAGAAGACTTCTCACAGATTCAGCCCGTGCAAAAACAGGGCTAAAAAAGAGCAAATAGAGCGAAATGAGGCATGGCTAAAATACATGATCTGTTTGGTATTTTGAAAAAAACCTTTGCAGACATGTTTTATATAGGAATGGCCCTACAATATGTTATCCAAATATAGCATGATAGGTCCACTTTAAATGGACATAAATGTACTGTAAAAAGGGGACTTTTGGGATTTATTTTTGTTCAATTTAAGTACAGAACGACATTGAGAAGCACAGAGAGCAAACAAATGAAGTCTAGATAAGGGAGATAAGTAGTTGTAGCCAAATTCTGAAGATTGATTAGATTAGAACAGGTACATCTTTGTGGTTTTTCTTTTACTGTTTTCAGACATTTGGAACCAAGGTCTGTTTGTTTTTTTATAATCTAAATGGTACCCTTTTTGCTCGTTTGGGCAAAAAACACATGGGGTTATTTTTGTCTCTTCTCCACTCTTTTATTTGCCCTCGTATCCCAAGAAGCCCGTTTGATCTTTCTTGCTTTATGTGTTTGAGTTAGTTCACCTTTTGTGAATTCTGTCCAGTCACAATTGTTTTCTGGCAGCCATGCAGGAGAGAAGTGGACAGTACTGCTGGATGAGACGGTTGCTAATATCCTCCCCACTGGTTTCAGCTGAGAATGAATGACCTTTCTCCCCAAATAGATGACATCACTCTTTGTGATTGCCAAAAGCGCACCACTGCAAGAGAGGCACAGTCGATCAATATGATTCTCTAGAGGTTGCCTCAGGACTGTAGTTAAAAATGCATTGCTTGGGTGGGATAGAGAAAGCTTATCAATTAGTTACTTTATCAAGTTTCTCTACGGAGCGCAGTTTCTCTGATCATCCTGACCGTTTAAATGTAAGCTTTGCTATAATGATTTTATTCTAAGTTTTCCTTTTGGCTTGTCTATCTCATTTACATCAGTGAGGGTAGACTTGAAATTAGAAACATATCCTAGTACAGTGTTTCCCCTAGGTTTACTGCCTTGGCAGGGTGCTGCTCGAAATAAAAATTCGAGGCACCCGATTTTTTTTTATCCTCTGGAGCAGAGAGAGGAGCTGTGGATTATTGTTATTGATATCGTACAGTAACAAAGTATTTGTACATTAAAAAGTAATACAGTTCAGTGTTACACTGTACTACTTTTATTCAAACTGTATTCCCTTCTTATCATCTAGCCTACATTTCTTCCTTTCATTGATACATTTAAATCACCTGACTACAGCATATAACATACCTGCTGCAACCCTGTGCTCAAAATCTTTCTCTATTGCTGGAGGCAGCTCCACCTCATTTGATCTCTTATATGAAAGCAATCGTGTCATACATGGCTAACGATACATTTTAAAAGGCAATTTGTTGAGTCACTGCCGCTAAATGCCGGTAGCATCAAGCTAGCAAATCTTGCATTTTAGCCTCACATCAACAGGTATAGACAGAACATCCAATTATCCTGAGCTAATTTACTGAATAAACCAACTCACATCTTCTGTCTTTTTTGTCACCCAACTCATTAGACTATTCTTCTGCTGGCGTTTCATTGTTGTTTTCTGTCAAATTCAATACTGTAGTTCAAAACCGCGGTACCTGCTCACCATCTGTGAGCTATTTTTAGAATGCGCACGTTGTCGCGTTCGCACGCGTCCACCTGGGCAGGCTGTGTGTCCTTCTCCCGTGGCGATAACGGCTTGACGTTAAAAAATAATAATAAACAAATTTGAAACTGGGGGGGGGACACACAAACGGGCAGAGCTCGGGCAATAATGCAGATTTGTTTGACTTTTTTACACTTTGTTGTTCTCCTCCTTTCCTCCGCTCTTGTCTCTGATTGTGAGTGTGTGCATTCACTTCAGAAACAGAGCGGAGGGAGAATGTGAATACGCAAAGCAGTGGACACTGAAACATGCACACATTGGATAAATAACATAGGCGTTTAGTTTATTTAATAAAATAGCACATGTTCAATGTGAAAAGTGACCATAGATAGATTACTTCAGTTGCAATTTGGTGCTATATATATATATTTCTTTTTTTAAATAAAAAAACAAAACAAAAACACCTTGAATTTCAGGCGGGGCCCCGCCAAGACAATGGTAGGGGAAACGGTATAAAGGATTACAATACAACAACAACAACCCCCCCTACTTTATGACTAAAGTGGTTATCTCTTTACATATTTAATGTGTGAGGGGTCGCTCTTAGTGATAAACTTACACACCCCTATTTTGAATCGGTACAAGATTACGTATTTCAGTGTTTACAAATATTTGTCTTTAGACCTACAATTCAGATGAGAAGCAAGCCCATAAAAAAACCTTAAATATGTGAGAAATCTTGTTAAGATAGCCAAAGATGAATGCAAATTTGCCATGCTGAATTATTGGTTGTCATTTAACTGCATTCTTGTAAAATGAAGAAAATCCCCAGCTCGTTTTTATTTGAATGATTTTCTCTAATAAATATCTTTCTGGCCTTTTTCAAAAACGATGTATTTCCCTAAAACTTGAATTTAACAATTTGTTTCTGCATTGGTTATGTGAAATGTTGGGTAAGCCATTTTGTAACTTCGAAATCTGTGTTCAGCTGGTCTTGAAATGAATACACACTTGCCAGGCCAAGTGTGTGTTTACAAAAATAAGCTTCCCCAGGAGTCAAAGCAAAATGAGGAATCCTATTATGCAGCAAATGTGCCACTGACTAGAAATTAGGACACAACTGAATAAAGACTAACTGTGCTTAACAGAGGCTTTACTCTCCCAACCTATTTTAGTTGTATAACTTTGTTTAGTCGAATGTAACAGCTAACATCTGAGTCCCTAAGGTTTAGGAACGTTTTCCTCAAAAGCCAGATGATAAATTACCCTCTTTGTTGTGGTCAGCAGGCACATATTTGGTTAGGTGTGTCATAAGTCGATGTACAGGTAAAATGCTTCTTAAGCAACTACATTAACAGACGAGAGACACAACCCAAAACTAAATTAAACTTCCATGTGACATAATGTTTACAACTACTGTTTTAAAAGCTGAAGCTCAGGCTTTGAACCAAAAAGATCAGCTCCGCAGAGATCTCATTAAAACACGCTTGATGCTCTCAATTCACAGTCACTACTTTTGTCTGCACAGCATTATGGCCTCAGTTCGGTTGCTTTTTCTTAGATATTTGGAATGTTGTCTTTTTACATTTTCAAATAAAAAATGTGTTGGCCTTTTACCCTTGTTAATAGTACAGAAAATAGATTAGAAATGTCACAAAGGGAGAAAACATGCAGTCCTTGGGTAAGATTTGAAACCCAGCTCCTGCGGTAAGGTGTGTTACTGGGGTTAAATTGTGTGTTTAAGGGTGATGAAAACAATTTATATTTATATAAAATGATGTAAAGGTGGAAGGTACATCTTAAGTGGCCCAAAGGAACCTAACTGCATATATTCAATCACAATCAAATAGGTCTAAAAGGACAATTCATCATACTCCTACCTAGAGGATTGACATCGCTGCTTATAAACAACTCTTAGGATGTTCTAAATGGCTCATTGTAGATCCAAATGATATCGGACTTGCTGACCACCTCCACCCTCTGTCTTTCTACAGGCTGAGAGTCTAGATGGAGCCCTCTGTGTGCCCGACATCAAGCTGCACAGCAACCCTTCTGCATTCAACGTCTACTGCAACGTGCGGCACTCTGTGCTGGACTGGCAGCAGAGAGAGGCCTCCCTCGTGCTGGCCTCCAGGAGCTCGGTGCAGAGCGGAGACTCGGACAGCGAGGAGGAGGAGGAGTACCGCGAGCCTGCTGTGAAGCTGCCAAAGGTACGAGCAGGGGGTAGCATCGGTGTTGATGTGGTGGAAGCAGAGCTCGGTATCAAGGCGAGAGCCAGCCTGTGCCCTTTATCTTATGGATGCAATAATCCTTCATCTCCTTGGGCTTGTGTGTAGGGCTCATTCTTTTTATTATTGTGATAATTGGAGTCACTTTACCAGAGGTTGGAAACTCCCTTCCTGTGAGGATAACAGCTTTATATCCAACTTCTACTCCTTTTCTGTTGCCTGTGCTGTTTATCTGTCTTATACTGTGTCAGAGATGTCAGTTGTCCTTCAAGGTGTTAATGTTGCTCCTGAGTGGGTACAATATTAAATAAGCAAGGTGTTTTGATTTTAAGATCTGTACTAAATGTTTTTTTTTAATCTTTGAAGCTTCTTTTGAGGTTTTTTGAATGAAGCTTTGAATGTCTGTTGTCGTATTTCTGAACATCGTCACCCTGGTTATATAAATGTAATTTATGGTGCTGTTACATTACTGCTTCCTGCCCCCTGAATACACGTGTGTGTGCATGTCACTGCAGTAAACATTTTGCAATGTAGCAAATAAGGATTGATGCAGAACATTGCATTAGAAAATGCTGATTTTGAAATATTACATCTAACTTTTATTATCATGATGTTGAGTTTTTACATACTTATTGGAGAATCAAACCATTCAGTACAGACCTTTTATTGCCCTGTAAGTTCTCTTTGATGGCATATAATAATAATAAAAAAAAAAAGCCATGCTAAATACTAGGGCTGTATCCGAATATTCGTTCGTTGGAGTACTATTCGGGTTTCAATTTCGTTATTGTTTTTTTTGTTTTTTCCCCGTTTTTTTTCCAAATTGAATTTATTGAAATCTCCAATATCAACCAACGCAAGAGCTTGTGCCTCTTCGGGGGGTGCTAACACTTAACCATACACGTTATAGTTTACTTTCTCCGTCTTTATATGTAGATATTAATTTTCTCCGTCACGTTGTTTCCAATAGAGTGGCGAAGTCACGCCCATCTACTTCCGCCCCATGGGACCTTATTTCTGAAATATTATGTATTGAAGTCAATGGAGAGAGAAAGATTATCTTTTGATCCCGTTTGAATTGTGCCATGAATTACACATATGATGTTTGTCAATCTTAAAAAATAATTTCCTGAGGTGACGTGACGTGCAACAACATTAACCTTTCTGTTGGTCGCTTGTTAGCAGACCCTTCACGCGATGGCAGAGCGAACAGGTACAGGCAGGGCCCATAATGATAGCCCTATAGTTTAAATCTATTACCCACACATGAACATATGGAAATGGGTTACTATTTAAAAAAATAAATGTATTTATAAATGTATTTAGGAACCTATCCATGTGATTTTTAGTGGGGGTCGACCTCAAATCCTCTA
This sequence comes from Pseudochaenichthys georgianus, assembly GCF_902827115.2. NCBI lineage: Eukaryota > Metazoa > Chordata > Actinopteri > Perciformes > Channichthyidae > Pseudochaenichthys > Pseudochaenichthys georgianus. The sequence continues at coordinate 31,547,195 of NC_047523.1, read as the reverse complement.
TGGGGGTCCAGGGGCATGCCCCCCCGGTAAGATTTTATTTTTTATTTTGGAGTTAAATGCATCAATCTGGTGCATTTTGAGGGGAAAATATAGAGACTAGATCTATGGAAACACCTATATTAAACAGAACTGTATACATTTCAATAATCATAAAATCATGGCCATAACCAATAACATACCATTTCCAATATGAAAAAAACACTGAAACTTGTTTATTAATTTATTTTTGGTTCATTTATAGTTGTGAGTGTGTCTGTGCTCCTGAATCAGCCTCTCCTGTCTCCCTCCTCTCCCCCTGCTCCTCTTTGAGGCAGCAGCAAAGACTAGTTTTCTCTCAAAAAGTTTTAAAAGTGTATCTTACCTTTTTTCACCTTAATATGTGTTTACATAAATGGTGACCACACCGTTTGAGACCCACTGAGAACTTAGACTAAGTTAACTATCTAAACACTCAGAGAGTCCTTTACCTCACCTGAGCTGAGCTTATCCCGAGCTTGAATGACACACAGAGACCAATCAAGGGCTTTGATTTATGATCTGTATGACAGTGGCCATGTCGGCAGGCCGCATCATGTGGACAGCCAGTCACCCTGTGTGAGGCAGGCCACTTAACAGGCCAGAAGGAGGCGAGATCAGTGCAAGGGAGCGAGGGATCATTGTCCACAAGTTAATCGATCGCAGATGGCGTCGTGGTCACGGAAGAATAAAAAAAAATATGATAAAAAAAAAAATATGAAAAAATTATAAAAAAAACAAAAACCTAAATGGGTCGCGAAATATACTTGGGCGGCCGTTAATATACCTGGGCGGCCCGCCCAAGTATAGTCTGTGTGGGAAACCCTGGCAGCTGACATTAACGTTACACGTTACACTCGTGTTACTCACCGAAACCTTGTAAAGCCGGTCCCGCATGCTGGAACTGACTAACTCCCCTTTTGTGGCACATGGCCAGACTTGTAGTGATTTTCACTTCTTTTAATACTTTTTGCTTCATTCTGAAAGAAAGAGGTGAAATGTGCTAACGTGACGCCATCTTGGTGTTGGTCACGTATGCAAGACCAGAGATGTAGTTCATTGAGCGTTTCACACAAAACAATGTGTTACTTCACAGTTTTACGACACATTTTAATTGTTTTGACTTGCAAAATTATCTTTTTAATTGACAAACATCATATGTGTAATTCGTGGCACAATTAAAACGGGATCGAAAGATAATCTTTCTCTCTCCATTGACTTCAATACATAATTTTTCCGAAATAAGGTCCCATGGAGGTCCACCGGAAGGGGAGGGACTTCGCCACTCTATGCAACAACAACTTCCTGTCAACTGCGCTAACTCTCCTTCAAAATAAAGGCATGTCCATAAATAGGAAGCCAAGCCAAATTACACTTAAAACATATACAACTGCAACGAAAGTAACAAACGCAATGCAATATCCTTTTCAATTTCAAAGAACACAAATTGGGTTACATTAACAAATAACTATAAAACAACAATACTGTTGAATAACAAAATGAATGCCGTGAATACACCGAAATACACATGTTGAAGCGGTTCGCTGCTGATTACTACCGAATATCCGGAGCCCGAAAAATGGTATTCAGGACAGCCCTACTAAATCCATTATTACAACATCAACATCTGAAAGGCAATTTTTCAACGATTGCTTTAGGTGCTATGCGATGATGACAGACTTAACGAAAACAGTACAGGGTGTTTGCTCCCTTTGTAAGAGAGACTACTGGTTTTTACAGCACCACAAAAACAAATGTGAGTAGTCCTGTTTAAGCTCGTCAGGCAGCAGTGGCTCCATAATTGAGCCATTATAAAAAGTAGTAAAGGTAATAGAATAGTAATAGAGATGACTCCAAATTACATCACGATTACATATTTATCTCTCGCACTCCTTTTTGAAAATGCTCACTGCAACAGGACAAACCTTATTACAGTGTCACAGTAATTAAGCAAATGCATGTGTGTGCATGTCTGTTGAGAGGATTGCATATTGATTGGAAGTGCTTTTCTCTGCTTGCTTTACATACTGGTTAGCAGTAAGCAGGTAACTAGGAAGGCAGTATACAATGTATTGTCTTTCACATAGGCTGCTGTTGACATGAAATGTGTGGATGATTTAGTTGTAATTTCAAGCCATATGTCAAGTATTTGAGTGCCTGTACTGTAGGCTTTGACAAAGTATCATTATGTCAGTTTTGTAAATCTAACAATATTAATGATCAATAATATCTACTTGCATATCTGTTCATCTATATATATTCAGTGTTTCATCTTATTTACTTTATCCGTTTAGTGGTACCTTTTAAAAATAAATAAATAAATCACTTCTACACTTCACAAAGATAGAAGGAAACATTGAAGCATGGGCGTCACAGCCTGTATATGAGGGTTGGACAAGTCCCCCCCACCTTTTTAAAATGATTAGTTTAGACCCCCCCACTTTTCCCATGTGGAAAGTCCATGCATCGGTCTATCCACTCGCCACTCTTTGTAGAGTATTTGTAGTGTCAGTGCTTCATTATCAAATCCATTCCACTTGCTAATTGTGAGAATGCCCAAATCAATGAAATTCCGTACCGTGTTTTCACTGCTACTTTGTACCAAGGCAGATTCTCAGAGCCGTACACATGCTGCGTACACATGAGCCGTACACACGCTGCGTTTTTTGTGTAGCTGTGTATTTAGTTTTAAAATTATGCGCGCCACAGTTTCCACGCTGCGAGGCTCCGGCGCTAACAGTTCACGAGCATGCTCCACTAGCGAGGTAAAGGACTCTGTGAGTGTTTAGATAGTTAACTTTAGTCTAAGTAGTCTCAAACGGTTTGGTAATCATTTATGTAAATAAGAATTTCCAAGGCACACCTTTTTATATCATCATTATAGTTATAAAAAACAAGAGAATATGGTATGAAATAATTCCAACTCATACTATTCGACAGTAACACAAAAATACACTTTAAAAGGGGAGTGATTTGTAAAATATGCATAAAGAAAAAGTAAATCTGTTTACAGTTCTGTTTCACATGGGTGTTGAGAGATGTATCTATAGATTTAGTTGCTCTCAAAGTGCACCAGATTGATGCTTTTAACTTCAACATTAAAAAATAAATCTTCCCCCTAGAGGAGTTGAGGTCCACCACCTGCCCACACCCCCTGTCAAATTGTCCCACCCACATTGAGGATGCTTCCTACGCCCATGCATTGAAGCATACATTTGATCCACAAACAAGCCGTACTGAGAGACAGAAAGTCATTCTTTATTTAGGCCAAACTCTTTTCCTAGCTTCTACTGTGGGTCTCTCATTATACAAAATGTTAATGGTGGATGTTGAAGTCAGCGGTAGTAACTGTAAACACTGTGAGCCCCCGTAGCTAAATGTGGGTGGTTTTACTGTAGGAAGATGAGGCCCTGCTGTTACAAGAAAACAACCACTCCAAGATTCTGTTATCAATTCTGTTTTAATCAGAATACTTACTTAAAGAAATGACAATAATAATAACAAGGACAAATATATTTAACACCAAGTGACATTATGTTTCATTTTCATTTGCTGTTGGCTAGACCTGGATTGTGGAATGACAGCAGTTTGTTCATTAGCTCTTTTTAAACATGCTTTCTTCTGTGTGTGCAGATCATTGGCATCGGTCTCTGCGGGGTTTTTGAGTTGATAAAAGAGACTCGGTTCTCTCACCCCTCCTTGTGCCTGCGTAGCCTGCAGGCCTTGTTGGACATGCTGCAGGGACAACAGCCTGAGGGCTTTCAGACCGAGCCTCCTGATGTGCTAGGTAAGGCTGAAAAGAGTTCTTGAAGTGCCTCCAATCTTGTTTTTGACATTTGTTATGTTGTCCCTGTTGAAGATATGTTGTTGCAACCCAATGATCATTTTGAGACAGTAGTTAGAAATAGAAGTTTGTTTTTATTAAGTCTAATTTACACACAATGTCTAACTCGTCTACCTCTTCTTCCTCAGACTCTCTTTTCCAGCTGTTGTTGGAGACCACGGTCCGGAGCACGGGGCCCAATGACCCCACAGGACAGGCCATCACGGCTCTGTCCTGCGCCTGCCTCTTCAGTCTGGTGGTTGCCTGGGGAGACACTGGCAAAATACTGCAGGCCGTCTCCGCCATCCTCACCAACAACGGCAGCCATGCGTGCCAGACGATACAGGTAATTAACCGATTCAAATACATTAGTATTTAGTGTATTTGCCAACTTGACTACACATTTGCCAACTTGACTACACAATTGCCAACTTGACTACACAATTGCCAACTTGACTACACAATTGTCTTTTATCTCTGGAATTCATAGGTGTGGCTTTTCTAGAACAAGTTATTTAATCAGATGTCTTGTTTGTATTGCCTACTGATCACCTGTTGAGATTACTATCTTGCTTTGATCAAACATCTTTATCTTGGGAGATATTCCAGATTTTTATGAAGCACAAGCTGGAATGCCATATATCTTATTTACCCAAACTGGAATGATTATCTTTAAACCTACATCTACCTCTATCTCTATAACAGATTGAAGCTGTTTCTTCTGATTAGTAGAAATGCCTGAGATCGCCAAAGTGCATTATAGAGGTATAAAGGGACCTTTGGCTTCAACATGCATTTCCTTTATATGAAGAGACTGCAGGCAGTGTCTGGACAGCACAAATTGAGTTTTGGAAAATGTCAAGCCACTCTGACTTTTCCCTGGCTGCATTCTTACGGCAATTATCCGGTCTTCAGTTTCAATCTCTAGTTTGTTAATGATCTAAGTTTATTTCTTCTCTGCTTCTATTTGTTTTATTTCTTCTGCTTTATATCAAAACAGTTCATGCAAAAACGTTCGATCACCTTTTAACAGACAGCAGCACCTAATTTAATGTTGTGAAAAGGCTTTGAGACCTTAAAATAGTTTCACCTTTACCTGCATACAGATAAAATGACTACACTTGGACAAAGTATTTTTAGCCTCACACGTTTATCCCCCTTGTGTTTCTATTTCCTGATTACTCATCTTTTAGGCATTGGCTGGACTGTGAGTCATTACAATAGCAGGCCGGCTGTGTGGGTTCATGTGCTGTACACGCCTGTATGTTTATGTTTGTTTGCATGTGTGTGAAAAGTAAGATCAGCGGTGAGTGTAACAAAGGATGTTTTAAAAATGTGTGTGTGTGTGTGTGTGTGTGTGTGTGTGTGTGTGTGTGTAAAAACGGGAGGCGTGTGGTGCAGTGAGTTGTCCGTTGGTGTTCGGATCAGATGGTCACAGGTTCAAACCCCACTGCAGTCAGCATGTCGTTGTGTCCCTGGGCAAGACACTTCACCCCAAAATTGCTCCTGTGGGGATTGCCCACAGTATTGAGTATGTAAGTCGCTTTGGATAAAAGCGTCGATGTAAATGGAATGTAAAAAATAATGCGTTTCGGCAGAATGAGAAGAGCGCAAATATGCAGGTCCATTAACCACAGACTCAGTCACAAATATGAGATTCTGACTATCAGCAGCAAAGCCTGTTCCCACTTGTGCATGGGCGACTTCACAAAATACACCCCATTATGTCACATCAGAGGTTTGCAGTTCTGCTCATTTCCCTCACCCTACTCCTTGGCTCCCACACTAGGTGCCCACTATACTGAACGCCCTGCAGAGGAGTGTGCAGGCTGTCCTGGTGGGAAAGATTCAAATCCAGGATTGGTTTGGGAATGGCATCAAGCGCGCAGCTCTGATGAACAAGTGGAGCCTGAAAGAGGTGGCCATTGATGAGGATGAGCGCTGTCTCCTACAGACTGACGGCTCCTTCCTGTATTTGCTGTGCAAGGATGGGCTCTACAAAGTGGGCTCTGGATACAGTGGCACTGTCAGGGTACGTATCAATCAAAGCTGAACGCGCTGACTGTTGAGTTTAACCCTTTATATACAGTCTATGGTGATAACCACATCCCTACATTTGTAGATTCTTGGCTTGGTTTTCAAAGGACGGCAACTACGTTAACTTTCAGTTGTCTGCTTATTTGTGTCATGTTTATATAGTGTCATATTCAATTCTGAAAAATATGTTATCTACATAAAGGTTATGAGATGGTTGGATTCAACTTTATAGACATTTCACAGATGTCCTTTGTGGTTATTTTTTAACTGTTTAGTAACTGAATATTTCCCAATTATTTCAGTACATTTATATAAATGAAAGTAGGTTTTTAGGCGTTAGCAGTAAAAGATTATGTTACTAGACAGCAGCCGGAATTCTCATAAAAAAAGTATTAATATAATATGACATCATAATAATGTGATGTATTGTTAAAACAACAAAATGGATGTGTATTTCTGCAGATTTTTCATCTGCATTACATTAAGGTTTGTCAGTGCTTGTTGTTGAATGTGTTTTAATTGCCCCACAGGGCCACGTATACAACTCCACGTCTCGTACCAGGAATCGAAAGGAGAAGAGATCATGGCTTGGCTTCGCTCAGGTAGGTTTCATTAAGATGCTCTTCACATTTAATTCAGTGAAGTGTCTTTGAAAGTGCTTTAAGTGCGTACACAATTCAGGTCATGTTTAACCTTAGAGTCGACCTCCATGTGACTTCAGTGATGTTGGTTATTTGCAGTCAGTGCTTAGTTTGGTGTTTGCACTATGACAGCTGTATACTTTGTCATTAAAACTTACATTTCAACTGCTGATGTGGTGTTATTGATGAATATGAACAGGAGTACGTTTCAGACTACTAATAGCTTTTAAAACTCAGTATCATTCCATTAGCAATAACATCCTGCAGGGCTTCAAGCCCGGCCACACGAGGACGATAACGGTTGTATCTGCTACAGTTCTCGATCAGATAGACGGTTCGGCCACACGAGGCCGACACGGAAACGCAGAAAACGATAACGGGTCCCTAGGTGGGTAGATCTGCAAACGAAACGCTCTGGGGTGGCAAACAGCTCCGTGTTTACGCCTATACGATCATGTTCTGATAACGATGACGCAATAGCCCCGCCTCTCCTGCTCAGAGATCAGCTGCTGGGCTGTCAGAAGAGGGGGAGGAAAAGAGAGGCTTCGTTTTTTATTCTTATATTATTATATAGAGTCATTATTCATTTGTTTTAAAGCTCAATAAATAACAAAGAAGACCTTTGACCGGCACTTTTCTAATTTTGTCCGGAAGATTTCAACTTTAACGGACATGTTGACCGGCGTTTTTCATCTGCTGGTGGACTACCGGAGAGATATACAGCAGGAGCAAACGCTTGCCTCGGGGGGGGGGGGGGGGGGGGGAGAAAAAGAGCAAGAGCGTCCACAGCGGAGAATAAACAGAAGGGCAACCATGGCAACCATGCGCGGGAAGTCTTCTTCACTGCTTTTGTGGTAGGAGTACAGCGCTACTTACAGGCCTGGCATATGTACTACAGCGTCTCCAGCGCTTTCGAGCGGTCTCGTGTGAACGGACACGTTTCTGTTGCGTGTGGACGGAAGACTTTTTTGATTACGATTGCGGTCCGTTTGCGTTATCATCCTCGTGTGGCTGGGGTATCAGTTTGCGATTATCCTTGGTGATTGTCGACTAGCATCAGTGTTTGTTTTGTGTCTTCAGGGGTACTTGTTATATCGGGAAACATGTAACCACACCATGTCGGCCATCAAGATCAATCCTGAGACTCTGGAGCAGGAGGGGACTATCACCATGCCAGGTGCCAAGAAACACGTTTTTTTGCTTCTATAAAAAACACCTATTTGGATTAAAATAGTGAAGATTTCCCCTGACAATATTTGGTTTATTCATTATCAACTTCCCTTTTATTTGCAGGTCAACATTCAGACGGACAGAACATCATCTTCACAGACGGAGAGTACATCAACCAGATCGCAGCCTGCAAAGATGTAATTTTAAAATTCCTGCTAGAGATGCTTATTACGTATTTATATCGCGCATCATCTATATTCAAAAGTAGAATATTTTATGACACGCTGGACAATCATCATGCAACAGAGATCTCAAGACCAGAATCACCAAGGACGTTTCAGTGATATGACCTTTTGGCGCTTCAGATTTATAGTCTGTTAATTAAGGTAAATTGCCTGCAGGCAGTACAGCATGTGAGTTACTGTACGGCTTCAGTGGACATTGACATCCTGAACCACATCATAGTGTTTATTATGGGCTAATCGTCATCTCAATCTCAAAGAGAGGGAGGTCTTTTTCAGTTTGTCCCTACTAAAAGATGGTTGTGTAGTCAAACCCTTATTTACTCATCATTTTTGGGTGAAACTGGGTACGAATCTTTTCAATACATGTTTCCCTTTTTTAAAAAAAAACAATATTTAGTTGTTCCTCTTCAAGTGCCCTGTGAACCAACTGTCACTTTCACTGCTGGAGAGGCCCCAGACTAATTTTTAATGACTCTCAGCTGATCACCAGCTGTGTCACAGAGGGAAGTGTAGCTGTGTCTGTCTTTGTATAAATGTGTGTGCGTGTGTGTTGTGTAAATGTGGGTGTGGCAGTGAGGGCAGTGGCACCAGATGTGGGTATTCTCCAGAGAGCTTAATCTCTCAAGCAGTTATCTGCATAAGCACTATGTAATGTGAGTGGGGGAGGGGAAAATGTGAAATCCATATAACTGCCGTTGCAGCTAGCCAGATAGCAGTTTCCAGGCTAATCATGGGGGTGGGATACTCTGTGGGGGGAGGATGGGGGAGTCCTCAGAAGCTGCATGCATTTTTAGTGAGCAGCCTGAAATGTATCCGCAGCGCAGACCACTTAACGGCTGAGGGAAACCATGTGAGACGCACTATGACGGAGTTTCAGATGTTGGGAAGGAAAACATGGGTGGGTAAACTATAGGAGGTCAAGGGGAGAGTCAGGAAAGATGGTAGGGAGGAGAAGTCGAGGCCTGGGGTGTAATACTGGCAACAGGATAGAGGCTCTTATTAAATGATTGGAGTGGCACATGGCTCTGCAGGAGTCAAAGCACATGATGAGTGTGTCATTACAACACAGTGGAGACCAGACCATCCCCACACTATCCCTCATCCTCTTTTTATATCCCCGTTCTCTTCCAATTATTTCCTTGTTGTGTTCATCTTGTTCACTTTGTTCCTTTCCTGTAAGTTGTCCTTTTCCGCCACATCCCCTGCAGTCCGACTAACCCAACACGTCTCTGCTGTTGAACTGAGTCAGCGAGTTGTTAATAGCTGCCATACCCTTTCTGGTTTATTTTCTATATTATATGTGGATATGCTATTAACACCGAGATTAAGTTTCCCATGTTATTAAGAAATGTATGCACATAGTTTATAACCCCAAGCCACACCCTCAGTAGATTGACCCAAACATACGGCAGATCCAGATTATATACATATGACCGAATAAAAGTCTTCATTCATTTGTTTATCAAATGCATTTGTAATGTTTTACTTCGTTCCCCATTAAAATCAGGAACACATGCAAATCTAATGTTTAAATGTCCATAGTATTATGTCCAGTGTGTCCTAAAACCAATTGAGATTTAAAGAAATCCTTGACATTGTTACATTTTTTGTCGTGTGCATACATGAGAGTGATATAAGTACACGTGGTAAAGAAGTAGTAATCATATTTCTGAAAACATTTAGATGTTCCTTTTTTAAGAGCTCAACATTTTTCTAGCTTTCATGTTCATTCCGGTGAAGCAGGGATATGTTTTCATCAAACCAGAGACCATACTTCCTCAAATTGTTATATGGACTTTAGGTTCCACACTGCAGCAATGTTGGGTTGTGAAACTGAACAGCTTTTCCTCCCGTCTGCCCTGGCTCTTGCAGGATGGTTTTGTGGTGCGGATCTATAGTATGAGCTCAGACCCGACCCTGCAGCAGGAACTGCAGCTAAAGCTGGCAAGGAAATGCCTTCATGCCTGCGGCATCTCTCTATTTGACCTCGAGAAGGACCTGCACATCATCAGTAAGTCATAAAATATAATAATAATAATATACTTAATGAAATCAAAGAGCATACTGTCCAACTTGTCTCACTGTGGAATGGGCTCTAAATAGTATGTTGTTCTCTCAGGCACAGGCTTTGATGAGGAGGCAGCACTGCTTGGAGCAGGCAGAGAGTTTGCTTTGATGAAGACTGCCTCGGGAAAGGTAAGAGTTAAAAATCTTCTCTGAAATGAAAAAGAAAGTTGTAACAGATTCAACCACTGTTCTCTTTTTTTCTTGCAAATGATAGGACGGGTGAATCTGGGAAAAAGTTCTAAATTAATTGTGTGTTTGCATGTGTTTTCTTCATTCTTTGTCACACTGGCCCACCGTATAAAATTATTAACTATTACTCCGTAAACAATGACTATTACTAATGGTGCATTTCACCCAGCTAGAGTAGAACCTACCTATTGCATAATGTCCACTTTCAGGAGTGGAGTGAAGCTTTGGACAACACGTTTTAACACATTATAGTAATAGTTTATTTATGAATGTATTTTTCTATGGAGAAATACACCCTGTATACTTCTAGTTGTCAGATTAAAGGGTTTCTTATTGAGCACACTGGGACCAATGGCTGTACTGTATGTAGGCAGTGCTCTGATGAAGAAGATATGTCACATTTTTACAGTCTTAGTAAGAGAAAAACGCTAACAATGTTGTTGGTTAGGGTGTGTGGAGGGTGTGGATGTGTGTCTAGATGAAGGTGTGGTGCAGGGTGCCTCTTGTGTAGATATTAAAGCAGGGCAGTTGCCTCTTGCACAGTTTGTGTCAGTGTAAAAGCCTAATTTCTCAACACTCTTTATCTTCATATAACCCCAACCCACATTGGCTGTATGGGTACAAATAGAATCAGCTGAACTTTTGTCTTTGCTTAAAGTGTACTCATCACTCAGCTGGATATTTTTGTACAACATGTGATCTAAAGGAAAAAGCCAAAGGCCACGTGTCTATGGTTTACAAGCATAGGCAGCGCGTGAGGCTCAGGTTTGGGAAGGCTAAATAACTTTTTTTAGCTGACCGCCTCCGGGGTCTATAGATAAGAGATCAACTCAGTGAAAGCACCGCCTGCTGACCAATCAGAGCTCAGTGTGCAGAGTTTAAATCTATCAAGTCATATTACAGGATAAAGGAAATACAGTTTAAACTGCCGTATGCAGGGAAGACGCCGACGTGTTGAACTTATCATTCATATCACATCATCAATCACATCATCAATCATATAATATCATAATGTATCATATATTTCCTTATCTGAGTCAGCTTCTCGAGCCGTATCTGACCGTGCAACACTTACAGTGTCACATACTGTATGCAGAAGTATTATTTTAAGCAACGCATTAAAGGTCCCATGTCATGGCCATTTCTACTGATCATAATTCCATTGTTGAGGGCTACTAGAATAGATTTACATTGTTCAATGTTCCAAAATCACATTGGTTTCTCACACAGCATCTCTGTATAGTAGGTGAATTCACTCTCTGTCCTAAACGGCTTGTTGGAGCTCCTGCCCCCCCCCCCCCTATGAGTCCACTGTGCTCTGATGTGTGTTTGTGTTACAATGGTGTTTGTTAGCAACCAGCTAAGGACACCAGTAATGACAAACGGATGACAATGCTGCGTGGGGTCTGGGTGCCATGTTGGCTGGACGTTGCGGGGCTCGGTGCTCCGCTCGAAGAGCGGACAGTGTGAGCTGGATTACTGGTGTTGTTTCCTGGTTGCTGCGTGGGGTCTACGAGACAGTGAGACTCAGCCTGAGCACACGGCGAACTGTGAGTGGAGCTCACACGGAGCAAAGAGAAAAGATAAACTCTGGCGAAACTCCGGAGTAGCGCGGCTGAGAAAAGATAAGGCTGTGTGTGTGTGTGTGTGTGTGAGGAACTCCACGGATGGGTCCATTTGGACCTTGGTATGGTCACGTCACTATACTCAGGAAGGAAAAAATGGAAAAAGAAAAATCTCCAACGAGGCGTTCTGGGGCAGCATAGACAGGTATTTTCTGTGTTAGAGTTTTACTCGCTACAGGGTGTACTTTGAGGGTTTGTGACTCTGCAGACCGTTTACATGCATAAAAAGCTACACAACACACAAGGGCACGGGTAATAACCGGAAAAGCATGACATGGGACCTTTAAGTTGACGAAACCCTGGGTCGATTTACAGAGTTGATAACCAGCGTCGTAGGGCCGCTTAGCGAGATCTCGTTTGTTAGTTAGTTAAGATAGGCTAACTCAAACATATCCAGGGTCTGTTGAACTGGCTTCGTAGTACAGTTTACTGGTCGCTGCATAGCAGTGCTAATGTCAGTGACAAAAATATTTGGGAGGCTTAGCCTTCCCTAGCCTACAGTACCCGCCGCCCCTGTTTACAAGCACATTTTTTAATGCATTACATTTTGAAGTGATTATGTTATTCATGTGAATGTCAGATGATTTGAGTTAAAAAAAAAAGAAAAATCCCCCAACATCCTTAGTAAATGTATCATCACAATCTAACCCTGTTGTTTAACTACTATACACATGGGCTTGTTCAGTGCATTAAAAAGAGGGTCCTGATTTTTTGTACATAGAACCCTGTGTGGCGCAGCAGGGAAGTTTGCGGTCATTAGGGCTCTAGCTGAAAGTTCAGTTTGGTTAAAAAACTAACCCCGGCTAAACATGGCTTGGTCCAACAAAATGAATACACTCCTCAAAAAGAATCACTTAATGAAAGCGGTTCCTTATTCCTGATCTTCTTTCTGATCTTCCTGTGTGTTTCACCTTCCCTCTTCTTCCCCTCACAGATTTACTACACAGGAAAGTACCAGAGCCTGGGTATAAAGCAGGGTGGTCCATCAGCAGGGAAATGGGTGGAATTGCCCGTTACAAAGTCTCCTAAGATCGTTCAGTTCTCAGTCGGCCATGATGGCTCCCATGCACTGCTAGTGGCCGAAGACGGAAGTGTGTTCTTTACAGGTTCTGCAAGCAAGGGAGAAGATGGAGAGTCCAGTAAGAGAATTTAAAAACTATCAAAAAAACTAACAAATCATTATTTTTAACCATTTATTAAATATGGTATCAAAACAATCTTCCTTGAAGTCCTAAAGATGATGTCTGTTTTCCTTTGCAGCTAAAAGTCGCAGACAGCCCAAGCCGTACAAGCCCAAGAAGATGATCAAATTAGAAACCAAGACAGCGGTCAACACGGCGTGCAACAATGGCAGCAGCAGCATCGTCACCAAGGATGGAGAGCTCTACATGTTTGGCAAAGATGCTATTTACAGTGACAGCACCTGTGAGTTGACTTGAACAAGGCTATTTCCAATTCTTAACTTGAAGAAATGTTTCTGAGATATTTCAAGAGTGTCTTGTCATTGACCTTATTGCTCTGTGAAAGAAAGATTAAGGACTTACAAAAAGAAATAAGCATCTATACACGTCTATAAATATGTCTCTATTGGAAACCATTTTATTCAAATTCTCTATAATCTGTATTTTCTTGTCCACAGGCCAAGTCACAGACCTGAAGGGTCATTCTGTAACTCAGGTTGCCATGGGTAAGGCCCATACGTGTGTTCTGACCAAGAGTGGTGAAGTGTGGACATTTGGGGTGAATAACAAGGGCCAGTGTGGCAGAGACACTGGGTCCATGAGCCAGGCTGGGAAAGGTGAGCGGATAGACAAACAAATACACATAACAACATACTGTAAATTGGGTGCATTCTTCCTACTCAATCGGAATGCTTTACTTTGTCTTGTGTGTTTTTGATGTAGCATTTGGTGTAGAGAGCATGGCAACGGCTATGGATGAAGACCTGGAGGACGAGGTAGAAGAGAAGGAAGAGAAGAGCATGATGTGCCAGCCAGGCATGCACAAGTGGAAGCTGGACCAGTGTATGGTGTGCACCGTGTGTGGAGACTGCACGGGCTACGGGGCCAGCTGTGTGAGCAGTGGGCGGCCGGACAGAGTGCCAGGAGGGTAAGGAGACACAAAACTAGAAGGGGGGGGGAAGCTGGTCATTACAATATTATAACAACAACAACATTATAATATTTTCAATGACTGGGTACTGTCGAGAGCTAAAAAAACTGTTTTTTTCTCTTAATAAAACCTTTTTTATTTAGGTTTTGCAGAACATAGCAAAAGTTCTGTGCTGTTAGGATATTAAAGAGATATCTTCCTGCCTACTTTTTTTTAAATTATAGTATTTATATCAAATTAACATGATTATTGTTTCTATGAATTACATTTTTTTTCTACAACTTATTTTGGGTTTATGCCATGTTCTTTATTTTGTTAATATTTAAAAAATATTTTTACATTTATCTTTATTTTAAACAAAGTACATATTTGTTCTGTCTGTTTTCCCCCCCCCAGTATCTGTGGCTGTGGATCCGGAGAGTCGGGCTGCTCGGCGTGTGGCTGCTGTAAGGCCTGCGCCAGGGAGCTGGACGGTCAGGAGGCCAGACAGAGAGGCATCTTTGATGCAGTGAAGGAGATGATTCCACTGGACCTGCTGCTAGGTATGTAAATTCATATCTGCCATGTCATACTTTCACTGTTTTGCTCATGCATGCACGATTTACATCTCGCCTATATCACCACTTACATTTTTAATTTAAAGACACAAAGTCTGATACATCATATGCATGTTAGATTGTCATGCACAAACCTGTGTGAGGTTATATTCCAATGTCCAGTAGGTTACTGTATGTTGGATTCTCAATAATTGATCGGAATAAATTACTGTCTTGAGCAGGGCTGTGTGCGAGCGATATATCTTTCTGAGCTATGCCCGCACTCTGCTTATGCCACACATCCCACTGTCTGTTGCGTTTGCTTGAGTCAGCATTTCGCACATGTTTCGTTGCTTTGTTTTATTCTTGTGTTGTGCAGAGTCATTGCTTCTCCATCACTTCTTTCCATCATTCATTGATGTGTCTTGTTTTGTTCTGCTCTGCTCCGTTTTCCCTCCTCCTTCTCCTGCATCCTGTCTTGGCTGCCTGTATCTGGGGCCTTTTTTTGTTTTCAGCTGTGCCTGTCCCTCCCCCTCCAGGAGTGAACATCGAGGAGCACATTCAAATCCGTCAGGAAGAGAAACGACAGAGGATCAACCGCCGGCACAGGCTGGAGGAAGGCAGAGGTATAAATCAGTGCGAAACAAAATGGCACAATGTCTAGGGAAGGGATTGTGTGTTTTTGGTTTAAGACCTTTTATCCTAGAGACTTAAACATAGCTACAGGGAGAGTGAGAAGGTGGAAGCGGAGGTTAACGATTAGGGTGAAACTACTAGTGCTATCGGCGACTAAATCAATTCTTCGTCAACTAACAGAATTTTGTCGACAAAACGATTAGTTGATTGATTAAACAGAGCTGTAGAATATACAAAAACATGCACAAGCACCACTTTAATGATTGTGTTACCAGAGATGTACATTTCAATGATTGAGCATGGCAAACCATAAAAATTACTTGAGATATTTTATACAAAAAGGACCAAAATTAACAATTAATAATCGATCTACTAAGAAGGGGGCAGTCTTAGATTCTACAATATGTATGTCCACCCTCTTTTAGTTTTGAATACCTTCCAGGTGCTCTTTGCTTGGGTGTTGTGTCGTGGTGACTTCCCCCTTGCTTGTGTCCTTATTGTTTTTCAATGTGTGTGTATTGTTGTGGTGTTACCATGTGTTCTCTCGCATTTTGCGAGCATTGTGCATGCATGTGAAAGTTTCTTTCTCCCCCAGGCCCCATTGTTTATCCCGGTCCCATTTTTATGAACCAGCGTGAGCAGGCCCTAGCCAGAATAAGACCCCTTCAGGCACTAAGGCATAAACGGGACAAGCACAAAGGTACTACGGTTTTCACTAACTCAATGGGTGCAGAGACACCCCTTTGACTCATCTCCCAATCTGGCTGTCCCGCCCACCTCCTCTCTCACTCTCTGACGGCAGGACTCTTGTGTATTCATCAGGTCTCATGGTAGCAAACAATGTAGGCTTTTGGAGAGAAGGACTCTCGCAGTGGAACAAATGACTGTGTAGTCTCTAGACTGGGTGAAAGAGCAACCTCAACAGGCTGGCTCCCTTTAATTAGTTTAATTTGACATGACCCTAACATAGGACAGGCCTGGTGTAGAACACAGATTTTTTGTGGTCAACATTTCTTATTTTTGGAGTAGGATGTCTGCTCTGCCCCAATGCTGTCGTTTGACCTAAATAGTTGTAACTGGATTTACAATCACTGCAGTTACAACTGATTTGTCACTTTGGCTGTAAACGGCAGTATTGCTAGCAGAAAAAAAGAGAGTAAATGACAGAAACATTTGACCCAGAAGGAAAAAAGAGGGGTTTTTAGTTTAAACCATTTGAATCATCTAATGAAAAGGGCTTGGAAATCACAAAATGTGTCACAGCATTATGTAAGCTTTTTAGGCACTTAACCATCAGAGAAGTGAGTGTACTGGTTCTTTATCTCAAGTTACTATTCAACGAACACAGGCAACTTGTTTTTGGAGTTTGCTTTTGTTACACAAACAATCTTTTCTCCTTTCTAAAGTAACCATAAGGAGGAAAGAGCACAAAGATCAGGCTTAGAGCTTTAAAAGGTCCTCTCTCTGCAAATACTTGAGTTAAGAAAATGTAAAATATCAAACTGTATCACTCATTGCCTGCCATAATATAAAATAAGATGGTATATTTTTGTGTAGATAGTGCACTTGGGCAGGTCTTCATCTTCCGTCAAAGCTGCTGCTGCTTTTGAAGCAAATAGATGGCACAGGTTGAAGTGGATCTGCTGGTGGATTATTATTAGGCAAGGCTTCATTTTCAGTGTCTAGAATTGTGCCCTCTTTACTGTAAATTAAACTCTGTTAACTTTCACCATTTGAAAACCCTCCACAAAGAAACTCATTGTTAACGATAAGTGGCTTGTTTAATTGTCCCACTGTCATACATGGGAAGTTAAGACACCACAGAGTATTCTATTTTAGAGCAGTATCCTTTTTTTAAGGACTGTTTAGATATGGAGGATGTTTTAATTTGCAGAATGACTTATGTTTTTGCAGAACCATTCATTGTGGTTGATGCACAATTGTAAGGATAGTTTGTTTGGTGTGACTCCCCTGAGCATCCTTCATGGTCTTATGAGGAATATTTACTCAAAAATCAACCCACCAACAATACCAGTGTTTTAGTGTGGGACCTCCAAATTACTCATATTGTACTTTAGACAAGTAATAAAATAATATACCCCCTTTTCAAATATGGTTTCATCCTAGTACCCCTTGGCTATTTCAAAACATTATTGTTCCAAAAAAAAAAAAGACATCACTGAACATGATCGCGTTTGTTGCATCAGTTTACATCTCGTTTCTTCTTTTACTTATCATAGTGTAATTCCTTCAGGAATTAAGCATGACTGATATTTGAAGGAATATCTCACAAACCTCTGCAGCTTCAAAGCACCCCCATTTGGGAAACACTGCTTTCGATGAAGAGCACCTCTGTCCTTTTGGTTTTACTCACATTGACAGCTGTCACCATGAGCTAAACTTTCAACCCCACTTTAGAAATGTTTGAGCCACGAAGCAGTCAATGTTTACGTTACATTAACTTTGAAGTTGTATCAAAACCTAAGGCTGTTGTCTCATCTGGCTGGCTTGAGATACAAAGGTAAACCACATTGAGCTGAAGCATGGTCCAAAAAGGTATTGACTGTCATTGTATTGACTGTAGTGCATGGGCCTCCCCCCCCCCCCCCCCCTCTCACACAGCTGTGACCTCTTACACAGGGCTCAGGGTAAACCAGATTCCCTCTTTCTCATTGATCACAGACAGATTTTGGAAATCAAACTCTTTGCTAAACAAACACTAGATCCATATGTATGGGACTGGTTGCCAAAAGCCTTTCTGTTAAGAGGTTCTGTTCCCTCCTTTCTTTTTCAGTATGCTTCTCCCTTTCTCCCCCATTTTCTTTTGAAGCCCCTTCTCCCTCCGGCTCTGTTTTCCAGGACTCTGCAGAGACCTCCACCTCTGTGGTCTGAAGTTGCTACTTAACCTCACTCTCTCCCTGTTCTCTACTTAAATGTGCTGACTTGGTGTGTTTGCCTTGTAGATGGTAGCAGTGAGCGTGGAGAGAAAGATGCTAGCAAAATCACCACCTACCCACCGGGGGCCGTGAGATTTGACTGTGAGCTGCGAGCTGTGCAGGTCAGCTGCGGGTTTCACCACTCGGGTAAGAGAATATAACTCAAAGCTGCATCTGGTGAGGCTCCAGGGTAGATTTGACTGCATATTATTTTAGAAAATGTATTCCAACACCTCTAACAATAATGTCTGACCTTGCAGTAAAGATAATAGGTAGGTAACAGTCATGGTTATGTTGCTTTTCAGTGGTGCTGATGGAGAATGGAGACGTCTACACATTTGGTTACGGCCAACATGGACAGCTTGGACATGGAGACGTAAACTCAAGGTATTGCTTCTGTTGCCTTGACATCTTTTAAATGTAATGACAAAAACAAATTGAAAGCTTGCACACTGCAGGATCCCAATGTTCACTTAATAATTGCACCCAAGTGACGTTTCGAGTAAAACTGCTCTTCATTAAAATCAAGTCAAGGAAAAGTAATTAAGGAAAGACATAGGACCGTAATGTTTTTTAGTAGTCTATTTATTAGTTCTTTGTCTCCTCACATTCAGCTCTCTCCTTCCCAGTTGCATGTGCAAGTACACTCCTCGTTTTAATGTGATAGCCAACTATTTGACCTGTATATAAAAACAAGTCACAGGAAAATAAATACAGTATTTATGTCATTCACACCTCAAGTAATGTTAACAGAATTGATTCATAGGTCTAAATGTGTGTGTCTGTCACATTGGTGATATGTTTCATTTTTGAATGATATGTTTTTAATATTTTTACAGTCATTTTATTACAATTATATTTTTAAGATATGCCATGTGTATTCATCAATATACCAAAGTAGAATCCTTTTGTGTGAAAACCTCCTTGGAAATAAACTTGATTCTGATGCCAAGTGTTAAAGACTTGTGTACTCACACAACCTAATGTTGATGTTTCTACCTGCTAGGGGTTCTCCAACTCTGGTGCAGGCCCTTCCAGGACCCAGTGTTCAGGTGACAGCGGGCAGCAACCACACAGCCGTTCTTCTCACTGATGGGCAGGTCTTTACATTCGGGAGCTTCTCGGTAAGTAAAACATTTGTACTGTTACAATGTGTATACAACTGCTTGTTTCGAGAATTAACTAACTACTTTGTTTATTACACACAATATATTTCGCTTTTGATACAGTTGATAACAAATTGCCCTAGACCAGGGGTGCCCAACCGGTCGATCGACCGGTCGATTATTCATTATAATTATTATACAACATGGTATAAGAATGCAAACATTAAGATCTGTTCTGTTTAAATTGATTATAATCTATTATCAATTCATGTTAAGAAACTAGTGTTGCTTGCATCCTATTTTTTAAAGGCATTTATTTTTATTTTATGCTATACTAAAATGCAACAAAACAAGGGTTTGATTCTGTTAATTTTGTCTTTTTTATTGCACTTTGGCAGCAGATTCTTGTGTAGCTTCAGATCTGAGTTGTCTTAGTAAGCCTAATTTATACTTTTGTAGCAACACTATTTTTATATAATGGCAAAGAAAAAGGGTTCAGTGTCTTTTCTTTTTTTCCTGTGTCATATGTGGCAGCACTGTTCAATGTGTCTTGAAAACATTACCCACTGTAGTGTGACGTGTGAATAAACTCCAACTCTGTATCAACAACACTGTTGTGTAACTTCAGTTAAATACTTGGGTGTAGATTAGAAAGAGGTAAGATAAAGGATCTGCAGTATTTTATGAAGTATTAATCGTACCAAGGTCAGTTTTATACAAGTAGAAGTGTGTATTTACCTGGTAGTAGGCTGTCAGTAATGGCTACGTCTCTCTACTTGGACTGGTAGATCTCGGAAGACTGGCAACTTTAAAAGTAGCTCTTGTTTCAAAAAAGGTTGGGCACCCCTGCCCTAGACAATGACAATTTATCATTGTTTTTCAGAAAGGACAGCTGGGCCGGCCCATCCTGGACATGCCCTACTGGAATGCCAAGCCGTCACCCATGCCCAACATCGGTGCCAAATATGGACGAAAGGCTACTTGGATCGGTGCCAGCGGGGACCAGACGTTCCTGCGGATCGATGAGGCTCTTATCAACTCCCATGTCCTAGCAACTTCAGAGATCTTTGCCAGCAAACACATTATTGGCCTTGTGCCCTCCTCTGTATCTGAGCCGCCTCCATTTAAATGCTTGCTTATCAACAAACTGGATGGAAGCTGCAGGACCTTCAATGACTCTGAGCAAGAGGACCTCCAGGGATTTGGCCTTTGTCTGGACCCTGTGTATGATGTCATATGGAGGTCAGTCAATATCAACTATACACAGCAATACAATGTAAACAATTTAGTTTAGTTTATGTTTACATGTATGTACCACTTTGTGTACTATTCATTCCAAGTCTCAAGATTTAGAGAAGATGCCCTACAGATTATCCTTTTTTTTTTTTTAATGTGTCTCTTTTTAAATGTGTTTTTCTAACCCTTTTTGCACTCTGTGGCCCTGTGTGTTTCTTTAGGTTCCTGCCAGCTGCAAAAGAGATGCTGTGCTACAATGCAGTGATCGCTGATGCCAGGATGCCCTCTGCTACAGATCTACAGGCTCGCTGTAGCATCCTCAGCCCCGAGCTTGCGTTGCCCTCAGGATCTCATGCCACTACTACTCGCTCTCACGGGGCCCTACACATCCTTGGTAAACCTCTGCACTAACCATCCAGCAAAGTGTCTTTGGTCGCATGAATCTTTTATGAATTTCTTATGGTAGTAGGAATGTGAAGATGAATGCTCCAAGAGTGATAATCAACAATGCGGACATCTTCTTTTTTAAAAGCTGATTTCACTAACTCCACCCTGATTGAACTGATATTCCCATAAATCCCATATTTTTAATGAAAATGATCATTCATTAACTGAGTGATGGGATTTTAGCGCTATTTTAACTGTGTACATTTTTTTATTTGAGGGACAGATTGGCCAAAATATGATAAAGTGCAGGAATTCCTAGATTATACATTTTTGTTTATGTATGTAATATTTCAATACTAAGATTAAGGATACTGGGTTGTCTACTTAGGTTGCCTGGATACACTGGCAGCCATGCAAGAGCTGAAGATGGGTGTAGCCAGTGCAGAGGAAGAAACCCAGGCAGTGATGAAGGTCTACTCTAAGGAGGACTACAGTGTGGTGAACCGCTTCGAGAGTAAGTGGGATCTTTGAACAGGATTTGTTGTAAATTATGTATGATACAACACAGGGACACGGAAAGGGGGGGTGCTGAGGGGGCTGCAGCACCCCCACCTGCGAGGCTCCACTAGCACCCGCACCCCCACGCACCCCCAAACGTGGCGCACCTATAGTGTAAGCGTGCTACAGTTACGCCGCTGCAACAAGGCTCCACTAGCACCCCCGCACCCCCAACTCTGACTGACTTCCCGTGTGCCTGATACAACATACTGAAAGATATATATATATAATAATATCTTTTTAGCTTGATTATTTATTTATTTTTAGTCTATCCAGCTCTTCTACCTCTAACCTTTAAAGTCACAACATCAATATTCAAGTCAGATCAGAGTGAAAGTACTTAAAAGTGGATAAACCCACTTCCTTGTACGTTGCAATGCCTTATCGATCCCATGTGTGATGTTGTAGGTCACGGTGGTGGCTGGGGCTACTCGGCTCACTCTGTGGAGGCCATCCGCTTCTGTGCTGATGCGGACATCCTGCTGGGGGGCCTGGGTCTTTTCGGGGGACGAGGGGAGTACACTGCCAAGATCAAGGTGAGCTGCTTAGAGACTTTTTTTCTTTTTTTTATAAACAAAGACACATGTGATTTGTTTTAGGCATTTTGTCAATGTCATTACTGACTTTTTCTGTCTCGACTGTCCGATACTCACTACAAATACGATACTCACTATTGCTATTGGCATTTCAATTACAATCTTTACAATACATTACCCCACTCCTTTTGTTGTGCAGCTTTTTGAGCTTGGACCTGACGGAGGTGACCACGAGACGGACGGAGATCTACTGGCTGAGACTGACGTGCTAGCTTATGACTGTGCTGCCAGGTAAAGTGAATGGATTCGTTGTGTTTCCCTTCTGTTCTCACGCATCTTTCCTGTAAAGAAAATGATGTGGAATTAATGTTAATGTGGGTTATCTGTAGAGAGAAATACGCCATGATGTTTGATGAGCCGGTGCTGCTGCAGCTGGGCTGGTGGTATGTGGCGTGGGCCCGAGTCTCTGGACCCAGCAGTGACTGTGGCTCCCATGGACAGGCAACCATTACAACAGATGATGGGTAAACAAACATTTCACATTCTCCATAGGCATCATTTGGTTCTATAATGTCTCAATCTGAAAATTGGTCACACAGATTTTCATTTTGAATGTTTTGTTTTTCCCTTTTAGTGTGGTCTTTCAGTTCAAAAGCTCTAAGAAGTCAAACAATGGTACAGATGTTAACGCAGGTCAAATACCACAGCTACTTTACAGGCAAGTAAAGTCCTTGAATTGATTGTGATTCACGCATATTTTGTCTATAGGTTTGTAAGTAAATTATTTTGATTGTCTCTTTATGTTTGAACATCAGGCTTCCTTCAAATGATGGCAATGCAGCTAAAGGAAAACAGCAGACCAGTGAACCGGTCCATATCCTTAAACGCTCATTCGCTCGAACCGTCTCAGTGGTGAGTACTGTCTTTATGTCTTATAGTGTTCCCCCAAATGTTTCCTCATGCTTTAAGGGCTACTTTTGACTCTTTCAAGTAGGGCTTTGTAAGGTTTACAAGACTTTGTGTAACTGTCTAACTCTGTCTCTGTAGGAGTGTTTTGAGTCTCTGCTGAGTGTCCTTCACTGGAGCTGGACCACCCTGGTTTTGGGTGTGGAGGAGCTGCGAGGGCTGAAAGGCTTCCAGTACACAGCCACCCTGCTGGACCTGGAGAGACTGCGCTTTGTTGGCACATGCTGCCTCCGCCTGCTCAGGGTCTACATCTGTGAGATATTTCCCATTGCTGGTAGGAGCACAGCTCACAATTAGTATTTGGCAATACAATTCTTGTGAAAACCACAACAATGTGTTTTCTGTTTGAGAAACAATATCCATCCTTAATCATTTAAGAATGGAGTCACTGTGCCAATATGTTATGTCTGATCGTTAAATCCTGAACAGACTACAATGTGTTTATATTTCAAAAAGTACATTTCAATAGATCCCTTCATTCAGTGTGTGGCTTCTGATAAGATCAAGTAATGTTTTCCTTTTCTGTGTGTTCTTTGATTTCCAGCCAGCACCAAAGCTGTGGTGGAGGAGTCGAGCAAGCTGGCAGAGTGCGTGGGAAAGACGCGCAGCCTGCTGAAGAAGATCCTCTCAGAAGGCATGGACAACTGCCTGACTAAGCTGGACAACGACCCCGAGGGATACCTGTCTCAGCCTCTGACCCTGCTGGAAGCTGTGCTGCAGGAGTGCCACAACACGTTCACTGCCTGCTTCCACTCTTTCTACCCGACCCCGGCTCTGCAGTGGGCCTGCCTCTGTGACCTGCTCAACTGTCTCGACCAGGTCAATAACGTTACACCATGTCACTGTAGCCTAGAAAGAGCTTTAAAGTAGGACTGAAACTGGTTAATAATTCTTAGAAGCTGTTGTTTTTCTGATTCATCTGCGGTATATTACATTACATTACATTGCATTTAGCTGACGCTTTTATCCAAAGCGACTTACAATAAGTGCGTTCGACCAACAAAATACATCAGGTTTCATAGAGCATAAACATTTTAAGTGCTACTCAACTGGCTTTAGATAAGCCAGTCCTTTATTAGTATATAAGTGCTCTGTTAGCAGTTCTATCGCTCGAGGTGGAGTCGAACGAGATGAGTTTTCAGTCTGCGCCGGAAGGTGTGTAAGCTTTCTGCCGTCCTGATGTCAATGGGGAGCTCATTCCACCATTTTGGAGCCAGGATAGCAAACCCACGTGTTTTTGCTGATGGGAACTTGGGTCCCCTTCGCAGCGAGGGTGCAGCGAGCTGTTTTGTTGATGCAGAGCGTAGAGCACGTGCTGGGGTGTACGGTTTAACCATGTCCTGGATGTAGGAAGGGCCAGATCCATTCGCAGCATGGTACGCAAGTACCAGTGTCTTGAAGTGGATTCTAGCAGTTACCGGAAGCCAGTGAAGGGAGCGGAGGAGCGGCGTGGTGTGGGAGAATGTTGGAAGGTTGAAGACCAGACGAGCCGCTGCATTCTGGATGAGCTGCAGAGGTCGGATGGCACATGCAGGTAGACCAGCCAGGAGGGAGTTGCAGTAGTCTAGGCGTGAGATGACGAGAGCCTGGACCAGAACCTGCGTCGCTTTCTGGGTCAGCTGGGGACGTATCCTCCTGATGTTGTAAAGCGTGTATCTGCAGCAACGGGTTGTAGCAGCGATGTTTGCAGTGAAGGACAGGTTGTTATCTACGATAACACCCAGATTCCTTGCAGTCTGGGTCGGGGAAACAACAGAGGTGCCGATGTTGATAGTCAGGTCAAGAGTGGGACAATCTTTTCCCGGAAGGAAAAGCAGTTCAGTCTTGTCAAGGTTGAGCTTGAGGTGATGAGCAGACATCCACTGAGAGATGTCAGCTAGACAAGCAGAGATGCGTGCGACGACCTAGGTCTCTGAGTATATTATATGGCGATTCCCAAACGTCTTCCTTAACTCCATGGTAACGGCTTCAAATTGCTTCTGTTGTTCAAGCAGCAGTCCTATATCAAAAGATATTTAATTTCCAATTATTCCAAAAACAGAAAAGCAAGAACAATGTATTTCCTGATTCCTGAAATGAACACATATCTAGATAGTTGCTCATACATTTTTCGTCACTCAATTTGCCACCAATTCATTAAACTATACAAATAAAGGCCTTAATATAAAGTCAAAATGGATAGATATATTGAGGTCATATCAAGACAACTCATTAAAAGTTTAAAACCACAGCTTCATTCTGATATTCTCTCAGGTTGTTAAATAAACATTGTTGAATTTGTTTAAAGCGGTTATAAAATCAGAGATTAATTCTTGTCCTCCCTGTTTTTTTTAGGACATTGCTGAGGCCAACTTTCGCACATCCAGCAGCCGTCTGTTGGCAGCTGTAATGTCTGCTCTGTGCCACACTTCAGTGAAGCTGACATCCATCCTGCCCATCGCGTATGACGGGGAAGTGCTGCTGCGTTCGCTGGTCAAACAAGTCAGTACAGAGAACGACTCTGCCCTCGCTCACCGCTTCCCCCTGCTGGTCGCCCACATGGAGAAACTAAGCCATGTGAGTGTTAGCACATGATATACTTACTGTTCATCAGGTATCTCCACTTCAAAATGGTGGACATGGGTACTTATGTGTGTTTCTAGAGATGGAGAACATTATGGTATTTGATCATTACGACATAATATGCTTGTTGTAATACTTCAGTTACCTAACTATTAAGACAGTATTACTTGTCTTCCTCTCAGACGGAGGAGAACCTGATGGGCATGACCAGTTTCCGGGAGGTGTTGGAGAAGATGCTGGTGATTGTGGTGCTGCCTGTGAGGAAGAGTTTGAGGAAGGAGGTGGAGCTGTTTTCACCGCATCTTGTCTCCAACACCTGTGGTCTGCTGGCCTCCATCGTCTCTGAGCTCACCGCCTCGGCCCTGGGCTCCGAGGTAACTTCACATGACGCATTACATTTTTTATTTTATGATGATCCCTTATTTAGATTAAGTGATTATAGAGTTATACAATATTGCTGTGACTACTAGGCCAACAACAAGACATGACTACACAATCTGTCAAAGCTCGGGGTCTTTTATTACTCACCAGATGTCATGAGGGAGCAGGTGCAAAGGACCCTCATCCAGGAACAAGAGATTAAACGGGGTTTTATAGGATTCTGGCTGTTTTGTTTTCAGAAAAGACTGACCTTTCCTCTGTTTCACCGTTCAACCTGCAGCATCAACAACATTGTTAATCACTTGTTAATCATCATGTTCTTTATCACAGTGCAGCTTTTCTAAGTTACAGATGAGATCTTGATTACATGTCATTCCTTGCTTTTTCCCTTTTTATTCTTCCTCATTCTATAACCTTACTTGAAGCTACAGTGTATATAGTTACCAAATCAACTTTCCATATCTTTTTCTTGGAACAAGATGATGTTTCTACTGTGGCCAAAAATTAGTAACAGAAAAGAGGTTTGATTTATTGTTTTAACGGTGTGCTGAGTCATTAAAGGTGGGGTAGGTAATTCACTTCAGAAAAAGTTGTTGTTATATTCCATGGAAGGCTCTTAACATCCCGATAGCAGTGAATATATTGAAGGTCCCATGTCATGCTTTTCTGGTTATTACCTGTCCCCTTGTGTGTTATGAAGGTTGTTATTCATGTAAACGGTCTGCAGAGTTAAAAACCCTCAAAGCACACCCTGTAGCGAGTAGAAAAGACCTGTCTGTGCTGCCCCAGAACACCTTGTTGGATATTTCTCTTTTTCCATTTGTTTCTTGTCCAAAATGGACCAATCCGCGGATTTCCTCACACACCAAGACCTTTAGCGTAAATGTTCAACTAACAGGGAGTCCCATTGACTTGCATAAAGCTCCGTGGTTGGTAATAGACGAGTTGGGATCGCGGCGAAATGCTCTCCGCAGACCCATTCTCACAGCGTTTATAAACCTTTTTCTTACTCAATATTAAGGCAAGGCAAGTTTATTTATATAGCACCTTTCAACACAAGGCAATTCAAAGTGCTTTACAAAAACAAAAAAAAGAAAGACATTAAGAAAATGGCATTTAAAATCATTAAGCCACACTTATTGTTTTTACTTTGGCTGTGAGTGTTTGTGTGTGCTCAGGATGAGTTTCGCGCTGTTCCGCTGTATCGCCGACCCGGAAACCACACCAGTAAACCAGATTATTGAGCAGCGTGCCTCGCAACGTCCCGACCAACAATGGAATTATGATCAGTGGAAATGGCCATGACATGGGACCTTTTTAAATGCTGTGGAAGCCGTGGCGCTGTAAAAAGCACGACCAATCATCTGAGCCGGCCCGGCTAAAGTAACTGGATGGCCTACCTGCCTGTCAGCCTTCCATCTCGTGCACAAACTTATCTCGTGCCCTCATTGGTCATGTGCACGTTTGTGTGTGTTGGAGGAGGGGCTCTGTAAGGAAGTTTGAAGAAAGGGGCAGATTTGTTACGGCTGCGTACTTTCAAATTCTAGCGCACTCGAGCTGGTTTCTCCATTCTTACCTACCCTACCTTTAAGTGGGTAGGTCAGATGTCTGTCTCTTTATTTAATTATTATCACAGATATTACTGTCTGCTTCAGGCTGGACATTAGCACTATCATTGCCATGGTTACTGTCACTCAAAGGCAGTCCTCGTCACCACTGTTTCTAACCCAGTCTGTTGTCAAGGAAACAACTCCTCCTCCCCTGAGCATCTGGGAAGGGTCCCTCTGCCGTTGTGTCTGGCTCTCTGTTGTCAGCAGAGTGTTATAAATAGATTATTACTGAACAGATGTGTTTGATTTCAGGTGTTTATTTTAGATAGTGTATCTTTTAGAGACTACCCATTTCGTCTCTGTTCCATTTTTCTCCCTAAATAAAGGATTTTTTTGCAATGCCGTATTACAAACTCAAATGGAACAGATGTCCTTGACATCAGTGTACCTGGGGTAATGCACGCTTTGAGTCGGGGATGGTCTTCATGCAGAGGACATAGAACATTCCTTTTTATTAAGAATTTAATATTTGCATTAAAAGCTTGGAATTCCTCTTCAAATGTATTAATCAGCCTCATGTGGTAATGTAGTTAGTTTTATACGTTTGACTACATATCTTCTTGTATCCTTTCTTTTAAGGTTGATGGACTAAACTCGCTGCACTCCGTAAAGGCTTCCCCGAACCGTTTCACCAAAACAAGTCAGGGCCGGAGTTGGAACACGGGCAATGGCTCTCCGGATGCCATCTGTATGACGGTGGACAAGCCAGGCGTTGTGCTGGTGGGCGTTTGCGTCTACGGAGGAGGGGGCATCCATGAGTATGAATTAGAGGTGCTGGCTGATGATGTAAGTGATATTATATTTTATAATATTTTATTCATTGTACAAGATTTCTTGGTATTCTTACAACTTTTGTCCCTTCATCCTTTAGGCGCAGACAGAGCACCCGGGCGACTCAGCACATACTCACAGGTGGACGTCCCTGGAGCTGGTGAAGGGCACATACAGCACTGATGATTCTCCCAGTGATATTGCTGAGATCCGCCTGGACAAGGCCGTGCCACTCAAGGTACAGAGTCTCAAGAAAATAAGAAAGCATATGATTTGCTGTTGGGATACAAATGTTAAGATATCATATGCTGTAACCATAATATCGTGCCACATTCTATGAAGCCCATGAGTGAGTTTTGGTAAATATCCTTCATTCAGTTGTTCCTCCGTAAATAAATTGTTCTTATAATTTTACAGTGCTAGATTATTTTACAAGCAGATTATAATGAATTAGTCATTGGCATCATATAAAGTGTTACCCTTTTTACCCTTTTTCGTTAAAATGCATATAATCTCACTGATTAATTTCTGCTGTTGCAGGAGGGGGTGAAGTACGCTGTCCGATTGCGGAACTACGGCAGCCGGACGGCTAACGGCGATGGAGGCATGACCACGGTGCAGTGCTCTGATGGTGTCTCCTTCACCTTCAGTACCTGCAGCTTGAGTAGCAATGGCACCAACCAGACCAGAGGGCAGATCCCACAGATCCTCTACTACAGGTAAACACAAAGCCCGCATTTTATAACATCTCATATCTGATGAATTTGAGGTTCTTTGGTCTGACCTGAGTTTTCCTCCCTGTTAAAGGAGCGAGTATGATGGGGATCTTCAGTCTCAGCTGCTGAGCAAAGCCAATGAGGAGGACAAGAACTGTAGCAGAGCTCTGTCTGTGGTCAGTGCCGTGGTCAGAGCTGCAAAGGATCTGCTAAACAGAGCTTTTGCTGTTGATGGTGAGCATCACAAACTTGCACCTGTATTACAAAAGCACTGGTGTAGCGCCACTCGTATTTCATTTAGATTTGATCTGTTCAGCCTCTCATTTGTTTTATCTGTCCTCTGTTATCTCCAGTGGATGACATTCCTGAGCTGCTAAGTTCGTCCAGCCTGTTCTCCATGCTGCTGCCTCTTATCCTGGCCTACATCGGCCCTGTAGCTGCGTCTGTACCGAAGGTAAAAGGTCAAGTCAGGGAACCAAAAGTAAATGGTCTTCTGATGTGGCATTGTGGTAAAATGCCTGCTCTTCCTCATCCAGGCTGCTGTTGAGGTGTTTGGCCTCGTTCAGGAGCTGCTACCCGCCGTCTCAGCCCTCAACCAGAAGTACGCCCCACCCACCTTCAACCCCAACCAGTCAACAGACAGCACGACTGGCAACCAGCCCGAGCAGGGCCTTTCAGCCTGTACCACCTCAAACCACTACGCAGTTATCGAGAGTGATCACCCTTATAAACAATCTGGTGTCACCCAATACAGGGTAAGGTATCATTTATTATGCTAAAATCATAGCAAGGACATCTGAAAAACACACAAATAATTGAAGTGTAATCTAATCTTACCCTGTCTCACCGTGCCTCAGGTATCATTTCCAGACTGTGTGCGCTGGACCACCATTGAGTTTGATCAACAGTGTGGCACTGCGCAGCCAGAGGACGTCATTCGCCTGCTCATTCCCAGCCGAACCCTCCACCTGTCCAGTCTGGGGGGCAAACCGTTGATCCATGACACCATCAACACCTGGACTGAGCTCAAGAAGTTCTCAGGATCCACGGGATGGCCTACAACTGTCCTAGTGCTGCCAGGTAGGAGAGCGTGAGAAAGGAACAGTTATTGATACATATGAAGAATACAACTGCGCAAACCGCTGCTAAGGCCTGAAGTCAGCCTTTGGGATGATGTGGTGCTTACTTTAATTTTGGAAACTGAGGGCAGAAATAACTCTAAAGAGGTGCTAAACGTTTATTCTTACAACCTAGTAATTGTTCTTTTTTGTTCACATATGTGCTTTCATCTGCGTAGTGGTGCTGAGCCACCTGCTACAACAGGCAGGCAGCCATTAGTCAAAAGTGATTATGTTTATTACTCCGACCACCTGTCTCTGTTTTAATATTCCATATTTCCGTTCTCTCTACTTTCAGGAAATGAAGTTTTGTTCTCACTGGAAACAGCGTCGGACTACGTGAAAGACGAGAAAGCTTCCTTTTATGGCTTCAAGTGCGTGGCTGTGGGATACGAATTCAATCCTGGTCCTGATGAGGTACTGACTTGTCTCTTCCTGTTTTCTGTATAAAAGGCAGGGTTCGTACGGGTGCTTGAAATCCTTGAAAATGCTTGAAATTTGACGTGGTGTTTTCAAGGTTGGGAAAGTGCTTGAATTTTGGGAATGGTGCTTGAAATTGAGATAAAGTGCTTGAAAATGTAAATGCTTTACTTTTACAAAAAATTGCTGTCTGACTGAATAGTTCACTTTTTAGATTAAAAGAAAAGAATTTCTGCAAAACACTCTGATGAGAGTGATAGATGACTGTGTGCCAGGAGGTTGCAGTTTCAACGAGCGTTGGCTAGCAGAAGACAAATACAAGCCATGGCTAAGACGAGGGTCAAGCCCACGAGTAGCCTCCTGCAAAGTTTGCAAAAATAACGATGCAAGAGTCTGCGCTGACGAGCCACATGAAAGGTACGCCGTAGTAGAGCATTTTAGATTAGGCTAACGTTGCATGTTACGTTTGTTTAAGATAACGTTAGCGAGCTGAATAGCGAACTCCATGAGGGATAATAATAATTGCAGGGGACAATCATTTCAGAGGAGCGTACCTATGGTATGTGCGTTACAGTCGCCATCGTGTGGTGTTCAGAGGATGAAGCTCTCACGGCATTTCGTGTTATAGTCACGAAATATAATCTATTGATTCGACACAGAGCGATTTTGAAAGCAATGTATTTCTACTGGTAGTATGTTTCGTGCCTAAACCAAATGTGACTTGCTCTATCGAAATCAGTCACATTGACCCGAAGACACATTTTCGTTTGTATTACTGGTCTGGGGGAAGCTCGCGAGTGTGTTTGTGTGTGCGTTTGTGTACCGGGGAAACACTCACAAGAAACACCGGCTGTTGTTATGCTTGCTGTGACGTTACATTAGTCCGTTCTCTGCTTGTAATTATGCCGAAGCTTCAAAGTTGTATTTATCATCTGAATTTGCCGAAACAAGTTTAATATTCTGAAAGCCAAGACTTTGTTTATTTGAAAACATGAAAACAAACTGTCTTTTATATAAAATTGAAGTATTATACAATTTAAACTACATTTTGCTTTAATCCCATGTAATTGTAGAATGAACACAGTCTTCCTTTGAAGATGTATAAGTCAGGAGTCTTGAGTAGTCAACATTACCTAAAATCATTGTACATATTATTTTCCACTTGTTACCATTGTGAGTCTATTTGTATGCAGCTCTGCGTGATTTTGTGGCTACAATTCAGGCTAATACACTACCAGAGGTGGATAAGTACTCAGATGTTGTACTTGAGTAAAAGTAGAAGTACTCAGATATTGTTTGAGTAAAAGTAGAAGTACTCAGATCTTGTAGTGAAATTATAAGTACTCGGATATTGTACTTAGTAAAAGTAGAAGTACTCAGATCGTGTACTTGAGTAAAAGTAGAAGTACTCAGGTCTTGTACTTGAGTAAAAGTAGAAGTACTCAGGTCTTGTACTTGAGTAAAAGTAGAAGTACTCAGATCTTGTACTTGTGTAAAAGTAGAAGTACTCAGATTTTGTACTTGAGTAAAAGTAGAAGTACTCAGATCTTGTACTTGAGTAAAAGTAGAAGTACTCAGATCTTGTACTTAGTAAAAGTAGAAGTACCAGAGTGTAGGAATACTCTGTTACAGTAAAAGTCCTGCATTCAAAATGTTCAAGTGAAAATAGAAAAGTATTCTCATCTAAATATAGTGAAAGACAGTAAAAGTAGTCGTTGTGCAGATTGGTCCATTTCAGAATAATATATATGATATGTTTTATAATGATTGATCATGAAAGTGTTCTCAGAGCAGGCGAAGGTGCAGCTAGTCTGAAGTACTTTGTAGACTGCAGGGTAGCTGGTGGATTTACTCCGGGTGGAACTAAAGTCTGATTCAACACTTGATTAGATTTCACATCATTCATCTGTGAAGTAACTAAAGGGATTAAATACATGTAGTGGAGGAAAGTACACCATGTACCTCTGAACTGTAGTGGAGTAGAAGTACACCATGTACCTCTGAACTGTTGTGCAGTAGAAGTACACCATGTACCTCTGAACTGTAGAGGAGTAGAAGTACACCATGTACCTCTGACTTGCGTTCACTACCAACAATTAATCAATAATGTATTGAAAAGTTATTTGGCTGATTGTTGTATATTGGCTCAGCCAGGTTATATGGGAGGCCTAGTCTATGTACAGATCACTAATTTTGAAATATTAAACTTAGTTTTCTTTTCTTTAATTTTTCATCCTCGTGTAGAATGCTATCACGAAACACACATTTGGTTGTTTATAGCATAAAGAACATCTGATTTAATGTGAGGTAGGGAAATAATCATTTGAGTATGTGTATATAAATATGTAATTTACAACAGCTGTAAGATGCTTGAAAAGCTGGAAAATGCACCTTGAAAAGTGCTTGAATTTGACTTTTGAAAAGGTGTAAGAACCCTGAAAAGGGTGTTTGTTTTTGAGAATTAAGAGTTCTCAAGTCTGCATTTTGTATGTAATCTCCATAATGCATTGGTCTGGGCAGGGAAAATGTTGAATATTACCAAACCATCCTGACCTTAACATCATTGACCTCTCAGGGAATCATCCAGCTGGAGAAAGAGTTGGCCTTCCTGGGCAGTGTGTGTGCTGCAGCGCTGATGAAGAAAGACCTGGCCCTCCCTATAGGTATGTGAACAGGGGATGAGGGGATTTGGGGATCCATCTTGGGGATGTTGTGTTTTTTAATTCTGGGGATCCAGGTTCTAAGTCTTATCTCAAATGTTGGTGCTCTTCACCCTCTTGTGGCCACATTAAGTATTACAAAAACACAACATAACTCCATCAGGAGACAACAATGTTGATCAGATTTAGAAAAAAGCATCACTAGATTGTTTTCCTCTGACCTAACTTTAAATCTGTAATTATGATTTGTACTTCAAGGCAATGAATTGGAGGAGGATCTGGAGATTCTTGAGGAAGCCTCTCTTCAGGTGTGTCATCTTTTAATTTCAGAGGTCATCTTTTGGACTTATTGTGGTTTTAAAATAAATATTTGATTGTTATGCACTCTACCATCCTTGATTCTTATTTCCTTGACCTCACCCAGGTGTGCAAGTCCCATGCAGGGATCCTGGGAAAGGGTCTGGCCTTGTCTCACTCTCCCACCATCTTGGAGGCTCTGGAGGGAAATCTGCCCCTGCACCTCCAAACCAATGAGCACTCTTTCCTGGAGGACTTCATCACATGTGTAGAGACCTCAAGTGGAGGACGTCTGGCAAGGTACATGATAGTGGAGC
This sequence comes from Pseudochaenichthys georgianus, assembly GCF_902827115.2. Classification (NCBI taxonomy): domain Eukaryota; kingdom Metazoa; phylum Chordata; class Actinopteri; order Perciformes; family Channichthyidae; genus Pseudochaenichthys; species Pseudochaenichthys georgianus. The sequence goes on along the minus strand of NC_047523.1, from coordinate 31,513,522 downwards.
TAAGCCTGTCACGATAAGCAATTAATTGACTTATCATACGATAAATAAAAATGAACTCGATAACTTTTCTGACCTCGATAAATTGCCGTTTACATGCGTGTTTGTTTACATAAGGATGTGACCAGCATTTTAGCCAGGTGTGCTGTGTCTGCCCTGTCAGGCGCACCGTGAGGGGCGGGGCGCACATACAGCCAGGTCAGGGGACACTCCGCGTGCAGCAGTGTAGCAGCCAAATGAATAATATAGAGACAAGCAGGAGTCAACGTGTGACTTACTCGAGGGGTATTTGAAGTTAAATGGAATTGGTTGCAAAACCGAATTTCACATCTCCGGTGTGAGAATATTTTGGATTTAAGCCAAATCAACGAGGCGAACCTACAGACTTGGATGAGCCGGGCGGTGTGTCGCATTTGTTTTAAAAAGGTAGCAACAAAAGCTAGCAATACGACCAACCTTAAACTGCACCTGAAACACAACCTACCCATTCCGTTTTCCCAGCTGGAGCAACGGGGCAGCTGGAGAGCCCCCACCTTCCCGACCGTTTGCAATCAAAGATGCATTTGCCCGACAATGCAAACATGTTGGAGTTCCTTGCTAGAAATCTTTGATTGATACAGATTTGGATATGGCCTGTTGAGGTTTTTTTTGCTTGTGAGACAATGTGTGCTCATATTTATTTATTTATGTATTTGTATATATATGTGTGTATATATATATATATATATATATATATATATATAGATATACGATATATCTATAGTATAGATAGATATAGATAGTATATATATATATATATAGATATATATATATATAGTATATAGATATTATATATATATATATATATAGATATATATATATATATAATATATATATATATCTATATCTAGATACTATACTATAGATATCATACTATATATTATATTAGATATATATCTATAGATCGATATCTATATAGAGTATATATATAGAGAGAGAGGACGAGAGAGAGAGAGAGAGAGAGAGAGAGAGAGAGAGAGAGAGAGAGAGAGAGAGAGAGAGAGAGAGAGAGAGAGAGAGAGAGAGAGAGAGAGAGAGAGAGAGAGAGAGAGAGAGAGAGAGAGAGAGAGAGAGAGAGAGAGAGAGGAGAGAGAGAGAGAGCTCTGTTTTCCAGCCTGAGTCTATTTAATATATTGTTTTGGTTGTGTGTGATTTAATTAATTGTTTATAATTTAATTGATTTGTTAATTTATTATATATAATTTATATATTTGAATATTATTTCACATTTCATTTGCAATGTTGAATGATCAATAAAAAAGTTCTGTTTGAAAGGATGTACTTGAATTATTATTATTATATATTATCAATATGTCAGTGGTCTAAAATGGTCTTACAACGGTGCCGACAATATTATCGTTTATCGCAATAATTTCCGGGAAAATGTATCGTCCAACAAAATTAATTATCATGACAGGCCTAAGTGGAGCCTTCATAGCCCAATGAAGTGAATCAGTGGAGCAATGTATCTACTTCGCATTTTCATTCTGGTTGTACATTTATGTTAGCTTTCCCTCTGTGTTTAAGTTTTATTGACGAGTCCTTCATTACAGATTAGTAATCTACAACCCTGTCCCTATTTGTTTCCTACATCCAGATGGCTGCAGCCAGACTCTTACGCAGACCCACAGAAGACATCTCTGATCCTGAACAAAGACGACATACGCTGTGGATGGCCGACTACCGTGGTGGTACAGACCAAAGACCAGTATGGAGATGTGGTACATGTTCCTCACATGAAGGTCAGGATGATTACTTTGGCTTTTCTGCTTCCAAGATATATATATATATTTTGTATAGTTGGATACCAAATCCATGGGACCTTATTTTTCGGAAAAAGTATGTATTGAAGTCAATGGCGACAGAAAGATTATCTTTCGATCCCGTTTGAATTGTGCCACGAATTACACATATGATGTTTGTCAATTTAAAAGATAATTTTGAAAGTAAAAAAAATCAAAATGTGTCGTAAAACTGTGAAGTAACACTTTTTTGTGTGTGAAACCGCTCAATGAACTACATTTCCCGTCTCGCACCACACACCAAGACGACTGTCACGTTAGTACATTTCACTTCTTTCTTTCAGAATGAAGAAAAAAGTATTAAACGTGGAGAAAATCACTACAAGTCTGGGCATGTTGAGAGCTGTACTGTACATTCACAAAAGGGGAGTTAGTCGGTTCCGTAAGAGCCAGCATGCGGGACCGGGATTCTGGGATTTGTAGTCTTTCTAGTTGCGTGTTTTTCATAGTCTTATATTTCAACAGTTTTACGACAAACTGTGACTTTTTTGACATGGAAATGATTTTTTAAGATTGACAAACATCATATGTGTAATTCATGGCACAATTCAAACAGGATCGAAAGATAATCTTTCTCTCCCATTGACTTCAATACATAATTTTTCCGAAATAAGGTCCCATGGGTCGGAAGTAGATTGGCGGGACTTCGCCTCTCTATAGCAAATCTCTGACTTCTGTTTCTTATAATTCACATTTCCAGGTGGAGGTAAAGGCTGTCCCTGTGTCACAGAAGAAGTCAATGCACCCTGAGAATGTGAAGAGGCTGCAGCGGCTCCCTGGAAGCTCCTCTCCTTCGTCCTCTGGCCCTGACCTTACCTTCGGAGGTTTGCCGATGCCCAAGCTGGAAGCCACGTACGAGCCCATGATTGTGAAAGAGGCTCGATACATTGCTATTACCATGATGAAGGTCAGCCCTATGTTCATGAATCATTACTCACTTGTATCCTCACTTGTTTACATTTGGAGGACTGCAGAAGCTCCATAAGGGGGAGCTGCTGGGCAATTGTCAGATTAGTTGCATACATGCTGACCTGTGGACATGCACATAGTAACAGTCATTGAGGAAGCAATACACAATTCAACATTTTTAAGCAATAAATAAATCTGGCTGAATGAATCTTATAGATACATAATTCAAAGATGACTGATTTTACAATTATAGACCTATTTATAAGTAGAGTTTTGATTAAGGGACTGTCTTTCCTATTCTATAAAAAATAAGAACTACATCTATGTGGTACCAATGTTGTTTTGTTTACTTTAATACTTGTGCTCTTTGTCTTTTGTAGGCATATGAAAACTACTCATTTGAAGAGCTGCGCTTCGCTTCCCCCACCCCAAAGAGGTAAGTGCGGTAATGCAGAGACAAAATGCTTTTTCCAGTAAGATACAATCTACTTATTGATCATTCCCCACACAGACCCAGTGAGAACATGCTGATTCGTGCAAACACTGACGGAACCTACAGCGCCAACTGGACCCCCGGAGCAGTCGGCCTCTACACGATCCATGTCACCATCGACGGCATTGAAATAGGTATGTCAATGAAATGTAGAAGGGCTCGAAGGGCTCAGTCATGACTATCCCAAAACAGCAAGAAGTGACTTTACATAATGCAGCCTTTTTTAAGCCCTTTTCGAATGCACAAAGAATCGCTATCTTTTTACTATGATCTGTAAATCTGTCCTCGTAGACGCTGGTATGGAGGTAGAGGTCAAAGACCCTCCCAAAGGCATGATACCACCTGGAACTCAGATGGTCAAACCAAAGGCTGAACCTCAGCCAAACAAGGTGAGCTTTGTCTTTTGATTAACCAACCATGTGGATGAACATGCACATGAACACACCTGTAAATGCATGCATGCTTGCAATCACCCATCAAATACAAACAAACGGAAGCAGATATTTGTTATCAAAACCTGGCAGAATAAAGCAGGGCTGGACCTCCTTTGCATTCATCAGATCATTTCAAAAAATTATAAAAATAACTCGAGTGCGAGGTTTCTTTACTTTGTTGAATATGCAAAAACGCATTTGCTTGCTTATATTTTAAGCATATTATTATAATAAGGAAACAAGCTTCATTATGAGCCTTTAAACAACACTGTATATACATTCTGAATGTGTGTTCAGTGGCTTTCCATGGACCAGTATGAATGTTAACGGGAGGATTAAAACGAAGCTTTTCAAACTGGTGCTGCTGAAAATAGAGCTCCTAGAATACTGCTGTTTGAATGAGTGTACTTGAAGCAGGCTCCGGGGGCGTAGAAGCATGCAATCTCTCTCTTGTCCTGCTGCCTCTTCTTTCTCCTCCTGCTGCACTTCTTGTCTTTTTTTTCTTTTTATTCTTTGCTCCTGCCGCTCACAGTCTCCATCTCCCCTCTGCTTCTCTCAGGTCCGCAAATTTGTGTCCAAGGACAGCGCAGGCCTGCGTGTGCGTAGTCACCCCTCCCTGCAGAGTGAACAGATAGGCATAGTGCATGTCAATGGCACCATCACTTTCATTGACGAGGTAATTGACTCTAGACCAGGCAGAATATAAGTAATTTCATATACTACCTGAAGCACTTCCACTTTTATTCTATTTCCTTGTAGCTTCTTCTTTAAATCAGTTAGGATACTATTATTAGTGTTTTGTTATTCACATTCTTTTTGTCTGGAATGCTACTTCTAGGGAGTTTTGAGTCCTGCTTGGTGGCTTCTGTGTATTATGTGTTATTACCTCTCTAAATAATGATAACTTCTTTCTTTCAAAGCGTATAAATGTGTTGCTCTTAACTTTAACTTGCTTCATACTCTTGCAAGGCATTTGACGCTATACGAAGTTGTGCAACATAAATCCAAAGGATGTGATGCATATAACTCCAAAATAAAATTACAGCACTTTACTGCAGACATAGTTAATTATATGTTTCAGTCTTGCACAACATCTGCACTCCCGCCCTTTGGTAGCAGCACTAGTGACATTTCTTAAATGTCTTAAATGCACTTGCATTTTCTGTCATCTAATGTGATTTAAGACTTTTCTGCCACCTCTGAAGTGTTGAGTGTGTCAGTGTTGTACGAGTGTGTGTGTGAGGGCACTGTCTATCCTGTTTCCATAGTAACAGGACGGCATGGCTCTTCTCTGCTGCTTGTTTTCCCGTAGATCCATAACGATGATGGTGTGTGGCTCAGGCTCAATGACGAAACAGTAAAGAAGTATGTTCCCAGCATGAACGGGTACACTGAAGCCTGGTGCCTGTCCTTTAACCAGCACCTGGGCCGGAGCCTACTGGTCCCAGCCGACGTAAGTAGAAGAAGGCCTGCCGAGCACTCAGTCCCACTTTAATGATGACAGAGGCTCTGTGCTGTTCATTTGGGGAGAAGCTCAGATTATCTTTATTGTTGAATTTCAAAGAATCCAGTGCTGTTGGCACCTACTCCCCAGATGTACTCGAAGCATGTGGCTTAGAGAACCTCATCAGAGTAACAAATAACCAAACAACTAATACTTTTTGGGTGTTCTCTTGCATGAAACATCTATATGAGCAATGCTGAGTATGACAATTTGACTAACGCACTGTACAAAGGAACAGCAGCTGGGAGCTTGCATGCAATACTCATAAAGCAGTTGACCATAGAGTAACGGCTTTGTCTTCAGGACACAGCACCTTTTAGTTTGTTTAGTGCATTGATGCGAACCCCAATGCAGAAATGGCAGACGAGGTCAAATGTATAACAAAAGCAATTTCATCCTGTGGTGAAGTTGGTTAGTCTGCACTGTTCAGTCCTCGTTCCCTCATTGCCCCTCACTCATAAGCACCCTCAAAGCACAGCATGTGAATACAAGGGTTTGTCTTACATTTTGCTCCATGGCACAAAAACGACCAACAATGCAACAGAATCAAAATAGAATGTGATAATTTGACACATGAATATACAGCGGAAGTATCTGAAATATGTTAATATCCAGGTGGTTTTCTGTCATGGAGCAATCACTGGTCACCAACAAGTTTAAATGGGAAATTGTACCTCTACTGCTCTGATTGGGATGCTTTAGGTGCTTAGAGGCTTCCATGTAAGGTCTCTGTCTGAACAGCATGACACACTACATCATCCAAGTGGGGAATTTTTTTGGAAGTTTCTTCTCTTATGTGTATTTCAAATGGTCATGGATTTGGAAATAACCACCGTATGGTGTTTGGAGTGAACTTTCAGTTTCATTTTCTGCCCCTTCAAATGGGTTTTACATATTTTTGTAATGCATTTGATCTTAAACTTATTGTTAAGTGTGCACGACCTGTATTTACAGACCTTTTGGCCCCTTTTTTGGGTGCTCCACAATTTCACTAACTGGCCCATCAGATTCTGTCCTCTCTTCTCCTTGTTGTCAAATAAGCTCTGATACTGAAATGCAGAGGAGCCATGCCAAAAAGTGTTCTCTCTTCCAAAAAAAAATACACAAGCGCCTTCCCCCCCCATACTGTTTTCTCTCCTGCCTCGAGTCGTCTACTGTTTCTTGACTGTCTCACGATCTGTTGCTCAGAATGTCTTTAACGCTAGCCAAGGAGTCAGGGATATCGGCTTTTTGTCATGGACTCCCTTAACTATTTTCCCGCCACAGGTGAGTTGTATGGAAAAGGGACACATAGCTTGACTGCCCCGTAGCTGATCATGTAACTGTCACTTTAGTCACCCCCTTGTGACTGTGTAGTCTTCCCAAAGTGTTGCAATAAGGCTTAAGAGGTCAATCCACAGTTGCATGGTTGTCTGTTTTGTTTTTATTTTGACGACACAGTATCAGTAATAGTATCCGTGGCTACTACTGTCCCATAGACCAAGTGCAGTGATCACATTGTTTAAGTAATTACTGCTTTAGCTTGTGTGTTGCATGGGGTTTAACATACTAATGTCCAGTCTGTTGCATGAGATCTTGTTTTGAAAGGCTTGTCATCGATAGTCCTGTATCCTTGTGTTTCATAGCATGCCTCCCCATAGACTGTTTGAAAATGAGTACTTATCTATTGGTTATTTAACTGCATCATTACAATTTTGAAGCTTTTAAAATGTATGTAGCATACATGCATTTTCAATATCTGGGTGATAATTGTATTTTTGGAATATCACTAACTGCTCTTTAGGATGAAAGTCCATATCGTTTTTCAGCCATCTATGTCATGACGTGACATCTTGTAATTGTAAAACAAGAGTATCTCGATTTAGCATGAATTAGCCTCTTAAAGGAGTTTAAAGGATTCTTTTAAAATGTTGGGAAATATGCTTATTTCCGATCTGCTGAGAGTTACATGATAAGATTGATACCATTGTCACGTCCGTACTGAAACTTTAAACATGCAGCTCGTTAGCTTAGCTTAGCATAAAGGTTGATACGGGGAGAACAGTTAGCCTCACTCTCGCCTGTAACAAAATCCACCAGCACTTATAAAGTAAACTAATTAGCACGATATTATATCTTGTTTGATTAATATATGAAAAAACTGAAGTGTTACAATTTCAGGTTGTGGTTTGGACTATATATTTTTTCTAGAAAGAGTAACAAGTAGATTTAAGATACTGTTCATAACATGTCTTTTTAATATGAGATCAAATTAATAATTTATAAAAGATGGCTGTTGACTATAGCTTGACTATAGCTTCATTTTTATTTGATTATGAGAGTGCTATCAATCTTCTCGACTGACTATCAGAAAGAAAGCCATGTTAAATGTCATTGCTTAAAGGCCGTGAAGTTACACATCCACTTAAATAGCTTGATCGGAGAAAATGAATAGGGTCTGAGATTTAACTTATAGATACAGCGTTGGTTCATATACGTCTACCAGTGGCTCTTCGCCATAATATCATAGGACTTAGCAGTCTGAACCTCCTCCTGTTCTTGTTCCTTGGCCCTAATCCATTCTCTCACCTCTTGCAGGAGGTCAGGGGCCAATCGGAGGAGAACGTAAAGGAGGTGAGCAGCTGCCCTTCCCACGAGGCCCCCTCTCGGGTGCAGAACAGGGCAGGGCAGGGCGGCGGCCCGGGGCTTTATAAGGTAGTGAAGACCGGCCCCTCTGGTCACAACATCAGAAGCTGCCCAAACCTTAGGGGTATCCCCATTGGAATGTTAGTTCTTGGCAACAAGGTCAAGGCCATAGGCGAGGTACGCACTCACCCCAAATAATGAAATGTGTTTTCTTTTGTGGCTAGTTGAATAAACCAGTCTGTTTGGATAACATAATGTAATATAGCTAATGTGAGTACATTTTGGCCTTCACTCTCATAAATCAGAGTTTCCTCTTTGTCCTAAACTGAAATGATTGTCAATGTAAAGAATGTAATCTCTCTTTCTAAGGGAAATACATCAGGTGCTTCTGGGTGTGTGTTGTGAATCTTTCCTCTCGTTGAGGGCTTATCAACTCCTGCGGCTGCAGCATTGTGTGCTTCCTGACTCACTAATTTCAGTTTGTCTATGAATCCATTGCAGTTTCAGGGTGTCATACTCCGCTGCACCGAGTCTTCTCAGTGGAAGTCTGATCACAAAATGCTGGAGCCTTTTCTGTGCCTTGTCTTTCTTGCACTTCTAACAATCCTTTCAATGACTTTGGTACTTTTAAATTGTCGTTTGCGTGGTGATGAGTCGGGGCCTCCTCTCCCTAATGGATATGACCTCTCATTGGCTGCTGTGGTGTGTCATGCTGTTCAATAGTTTCCTCTCTGAGCTGTACTGGAATGCCCTGTCTGAGATCTGAGAGGTGCAGACTGCACATACTAATACTTCCGTCTGTCTGTTTCTTTTTTCAAAATAATAATACTTCAGGGAATTGAGACAAAACAACCTCATGCATTTACCTTTCAATAAGCTACCCCTTTCTTAGAGTAAGTTTGTATTTTATTTTAGCTACATCAGTTTTGTCCTGCAGTGTCTGCTGATGCACAAAAATCTAATTCGTGTGATCTACTGCTGTGGGTTTTTGTACGTGTCAAGCAGATGAATTGAATGTTTGCATGTTAATGATCGACTGTAGAGTTTGTGTCATGTGTGCAAATGTACTGTGTGTGTGACATGGTGTTCAGTGTGTGTGTGTGTGTGTGTGAGTATGGATAAAGAGTGTTGTTTGTGTATCAGGTGGTCAACTCAGAGGGGACCTGGGTGCAGCTGGATAAGAACAGTGTAGTGGAGTTCTGTGAGAGCGATGAAGGCGAGGCCTGGTCATTGGCCAGAGACCGCGGTGGGAATCAGTACCTTCGCCACGAGGACGGTAAGGCGCACTCAATGGAGGGAAATGTTCGAACCTCAAAATGTGATAAATAATAAGATAACATAATTGAATCTGTTCCTTTTTAGAACAAGCAGTGCTTGAGCAAGGGGCCCAGACCCCTCCTCCCAGCCCTTTCTCTGTGCAGGCCTTCAACAGAGCCGCAGCTTCAAACGGAGCGCAGGGCTTTGACTACGGCATCTCCAACAACAAAGGTAAGGTCAACTTTTTATTTTTAAACAATCATTTTCTTTAACACATCCGTAATCTGCATCTCACTTTGCTTTCACATCCACTTTGCTTTATGCTGCACATTTAAATTGGGATATTTTGAGTCCGGAGGTTGTAGTCAAATACCTTTTTGTTTAGATGTTTTGTTATTACTAAAGTAAACCTCACCTCCGACTTCACTCTGCACCTTTTTTCTTCTTTATTCTGAGATACTCTATCTGACTTTTCCCCATGCTTTGATCTAAGAATTTTTTTACAAGTTGTTTCATGCACTAACCCATTTTAGTTGTATAATTCTAGATATTTTCACCATTTTACGTCACGCAATTATTTCACAATATCAAATCCTATCAAAAATCACTTATATCCACAATATCTGACGGCACATTTAATAGGTATGTGATCTTGTATGGGTCATTCTCCTTAAAATCTCCACCAATCCCTGATCTATCATCTCTTATTTCTGCATGCTTTTTATTGTGTTTCTTGCTGCTATTTTATGCCTTAAATATCTGCGATGTGGGGCATACATATGCCTGTGTCTTTTTGCATGGGCCAGTCGGTGTGCTTCTGTTCATTTTGACCTCTCTGGGCTCTGTTAAGTTAGACTTTGTCTGTGATCTTTACCCTTTACGCTTTCTTTATAGCCTTAATTTAGTCACTTTGAAAACATTTGATTATTTACGAAAGCCTTGTTTTCTTAAATAAGGTTGATTACTAAAGAATCACCTGAATTAACTCCTCCGATCAAAACTCCATCAAAACACGTCTGCCCCGATGTGTCTGTCTTTTCCGACTGAACATACATGTAATGCTGATGCTTTGTCAATTGTCTTTCAATGGCTTGCCTCTTCCTCTCTGCTGGAAAAAAGAGGCTGACCTGTCTCTAATCAGAGAAGCATGGTTGTTCAGATAACACAAAGTTATTGTACTGGTGCTGTTAACATGCTGTTAAGCCTTCTATGCACAGTTTCCTGTTGCTTTAATACAACTAGATGCATCATTTCAGTGTCTCTTTGGCTATGTATCACCTTTGTGTGGCTACACGGAGGGATAGATGGATTTACAGTTTATCTTTCTTCTTTTTTACGCCAACTTTTCCGATGTTGTTTGAGCAATCTGCCTCAAATGCTTCTTGGTTGCATTCACGGTTGGCTTTCTGAATGCATTAATGGGATAAAGTATAAAAGAAGTCGATTGAATAAACACAACTCTATCCCATTTGAGTGACACGTTTTAGCATTCACTAGAGAATAAGGCCATACAGTGCTGTGTCTTTTCATTATGAAACCTCACAACTGTGTGTGGGCAAGCACATGTATCCTGCACAAGAGTGCCCTGTCTACAGCTTGCTACCAGATGCGATGTTGAGGTGATCGCCCCCGTTCATCCATCTAATAGAAGGTTTGAACCCTTCCCCTCCTGTGTGATGAATCCATCAGGCGTTGAGACGGCATTATAGATAGACCTTCAGGCTGGTCAGCTTAATGGATGTCTGGCAAAGCTCTTTGAGCAATTCAACCTTATTGACGGGTCTCTCCGGCTTCAACATTCAGCCATGGAGGTTAATTTCCCCATCCCGCCTTCACCCAAGCAGCCTCCCATTTCCAGCTCCTACGATTGATGAAATGGCCTAGTTCAAAAACGACAGTACTACTCGGTAGTGTCAAGAGTTTTTGAATGGTTACGGATTCAACATTCCTTTAGGTATCTTCTACGCTTGTTTTGCCCAATACAAACAGTTATTCATATCTTGAGGAAATCAGTAGTGTCATTGTGACCGTCTAAAGTTCCCAAAGTCTCCTTCTTTTGTAATTTAAAAACATAAAACTATATCTTGCAAATGTAATTCCAAATGTTTATTGGGAGTTGTAGTTCATTTCTCCCTTCCCCCCTATTTTCTATCGACCTTGACTTTTCGGCTTTTATATCATAAAGTCTTACCAGATGATTCTTGACCCATGTCCCACCTTTTTGGATGCCAATCCAAGTCTTGGAAGTGCTCCTGCCAATCCTCTTCCATAGAAGAAAACAAGTATACTTATACTTCTTTGACCATGGCAGCTCCTCCCATTTCGCACATATGTTGCGTCCTGAGAGATAACTGAATGACTGATACAAAGTAAACTCTGAATGACCCTGCCCCTCTTTGGAAACCTCAAACCCTAGTATAAGCTGTAGTTTTTCCCCATCCTCTGTCTCCATGTTTGCAGGTGACCGGTTGAGTGCCATACTGAATACCGTTCAGTCTGGGCCCTTCCTCTCAGAAGCTCCCTCTTCCTCCGTATTTGAGCAAGCCGCCCAACCTCCTCCCTCCTCCTCCCTTGTCCACAGCCCATTTGTGTTTGGACAATCCCCCTCCCATCTGTCTCAGCCACAACCACAGCTTCTGAGTAAGTCTGTCCTGCTTTCTGACAGCGCTTGCTTGCACAGGTGTTGGTCCTTACCCTCCTAGCTTTTGATTTCCTGATTTTGTTCGGTATTCTATTTGATGTGTTTTCTGGGGAGGGCAGCAGCGATGTGTGACACATAACAGTGCAGTTATGTTCTCGGCTGCAGAAATATCCCCAACAAGCCATCATGTCTGGTTTTTAACGTTTAAATCTTGCTTATAAAAAACAAATGATGTAATCCTGCCTTTCAATAATATGCATTGACAGGTATTTTCACTTGTTTTTGGAGACAAGATTTCAAACTTAAATACTCGACTGAATGTCTCGTTAAAAGGGATATTTTTGCCTCGCGCTGAAGCGATAGGCTGACTTGCTTTTTGTTCTGCTTGCTATCTTGTTAAATCAGCTTTTTTATTATTTTCCTCCTCATCTTCCTCACTGCTTCAGATCTGCATTTTCCATCCTTAAAAAACAACTTATTTCATTCTCCGTCTCAACGAGCCCAAGGCTTCACTGCAAATGTAATCAACAGTAGACTTCAAACCAGCCATTAATTAGTATTTCAAATAATACATACAATAGCTTTCACTCGCACTGGTTAGTTCAAATAGAACATTCCAAAATGTAATGTAACGCTTAGCTAAGAAAGGGATCCCAATTATCAGTTTATAACCTTTTTTCTGTCTGTGTAGCTCTGTGTCCGTATGTATTGCTACTTACTTACTACTTACCGTTTCTTACGGAGCTCCGGAGGTGTCTGGAAAAAGAAATTTTCATTTGTGTGCATACATTCCTAATATGCAGGTGATGTATAATCCTGATCCAGTCTTGTTGTGCATATACCCTTCACTCTCCCTATGGATCACATACGTTCTATACAAGGCATATAAAGGTACAAATTAAGAGATATGACACCTCCAGGGCTCTGTTACGTCTTTTCTCTCTGTATAAGTGTTGCTCTTCATGTTTCTCTACCTACCTGTCGATCTTCCCATCACTTTTAACATGTTTTTCTCTTTCACCTTCTCAACTTGACGACATTGCCTCCATGTGCTTTCTTTCTTCCTCTCTGTGGTGGCCCCCCTTGCGTGTCATGCCCTCTTTGTTTACCTGCTCAACTGTTTTCCGCTGTAGATGATTCATCACGCCGCCTTGCTTCTCGCGAGCTAGTGCACAAAAGCAATGTGTTGGTGGCTGGGCATGGTACTGCTCTCTCATCTCTCGCTCTAAGGCAAAAGGGTGGGTAATCACAGCATGCAAAAAAAAAACAGGGTGTCTATGCTGACAACACATCTTTAATCTGTGTTAGTGTCAACCTTAAAAACGGTGACCCTCTATAGGACATACGAGCTTGCATTTAGAGTTTTAAAATAGGTTGTCCTTGAATAGTATTGACTTGATATTAAAAGTCTAAAGCTAGATCCAATATTAGTAGAATTGGTCTAAGGACTGTGCTGGAATCCATCTATCATCAGCTTTCCCATGGTCCACTTATCATTCATATCAGAGTGTCTGGTACATTCATAGACAGAACAAGATGCTGTGAAACACAAAGCCAGTACAATCATGTGCTTTACAAGGAATAACATCATTCACCCTTCGGGACTTTATTGTCTGTCATTCTGCCCCTCATCGCATTTTATCTTATACTTTAACATTACATACTTCTTCACTCGGATTTCAAATGTGCTTGGGATTATTTGGGAGCACTCTTAACACAGATCCAGTCCTCTTTTGTGTCGTAACCGTGTTTGCATTATTAACGTCTAGGTGAAAGAGGGAACCTGATGCCCGGTGCACGGCCAATGTCCCCGGCCTCCAAACACCGGCAGGAGAACCGCTCTCCCAAACAGGAGGGTCGGGGGGGGCGCTCGTCCGAACAGAGCAGGAGCAAGACGGGGGAGGCGCTCTCTGCCAGCGAAGCCCTCATCCTGCGGTCAGATACGGCCAAACTGAGGTCAGACTCTCACAGCCGCTCCCACTCGCCCAATCACAACACTCTGCAGGCCTTGAAGGCAGATGGTAGGACCCCAGGACTTCGGGCCGAGTCTCCAAACCCAGGCTCTCGCTCCTCCTCTCCCAAACAGAAGGGTGTATCCTCCTCGGGCAGGTCCAGTCCCTCCAGTACCTCTTCCCAGCACTCCTCTTCGGCCAACCATGACAAGAACCTCTCACCCTCCTCCAAAGCCCGCCTAGACCCTCCTAGAGAGAGGTCCAAATCAGATTCCTACACTCTGGACCCGGACACACTCAGAAAGAAGAAGGTTCCACTTACAGAGCCACTTAGAGGCAGGTCGACCTCTCCCAAACCTAAACTGTCTCCTAAAGATCCAAACCAAGATCCAAACCAAGATCCAAACCAAGATCTAAACCAAGATCTAAACCAAGATCCAAACCAAGATCCAAACCAAGAGATGATTAGTAACACAGAGAACCGTGTTCCTTCTCCACATGTGACCCAGGAGAACCTCCACAGTGAGGTGGTGGAGGTGTGCACCTCTAGCGCTCTCCTCTCAGAGGATGGCAATGATGAGAATGGGGAGGCTCAAAACTCTGAGAATGGATCAGACAAGGTGCACTTCAGCATTGGCAAAGCTCCGGTCAAAGAGGAAGTAGAGCTCAGGGCTTCACCCAAAGTCAGTCGCAAAACCTCCAGTCGCCACGCGCGCCCTAAAAAGGACAAATCTGGGCCTCTGTTTAAAGGCGAGACTGCATCGAGGGCCACGGAGCCGGCCAAACAGGCCATGTCGCCCTCTGTGGCTGAATGTTCACGAGCAGTCTATGCAGCATTTCTGTGGCATGAAGGTATTGTCCACGATGCCATGGCCTGCTCGTCCTTCCTCAAGTTCAACCCAGATTTAACCAAAGAGCACGCACCCACCCGTAACTCCCTGGGAGGACAGGGTGCTGAGGAGAAGGAGAACAAGCTAAAGAACCGCCACTCCTTAGAGATTTCTTCTGCACTTAACATGTTTAATATTTCCCCACATGGCCCAGACATCTCCAAAATGGGAAGCATCAACAAAAACAAGGTGCTATCCATGCTGAAAGAACCTCCACTGCCAGAAAAGTGTGAGGAGGCGAAAGGAGATGCCGCCTCCTATGAGACGACTTCTCATCCTGTTATGAGGGTAAAGTCAATCCTACCGTTAACGTTACAACATCTGGTGTCATTTTGGGAGGACATTTCTTTGGCCACCATCAATGCAGCGACACAGAACATGATCTTCCCAAGCCCTGGGTCAAGTGCCATCCTTAAAAGGAAGGAACATGAGAAAGACGGTAAGAAGGCAAAGAAGGAGAAGAAGAAGAGGGACAAGGCAGATGTGCGCCCAAGAGGAAATCTGTTTGGAGAGATGGCACAGCTGGCTATGGGAGGACCGGAGAAAGACACCATCTGTGAGCTGTGCGGGGAGTCTCACCCTTACCCCGTCACATACCATATGAGACAGGCTCACCCAGGTTAGAAAACAGAAGTTCTGGTTACAGTTTTGTTGTTTTTGTCTAAGGGCCTCAGTCATTATATCTTCCCAAAATGTACTCTGGGCCTTAAACATCTTACCTTGATTTCTCCGTGGCAGGTTGTGGCCGCTATGCTGGAGGCCAAGGCTATAACAGCATTGGCCACTTCTGTGGTGGTTGGGCTGGGAACTGTGGAGACGGGGGCATAGGAGGCAGCACCTGGTACCTGGTGTGTGATCGCTGTCGGGAAAAATACCTGAGAGAGAAACAGACTGCCGCCAGGGAAAAGGTATCCTACTTTTCCAAGGTTTTAGTGCCTAAATAGTGCACTTTATTTGAAGTGAGGTGGTATAAGGTCCTTATTCATAGTCTTTAGTAGATGGCGATTGGCATGCTATGAGTTGGGAGAAGTACAAAGCAATTCACTTCTGTGGACTTGGTGTGTTTTTGCCAACTGAAAGAGAGGCCCATCTAAAACATTTTATAACATTTAAGTATACGGTATATTTAGAATACTTTCATCCCTGATTTTGACATTACATTTTATGGTAGGCCTTTCTTTTAGGGGTCTAAAATGTATTTTGTTGCACTTGGGTTGAAGCGACTGCGATCTTCTGTAGGTAATACACTGACTATGTATACATACCTCATTCAACTACACTCCATTAATCTGAAACCTTTAAATGTGTTTCCCTCTGTTCCTGAAACCCCATCAGCCTTTTGCATCATACTGACTCTTTTAGATTCTCAAAACTAATCCACATGTTTCTACCAGGTGAAGCAATCCAGGAAGAAACCCTTGCAGGTGAAGACTCCACGGGCCCTGCCCACTATGGAGGCCCACCAGGTGATTCGGGCGAACGCTCTGTTCCTGCTGTCCCTCAGCAGCGCTGCCGAGCCCAGCATGCTGTGCCACCACCCGACCAGACCCATGCACTCCCAGCTGCTCCCCAGCCTCAAGGAGGGCGTGTCGGACGAAGTCCCCAATAAAATTGGCTGCCTCTACCTTCAGACACTAGCTAGGTAGATAACAGCTCACTTTTTTATATATAGATAAGAAAACCCGACAGTAACACATGCTTGCATAATGATTTGAGTCCCTCTCACTTTCCTCTCATTAATTCAGGCAACACACTGAGAACTTTGGCGCCTACCAAGACGAAAACCTCTTCCAAGATGAGATGAGGTATCTGCGCTCAACATCTGTTCCTGCACCTTATATTTCAGTCACACCTGATGCCTGCCCAAATGTGTTCGAGGAGCCAGAGAACAACATGAAGTCAATGCCCCCCAGGTAACGCATCTTAGTCCAAAGTCCATAATTAATGCAGATAATATATGATTTTGTTTTACCATGCTTGGAGCAGATAATGCCTTATTGTCATGCATGTATACTCTCTGTTAATAGCTAGTTCTTTGACTCTTGTTTTCCCTCCTGCCCCCGACTGTACACAGCTTGACAGCAAGCATTTTGTTTGCCTCCTTATCATGATCACACTAATTGCACAGTACAAAAGAGCCTGGCTGCTCCATTCTCCAGTAAATAGTTTTTGTCAAGCAAAGAAAACTGTGGTATGAAATTAGTGTTTCTAAGTTTCTGATCTTTGTGTTCAAGGCATATCACCGTGTCTATTTCTGTCTTTTATTTCCCTTTTCTTAGCCTCGAGACCAGTCCGATCACAGACAGCGATACGGCTAAACGGACAGTGTTTCAGAGATCTTACTCAGTCGTAGCATCCGAGTATGACAAGCAGCACTCACCCTCTCCAGCTCGGGTCAAAGCTGTTCCCAGACGCAGGGTCCATAGTGGTGATGCAGGTAAACACGCTTGATCATGAGAGAACTAATACTGACGAGTGATTTACAGCATCAACACTAACCTGCTCTGCCCCCCATACAGAGGTGGGATCTTCCCTGTTACGACACCCGTCCCCTGAGCTGTCCAGGCTGATCTCGGCCCACGGCTCCCTCAGTAAGGGGGAGAGGAACTTCCAGTGGCCTGTTCTGGCTTTTGTCATCCAGCACCATGACCTGGAGGGCCTGGAAGTGGCCATGAGGCATGCATTGAGGAAGTCTGCCTGCAGGGTGTTTGCCATGGAGGTACAAGCTGCTATATTTGTCTAAATCTCCAATTTACTTTGTATTCATTGTTGTTCCCTATCCAGCAGGGAATCAGTGCGATAGGCAATTAGTTTTATGTAGTTAGTAGTTAATCAATTACACTTGTACTTAATTAGCTAATAGACGAGTTGGACTCAAGATCGTTTATGGATCCTAAGAAGACTAATTGGTATGTTTTTTTTTTCTTGGTGTCAGGCATTCAACTGGCTGCTGTGCAATGTGATCCAGACCACCTCCCTGCACGACATCCTCTGGCATTTTGTAGCATCTCTCACCCCATCGCCGTATGAACCTGAGGACGACGAAGACGAGGAGAACAAGGGGAAGCAAGAGAATGTGGAACAGGTAATTAGTGGTTAAATGACCAAAAACCTGCAGCATTACTTTTGTTTTGTTGTCACATCTTCTGATTGAGCACATCTTCACCCTACAGGAGAGAGACCTTGGCGTTTGTGAACATCCTCTGTCCGACATTGTTATCGCCGGGGAGGCAGCTCATCCCCTCCCCCACTCCTTCCACCGCCTCCTGCAGACCATCTCTGACCTCATGATGTCACTTCCTAGTGGCAGCTCTCTTCAGCAGATGGCACTGAGGTATATTTCCTGATTGATTGAAAAATTAACAACACACAAATCAATATTTCTAGATTGACTGATTTCGATGTTTACTTACTATATTTTAGGGGTGTTGTGGTAAGCTGGTACTTATGATAACTGTGACATCTAAAAACTGAAATATTGATATCATGTTACTAATACACATATGACTATATTGTGTATAGTCAACATGATAAACCATCGCCTCATTTGCCAAAAATAGAGACAAACATACAAAGTTTAAGATTACATTTGACTGAAATCACTATTCTTTTTTATTTATTTCAAACTTTCAAGCTTTAACAATAATATCTTTATATTGGCCTCAATAAGCAGGGTTCTTACGGCCATTACAAACCTGGAAAAGTCATGGAAATACAAAATGCTAATTCCAGGCCCTGGAAAAGTTATGGAAAACAATATTTTTCCCAACGTTTTGGAAAAGTCATGGAAATGTAACTAAAGTTGCATCAAATATAATTTATATTTGATCTAATCGCCGAAATAGTAATACTATAATAAATACTGTATCGTATAGTAATGAAACGTAAAATGGCATTTAACTGACGAGGTATTTTGCTGGTGATAGATTTTAGTTGCTTTGCGTGTAGAAGCTAGTCAGCCTACTATTTGATTTGTTTTAGGCACTGTAGGCACAACATGTTGCAGACCTTATTTTCCTGTTCCATGTTAAAATAAACCATTTTCAGTGGTACCGCTGAGAAAGAGTAATTTTTTTGGTCATGGAAAATCAGCTAAAGGTCATGGAGAAGTCATTGAAAGTCATTGGTGAAAAGGTGTATGAAGCCTGAATAATACTCTTGTGCCCTTTTTGGGTTCCTAGATTACAACTTTTCTGAAATGTTTGCAAATATATATTATCTTATTTACTGGCCGACAGATAAGAGAGGTGATAACCTGCTCACAACTAATACTTGTTATTCTTTTAGGTGCTGGAGTTTGAAGTTCAAGCAGTCCGACCACCAGTTCCTCCACCAGAGCAACGTTTTCCATCACATCAACAACATCCTTTCCAAGTCAGATGATGGTGACAGCGAGGAGAGCTTCAACATCAGCGTGCAGTCGGGCTACGAAGCAATGAGCCAGGCAAGAAACCAATCACTGACTTGCTTACTTAGAGCTGTATTCTGTTTGTCAACACGGATTAAACCAACTAGGCTATTGTATGTGCATGACATGCACTAACCTGAGTGTGTGTGATAACAGGATCTCTGCCTGGTGACCTGTCTGAAGGATCTGACCAGTGTCGTGGACATCAAGACGTCCAGTCGTCCTGCCATGATCGGCAGCCTCACAGACGGCTCCACAGAGACCTTCTGGGAATCTGGAGATGAGGACAAGAACAAAACCAAGAGCATCACCATCAGCTGTGTGAAAGGCATAAATGCCACTAATGTGACGGTTCATGTGGACAACTCCAGAGACATCGGGGTAAGTGGGCAACGGAAGCATTGCTATTGTAGGAATGCAAAGTAAGTAGGAATTAATGATAATATGTTTATAAAGGTTTAATTTTCCTCTGTTATATCCACAGAACAAAGTCACATCCGTCACATTCCTCTGTGGTAAAGCAATCGACGACCTCTGCAGAATCAAACAGGTATTGTCACTTTCTTCTTCTTCTTATTTGTATTCCATATTAATAATGTGTACCTTGTTGACCTAGCATTAGAATACAGTACATACAATACACAGATTATAGATTACACATGCACCACTGTTCCCGTTAGAATATGTTTTGCCGGTCAAAATGTCCGTTAAAGTTTAAATCTTTCGGACAAAATTAGAAAAGTGCCGGTCAAAGGTCTTTGTTATTTATTGAGCTTTAAAACAAATTGATATGATTCGATATTAAACAAACTAATTATAGTAGATTCACTACATTATTCAAAAGTGTACAGTAATTTACAATAACACGAGAATAATAAACGGAGCGCGCTCTCTCTCTCTCCTGACAGCCCGTCAGTATCATGCAGCTCGCGGATCCAGTAATGAGTGACCTGACAGTAAAACTAAACATATCTATAACTAGTTTAGGTAGTTTGAGAGGTAATTAAAATAGCTACGTGTGATATTCTAACCTGAAGTGTGTGTTTTGTTCGCTCACCGCTGCAGGTGATTATGCAGAGCTGCGTGTCGACTCGTCAGCAGCAGCTGATCTCTCTCTCCGTCAGATTAGACTTCACTCGCATTTATGTCCATATCGGTCAGATCTAATGATAGGACTACCTGCTTATTAAAAGACACCTAAACAATAAGCGTCGCTATGCAACCGGGTGAGACCGTATAGTATAGCGCAGCATTATGCATTTGTTTACATGCCCACCGGAACCCCGAGGCATTACCAACAGATCAACGCACAATCAACCCATACAGGACATCTTTCTCCACATTAAGTGTTAGACATTAGAGTTGACTATTCTTGTCTGTCACATACTCTCTTGTCTGTCACATACTCTCTTGTCTGTCACATACTATTCTTGTCTGTCACATACTATTCTTGTCTGTCACATACTCTCTTGTCTGTCACATACTATTCTTGTCTGTCACATACTATTCTTGTCTGTCACATACTATTCTTGTCTGTCGCATACTATTCTTGTCTGGCGCATACTCTCTTGTCTGTCACATACTATTCTTGTATGTCACATACTCTCTTGTCTGTCACATACTATTCTTGTCTGTCACATACTATTCTTGTCTGTCACATACTATTCTTGTCTGTCGCATACTATTCTTGTCTGGCGCATACTCTCTTGTCTGTCACATACTATTCTTGTCTGTCACATACTATTCTTGTCTGTCACATACTCTCTTGTCTGTCACATACTATTCTTGTCTGTCACATACTATTCTTGTCTGTCACATACTATTCTTGTCTGTCGCATACTATTCTTGTCTGGCGCATACTCTCTTGTCTGTCACATACTATTCTTGTTTGTCACATACTCTCTTGTCTGTCACATACTATTCTTGTATGTCACATAAGTGGCGCAACTGATGCGGTATTGCGCTAAGGGGAAAATATTTTAACCGGAGAGATTTAGATTTGCCGGTCTTCAGCCTATTTTACGGATCATAGTCTGGTAATTACCGGCTAACGGGAACTCTGATATGCGCATATGGCAGAACATCTTGAACTTCCCCGTGCCTTTTCATCAAAGGTCGAGCTCGAGTCCCGTCACATGGGCTGGGTGACGAGTGAGCTTCCTGGTGGGGATCATCATGTGATCAAGTTGGAACTGAAGGGTCCGGAGAACACACTGAGGGTGCGCCAGGTGAAGGTCCTCGGCTGGAAAGAGGGCGAGAGCATCAAGATCCTCGGACAGATCTCAGCCAGCATGGCCCAGCAGAAGAACTGCGAGGCGGAGACTCTCCGAGTGTTTCGCCTCATCACATCACAGGTCTGTCTAACTGCTTCATACAAATTCCTTCGAATCACCTGGGGAACCACTGGAGTCTCTTTTCAAAACGTTATTGTTTACGTTGTTGTAGGTCTTTGGGAAACTTATCTGTGGAGATGCAGAGCCAACTCCAGAGCAGGAGGAGAAAAACCTTCTTTCATCGCCTGAGGGAGAAGACAAGGTCTGCACCATGGCAGTTTACCTGTACTGTGTGACTCAAATATTTAGTTTCCTTCAATCTGACGTCTTACACCTACATTCTTTATGACCAGGT
Source organism: Pseudochaenichthys georgianus (assembly GCF_902827115.2). Taxonomy (NCBI): domain Eukaryota; kingdom Metazoa; phylum Chordata; class Actinopteri; order Perciformes; family Channichthyidae; genus Pseudochaenichthys; species Pseudochaenichthys georgianus. The sequence goes on along the minus strand of NC_047523.1, from coordinate 31,491,943 downwards.
ACCATCTGATGCAGACCTTAAAGAGCACATGGTGGGAATCATTTTCAGCAGGAGTAAACTCACCAACCTCCAGAAACAGGTAATAAGTCCGTTTTTTAACCCATTTACCGTGATATTATAATCTCAGCCCTTTTTACATGAACTGTATTTATTTCCAGGTGTGTGCGCACATCGTCCAAGCCATCCGTATGGAGGCCACCCGGGTGAGGGAGGAGTGGGAACACGCCATCTCCAGCAAAGAGAACGCTAACTCTCAGCCCAGTGACGATGACGCCTCCTCAGACGCCTACTGCTTCGAGCTGCTGTCCATGGTCCTGGCTCTGAGCGGCTCCAACGTCGGCCGCCAGTACCTAGCTCAGCAGCTAACGCTCATGCAGGACCTGTTTTCTCTGCTGCACACAGCGTCTCCAAGAGTACAGAGACAGGTGAGCGAATGCAAACACACACAACTATAGGTTTAGTCCAGGAGTAGCGTTATAATTCAATGTTGACCAAAGTCTAAAAGATTCTCTTATTACCCATCATTGACATTTATAATGAGGATAATCCATGTTCTTCATTGTTTCAATTTCATTTATTATAATTAATATATAGAACATACTGTATGTATCCCATTTATATGGGGAAACCTAAGTGCCACTAAAAACGCTGCTGCCAGTTTGCCTGGGTGTTTCTCAATGTCGAGGAGGCTTGCTTGGTAGCACATGTCTTCCGAGTCAGGTCCTTAAGAAGTGAGGCAAGAATCCTTCCTAGCCTCGGAAAATGAAGAATGGTGGAACAGGCTAACAAGTGTGCAGGTGTGCGTCATAGGCGCCGCCTTAAATGGAGCGGGATTTCCCCCAAAGATTTGGGGAAATTGGTCCGCGCGCAAAGCATTGTGGGGATTTTAAGACCGCAGAGTCTACACATGTGCAGCCTCGAAATTTCCCGCTACAAAGTACGCCGGCCTCGGTAGAATTACAAGTATGCTGGACATTGGAACAGTCCTTCGGCGGCACTCGATGACGTAGTATGCTTGAAATAGTGGCTCGGGAGCATCCTTCCTCGACATTGAGAAACACCCGCTGTTTGATAACTGGCAGTCCTCTTCTTTCCTGTATTTCTTGCCTGTTTTTTATGCTGTTTTTGCCACATCAATATGTGGTTTTGAGTTAGTTTTCAGGTTTAACATACTTTCAAATAATTAATTTTATAAGCATTTATTTTGTGCATACAAGGTTAAAGTTAATCCCATTCAAACTACTAACTTGTCTTCCATCTGATCCTACTTTATCTCAGGTCACATCGTTGCTCAGACGCGTCCTCCCAGAGGTTACACCAGTGCGACTCGCCAGCATCATTGGAGTGAAGGCGCTGCCACCTGCAGACATCAGTGACATCATCCACTCCACGGAAAAGGGCGACTGGAACAAGCTCTGCATCCTCGACATGTTCCTGGGCTGCATCGCAAAAGCCCTCACTGTGCAGCTGAAAGCCAAAGGTACCACCATCGCTGGCACCGCCGGCATGGCAGCCGGCATGGCAGCCGGCAAAGGGGTCACCACCGTCACGCTGCCCATGATCTTCAACTCCAGGTGAGTTTCTGATGGACTTATCAAAATATGTGGTACAAAAAGGAACATTGTGTCGGTGGTGCTAAAGTAAAATATAATGTGCTATCTAAGGATAGGGCAAAATGTCAAGTAAGAATGGAAATCGATGACCCTCCAGCTAACTTCCAGAATTTGGAGATGTTATTTTACTGTAGACTTTAAACATTAATTGCAATTTCCTTTGATTTTCAAATGTATTGCCCCTTTCTTTCTCACTCAGCTACATCCGCAGGGGAGAGAGCCACTGGTGGATGAAAGGCTCCACTCCTCCTCAGATAGCAGAGATCATCATAAAGCTGGTTAAAGACATGGCAGCTGTAAGTTCTCTTTGTTTAAATCGTTCTTCCCCTTGTACTCTCTGTGAGCCAAACTGTATATGGATACCCATTTGTCACACTTGGAAAAGTACCTCTTACACTCCTTTTTGCTGTTTTTAGGGACACCTTTCAGAAGGCTGGTCCAAAATCACCAAAAATGCAATCGCTGAGACCATCATAGCACTGACCAAAATGGAGGAGGAACATCGGTCTCCTGTACGCTGTATCGCTACAACAAGGGTATGGACTCAGATGTCACACACGTACACAACACATTGATCTATTCTTCCTGGGTATTTGTAACTTATACTGTATCCCCTATTGTCTTTGTCTTACAGCTGTGGCTGGCCTTAGCTTCACTGTGTGTGCTGGACCAGGATCATGTGGACAGGCTGTCCTCGGGTCGCTGGATGGGCAAAGATGGACAGCAGAAGCAGATGGTGAGAATGAAAAACAATAGCTACACTGTGTGAAAAAGTATTTGACAGGTAATCCAAAATAGCATGTTGATTTCCTCTTCCATTTATCCACAGCCTATGTGTGACAATCATGATGATGGAGAAACGGCAGCCATAATCCTGTGCAACATGTGCGGCAACCTCTGCACCGACTGTGACCGCTTCCTCCACCTGCACCGCCGCACGCGCTCCCACCAGAGACAGGTGAGGGTCGGCTTGATCTGCTGCTGATAAGTAGTTAATGAATGCAATGAAATGAGCTTTTGTTCAATTTGATTTGAATGTTTTTTGTAGGTGTTCAAGGAGGAAGAGGAGGCCATAAAGGTGGATCTCCATGAAGGCTGTGGGAGGACTAAGCTCTTCTGGCTCATGGCTCTGGCCGACTCTAAGACTATGAAGGCTATGGTGGAGTTCAGAGAGCACACAGGTAATGAAGCAGATCATGCCACTGTTCTTCTGGTAGTAGATTAATATAAGTATTGTTGCAAATGGGTTATCTGCTTAAGTTGCGCAGTTATATTTACAGTAATGTCATTATTTCTGCAGGTAAACCAGCCTCCAGCAGCTCAGACGCCTGCAGGTTTTGTGGTACGAGGAATGGGACGGAGCTGTCTGCAGTGGGCAGCGTCTGCTCGGACCCAGACTGCCAGGTAATAAGCATCAACTTCTCTGATTGAGCAAGTCTTATACACACGATACATTTAAAGTAATGTAGAGTTACAGTCGTGGTAAAGTGAACATGTTACTGTTTTGCCTCACCAGTTTCTCTGTTGTTTTCTCCCCCTAAGGAATATGCTAAACTGGCCTGCAGTAAAACTCATTCCTGTGGACACCCCTGTGGAGGAGTCAAGAATGAGGAGTCCTGCCTTCCCTGTCTGCACGGCTGTGACAAGAACACTAGCTGTCTGAAACAGGATGCAGATGACATGTGTATGATCTGCTTCACAGAGGCCCTCTCTGCTGCTCCTGCAGTACAGGTAGCTCTAAATATACATGCTAGTCCATTATGTGGAAGAGTTCTTGTCTTTATTAAGCTTGCTCATTAACTCGTTGTTTTCTTCTCAGCTGGACTGCACTCACGTGTTCCACCTTCAGTGTACTCGTCGTGTTCTTGAAAATCGCTGGCTCGGGCCCCGAATCACGTTTGGGTTCATGTTGTGTCCCATCTGTAAGGTAAGATGTTACCTGAAGAAGTAGAGTGCTTCAATGCTTTGTTAAGCAAAGCTACGGTGTGACTGTATGATTGATGTGTTCACAGTCTTCATTGGAAATGCCTTTGCCACATACAGTAACCTTATTTTGTTGTTTGCCTCCAGAACAAAATCAATCACTCGGTGATCAAGGACCTGCTCGACCCCATTAAGGAGCTTTATGATGACGTGAGGAGAAAGGCTCTGATGAGGCTGGAGTACGAAGGTCTACATAAGAGCGAGGCGATAACTACACCAGGAGCCCGATTCCACAACGACCCTGCAGGCTTTGCCATGAACAGATATGCATACTATGTCTGCTTCAAGTGCAAGAAGGTACTATATAACATTAAGTCATATGTCAAATGAATGTTGGTCAGGAGTTGAACATTAATTTATGGTTGCCCTTTTACCCAGGCCTATTTCGGAGGAGAGGCTCGGTGCGACGCGGAGGCGGGACAGGGCGATGACTACGACCCCAGTGAGCTGATCTGTGGAGCATGCTCAGATGTCTCCAGGGCTCAGGTGGGTCGATTACTATAGTTTGGGCATTTTGGAAAAATTCACTTATTCTTTTTATCGCCAAGTGTGAGATGAGAAGATTGGTACCACTCTTATGGTAATCCACATACCTTTGCCCAAAGACTTAACATTGGGGAAGCAGCTAGCCTACCTCAGTGACAACCTTAACCTTAATCACTGCCATTTTGTGAAAAACAAATACCTAATTTTCACACTGCAGGGCTCCTATGTTTGCTTATTTATGGTTTCAAGCATAACCTTTCTTCATCAGACTCATGTGGCCACTGTAAAACATGATACAGTCACATGAAGAAATCCCTTAAGCTGGGTATCTATTGTGACCATTTAAAAAGAAATGCTGCTTATATTTACTCTTTCCCTGATGATTCTCGTTTACTTTTCACCAGATGTGCTCCAAACATGGCACAGACTTCCTGGAGTATAAATGTCGGTACTGCTGCTCTGTGGCCGTTTTCTTCTGCTTTGGCACCACACACTTCTGCAACGCCTGCCATGATGACTTCCAGAGGATGACCAGTGTCCCCAAGGAGGAGCTGCCTCATTGTCCTGCAGGTGCTTAGCTATGCATTAACTTCTGTACAATTTTACATTTATCAGAGTTTTTGCAAATACCAAACAGAAATAACTATTAAGAGATAATAATTGAGATGTTATCCTCTTCCTTTCTATCACAGGGCCCAAAGGCAAGCAGCTGGAGGGTACAGAGTGCCCTTTGCATGTGGTTCACCCACCGACGGGGGAGGAGTTCGCCCTGGGCTGTGGGGTGTGCAGAAATGCCCACACCTTCTAACCAACAGAAGACTCTTTGAAAACCAGTTTGTCTACTGTGATTTCCGGCTGCTGCTGAAGCTCAGCCGTGAAGCTTGGCTCTTGCATTGTCGGGTCTCCTGGATTGGATCAGGTTTCCTCCCTACGCTGAGAGTCCTCAGGTCTGCTCTTCTACCAACATCAGTAACATGGGGCTCTGATACCATCCTTTAGATTCAGAGTTACCTGAATGGAATAAAGGAACAATAGATTTTAAAAAAGAAGAAAAAAAAAGAAAATATCTTGTGACGTGTTTGCATGCGGCCGTTGTATTCCCTCGGCTTCTATAGACGTTGCACACCTCCTGATCACCGAAGTGTATCAATACCAGATTTAACATTGAATATGAGAGGAATTTGCTTAAAGGCAACTGTGGATCAGCGTGGGTTTAAAAAAAAAAAAAGGAACAGGCCGTATTTCCAGCTTCCTAACTATACATTTAAATTTAAATATTGTTGTATGTAAACTTTTTTCGTAATCTTGTACAGTATTCTCCACTGTCAAGTGCATCATGGGTTGACGGACAAAAAAAGAAGGTGGAAAAGACTGTTGAGAATATTATGTTTGGGAGGAAAATAGTGTACGATTTATCTAATCTTGTATATATGATACTATTCAAAATAGCTGTATTCCGAAGTTGCTACTCTTCACTTCAGTTTTGTTTGATATTCTGGGTTATGTTTTGAGCCAGAACTTTTAATGAAGTGCAATACTGGGTGTGCCTCCTATTTTGCAGCTGTTTAACCTATGGAATGTATGTCAATAAAGCCACTGTACATTTTTATACAGTAGACAGTCGTAATTCCCCCTCTTCTTAATGTCAGATCTCTTCTGTTGTCTGGATATGAAAAGGTTGAGCCTGACGCCCGCAGTGAATGATAGTGGATGTAAATCTTATTTGGAGTTCTGTCAAAACATGAAAAATTACCAAAATCCTACAGTAATACAAAACAAACAAAAGACCTCACAGTGAGACTGAATACGGCTGAGTGATACGAGGGGCCAGTCTTCACACCAAATACAATTGTGCACCTGTAATGTTTTTCCCTAGTAGGAGGCATCGGGATCGGGGGGTCAGGGGAACAGTGTGGAAAAAAGCTGCTGTTATATAAAAGCTTAATACTTGTGAATCTGCTCTGTAATATCTGTGGTGGAAGGAGTTGAATGGTAATAAACCAGGTTCTCTGTTTCGCAAAGTATACACTGTCATTCATGAGTGGTGACATTCCCATTAAATTACCTACAGTCACTGTTGGCCTTTGATTGTTTTATATGGAACACATGCAATGTAAAATCCAGCTCGAGACTCAAATTGTTCATTATTTCTGTAAATATCTTATTTGAAAGGCTGAAAGAAACTATGAAAATATAAAAATGTATTTCTTGTGATGCCTGTACACCTTTTTAAGGGCTCCATTACATGCCGGTGTGATCCAAGTTTTTCCTAATATATGCATTTTTGCTGTTTGTTACTAAAATCCATGTTTGCATATGGGAGGAGAACTTGTGTGCGAGGGCTTTGTAATGGACTAAAGTTGTTCTATTTTAATGGTTGCTTTTGGATATTTTGCTTTACTACTTTTTATATTGACTTCATAAATATTGAGGTTAAGATATGAGCAGTGGTGTAAAGTCAGTACATTTACTAAAGTACAATACTTAAGTACAATGTTGAGATACTTGTACTTTACATATTTTGCTACTTTGTACTTTCCTTCCCTACATTTATTTGTTACCTTTAGTTACTTTACAGATTTTGATCAAGATCTGAGTACTTCTCCCACCTCTGGATATTAGTGACGGAGAGACAGTAAAGTTGAGGAATAAAACAATTAAAATGACCAAAGTAAACCACTGAAAAAAACTGGAGAGTCTACCAAGGAAAATTATTTCATAATCCAAATGGGGTTTTAAAAAAACAAAACACAGTAGGCTACATATTCATCAAGATTATAGCAACTGTGACATGAAGACATTTAGTGTTTTGCCTTATTTTTTTATTATCAAAGGGGGCTTAAAGAATATTATAGTAAATTAAGTGTGAAAAGCTTTGGACACTTTCAACATCCTTTTTTTGTTGTGCCTTTCACAAATATATCCACAATTGCATAAGGCATAAATAGCATAGGCCTTCTTTATAATTGTGTGAAAATTATAACCTTCATCTCTATAACCTAATATTGAAGATACACCTAAAGCAGAGACTTTTAGCTGCATTTGTGCATTCAGAAACGGGTCCTTATGCATCAGGTAAATCGTCTTCAAATAAATCCGCAACACCGTTTGTATTTGTGATATTCTCGTAGTTTATATAGTTTGTATTGTTTTTATAATGACATTTGATTATGTGTTATCACTCTCAGGTGAGTCATCAGCTGAACAGAGACGATCTTTACCAACAGCCATTTCGCATTGTACCTCCCATGATGCACCGCTGCTGTCACAAGAACTCCTCGCCATTTCAGAATCAGGGGGGCCGAAACTCCCACCAAGGATTCAAGTCAACCTGTTGGATGAGCCAGACTCGCCGCTTGTATTCATTCAGAAGAACACCTCTTACCTCTTCTCTATCGTCAAACGGCTTGGTTGTTATCTCCCGATGCGTTTTATTCGGTTGTCGCGAGTGAGCTTTTCCAGCTTGGGCCCGGGCTGAAGTGTCAAAAGTGTTGAACGGATTTTCCTGCTAACTGCTGGTCGGCTATCCGAGTGTAAACATCAAGGTAGGATGTATTGCATGAAACAAGTGTCATATAGAGGTAAGGGTTTGCCTAATAGGTAGCTTTAAATGTAATGTATTTTGGTTCAAACTAATAAGCTACTTAAGTGTACTGCTGCTTGTATTTGCGCTGTCAATGTAAACAAAGTAATGCATTCAATTAACCTTTGCATTAATGCACATAGGATAGTTACATTGTCAGCTTTTTATTACAGAATTAGATGTTGTCCTGCTTTATTATATCAGTATATTGACGACTAGCGTTATATTGATGGCCTCCACCGGCTCATACAGATACACATCACCTCTTATACAGACACCTTTCTTCTAAAATAAGCAGTCAGATATCACAATACTGTGGGATTTAACAATTTCGAGAATGTGAGAATGGCAGTGATTTTACATGAACATAATAAGACTCGGCTTTATTTGCAAGATATATGTAACCTTACAAATGTACAAATGTTGTTCTAATTGAACTCGTATACATTCAGATGATTCATCGTTAATCATGCTGTGCTGTAATAGTGCAAAAATGCTGTGATCAGTATTGAATGACTAATGCAACAGGTTGTTTTTTATACACGGATTTATCCAGCATATGCGTACACATATGTCAATTATATAATATTCAGTGTATCATTTCCTTTTTGATACATGACAAGGATGACACACACACACACACACACACACACAGAGACAACTTGTGTTTAAAGCAGGCAACCTGAAACTCACTTTTTGGATCTACTTTCAAAATCGTTGAGTTTGATAATCAATATTGCTGCTGTGTAGTTTGACAGGCTTGTGCTTTGTGTTGCTGGACTATAACAAGCTCTATTTTACCAGGATGAAGCGTATTAAAGGAGGAGAGGAGGAGAGCAAAAGCTCCACCAGTAAGAGCCCCACTGAGGCCTGCAAGAAGGTGCGGAAGCAGACGGACGAGGAGTCGGAGGTCGGAGAGTTTTCGGGGATTGACTGGGCCCGCCTGCCTCAGGAACTCCTGCTCCACCTCTTTCAGTACCTTCCCCTGCTGTACCGGGCCTATGCCTCTCAGGTGTGCCGCAGGTGGAACCAGGCTTTCCACATGCCGGAGCTGTGGAGATGCTTTGAGTTTGAGCTCAACCAGCCAGCCAGCTCGTACCTGAAAGCCACACATCCAGACCTCATCAAGCAGATCATAAAGAGGCACTCCAACCACCTGCAGTATGTCAGCTTCAAGGTAACGGCGGAGAAAGATTTTGTGTGTCAAAACCAACAATTCTGGGCGTGTTCACAATTCGCTACGGCCATCTGGTAGGTGATGATTAATCTCTGTTTGTACCTTCCAGGTGGACAGCAGTACAGAGTCTGCAGAAGCAGCATGTGACATCCTCTCACAGTTGGTGAATTGTTCACTAAAGACCTTGGGGCTCATCTCTACAGCCAGGCCCAGTTTCATGGAGGTTCCAAAGGTATAAATAGCACAAACACACAACATATATCTGTGTCAGATAAAATCAAAGAAAATCAAATGAACCATTCTCTTATAAAGCTAATGGCTTTCCATGGTGGATCGCTCAGTGTTTGGCGGAGCCTGTTAATTGTCAGTGGACAGAATAGCGTTTGCATTCTCTTCTTATCAGAGGACGGGGCTGAAAAGCAGTCTCTGTTCCCATTCATTGCAAAGAACAAGGATTCCATTACTTCGAAGGCCTCAGAAGGACACATGATGTTCTCTGGGAAGTTTTATTTTGTCTCTCTTAGTGCACTGTGATCTTCTTCCTATAAACACTTGAAAGCCATTCTGTCCCAGGAAGTTATCACCAGTGTGTTATATCATTGATTTGGTCATTAACACATGAAACGTTCACCTACATGTACAGTCAAGTTTATGTGTGGACCATACATACTTGACTTATCATACTAAGATAGGAAGTAAATATTGTCCAGTACAAACCTGAGAGGTCCATGAGTGTTACAGCAACCAAATGGAAACACAAAAACATTGTAAATCTGTGTGAAACTGAACAAAAACAAATATGCATAAATATTACTCGCAGCACATATGGTCCACCATCAATCCCAATATAATTGATTTAAATATGCCCACTCAAATCTGAGACCTGCCATCTTGGTTGCTACTTCTCAAGCTAATTCATGATGACTCTTTGTCCTTCCACAGTCTCATTTCATCTCAGCTCTGACGGTGGTGTTTGTCAACTCAAAATCGCTGTCCTCGCTGAAGATTGACGACACGCCGGTGGATGATCCGTCTCTGAAGGTGTTGGTGGCAAACAACAGCGACACGCTGAAGCTGCTGAAGATGAGCAGCTGTCCTCACGTCTCCCCCGCAGGTACAGTGAGCGCTCGGACTGCTGCAGCTGTTTCAGTGATCAGGTCGAGAGAAGCAGCCTCCTCATGTTTTGGTTTTGATATTTTCAAGCCATATTCACCTTGTACTTTCAGTCATATTTTTTAATTAGTTTTTCTGAATCACAAGGTTGTACGTTTTTTTTTTTTTATAGTGGCTTTTTCAGAGCCTTATTAATCTTATCATTTTCTTATCATTCTTCATCTTTCATACATTTTCCTTGAACTGTTTTTAAATGTCAGCTATGATAAAGATTGATAAGATAAGAAGTATTTTATTGATCTGAATCTGGCAAATGTTTGCGATGCAGCAGCATAAAAAGACAAGGCATTGTACATTAGAGAAATTAAAAGTCTAGAAATAAACAATCCAAAATGTAAACATCTAAAATAGAAATAAAATAGCATAAAAAAAAGTAGAAAATATGTTGAAATACAAATTTAAAGCACCAAAATATAAAAGCAGGATATTATGTATACGTTAAGTGTGTAAGGAATGGAATATTAAATATTAAATTGAATATAAATGGCAAATGTACTTTGTGATTTTAAGTTCAGTTATCCAAGAGAAGCTATGGAGCAGAGAGTTCTCTTCCAGCCAGTGGAGATTTGTTATATAGAGTTATTGCAGTAGGCAGGAATATGTTCCTGTATCGTCATTGTGACGGCCTATTCAACTGTAATCTTGTCTAACAAAACATTACACAACATAAAAACCCATGATGAATTTGAGATCATTTAGAAAAACAACAATCTGTCTATATTTGCAGGCATCCTGTGTGTGGCAGACCAGTGCCACGGCCTCAGAGAGCTGGCACTGAACTACCACCTCCTGAGTGACGACCTGCTGCTGGCTCTCTCCTCGGAAAAACACGTCCACCTGGAACACTTGCGGATCGACGTGGTGAGTGAGAACCCCGGCCAGCACTTCCACACCATCAAGAAGAGCAGCTGGGACGCCATGGTGCGCCACTCGCCCAAATTCAACCTGGTCATGTACTTCTTTCTCTACGAGGACGAGTTCGGCCCCTTCTTTAACGAGGAGATCCCGGTCACGCACCTCTACTTCGGCCGCTCCGTCAGTAAGGAGGTGTTGGGCCGCGTGGGCCTGCACTGCCCCCGCCTGGTGGAGCTGGTGGTGTGCGCCAACGGCCTGCGTCCTCTGGATGAGGAGCTGATCCGCATCGCTAAGCACTGCACCCAGCTGTCCGCCATCGGGCTGGGCGAGTGCGAGGTCTCCTGCAGTGCGTTCGTGGAGTTCGTCAAGATGTGTGGCAGGAGGCTCTCCCAGCTGTCCATCATGGAGGAGGTGCTGATCCCAGATCACAAATACTCCCTGGATGAGATCCACTGGGAGGTTTCTAAGCACCTGGGCAGGGTCTGGTTCCCCGACACGATGCCCATCTGGTAAAGAGAAGCCGAAGAGGCACGTCTAGTTTGTGGTGGCCTCCATGTTTGCATAGAAAAGCCTTTAAATGCTCAGCTGTAGTGGAATGTGTGGTGCCAACATGGAGAGCGTGAACTGAACTCCGGTCTGGAGGGCAGGGATGTGATGTCATGGCTACACAATGTTTTCATGCCATGCAAACAACCCCAAACATCTCTGCCTGTTAGCTTTACAATAGACTGTGGAACCCCGCTTTGCCCGATCTGGAGACGGGACTCGCCAGGCCACTTCTTTATATTAAACAAACAGCTCACAGAACAGAGCAGGTGGAAATATCCCACTAGAAAAACAATGTTCCTATAACTATACATGTAGTTATATGGACATTGTTGCCTGATTATGATGAGAGATGTGTGTTTGTGTATGTATCCATATGTGAGTGTGTGTTTTTATTGTTTTTTTAACATTGTGGATTCATTTGGGAAGATCAGGTTCACAATTGCTTGTTGTTACACTACCGCTTGTTGTTACACTACCGCTTGGCCTACTTTAATCCAGTCCAGCAGCTTGGCACTGTTAACAAGATATCCCGTCTCCAAATGGCTGCAATGTTATGTGCACAGTGTGTGAGAAATGGTGTTTTGTCTCATGTATGGGGGTGTTGTAGGTTTAGTCTATTTGCACAGTTATTAAGAGACGTATACCAACAATAGAAAACACTAAGTTCAGTGCAGGAGAGTCCTCCCCGTTTATACAGAATGACATTAATACTCATCAGAGACAAAACAGAATACAGCACAACAAAATCTATACTCAAAAGAAAGCATAAACGTAGCAAAAGAAAAGCAGACCTAGGATAAATAGATATGTTTTATCACCACTGTAAAGCGTCTTTGAGCACCAGGGGGGTATACTGCGAAGCAGGATTTTCGCTTAGCCGGCTAAATTCAGGGCAAACTCCGGCTTTCCGGTCATACGAAGCTGGTTCTCTTTTTAGCAGGCTAGATCTCCATGGTAATATATGCTAAGCAGCTAACCTGGTCGGGACCAGGTTAGGTTGCAGGCTAAGAGCTCAACTCAGTGAAAGCACCGCCTGCTGACCAATCAGAGCTCAGTGTGCGGAGTTTAAAGCGATCAAGTCATATTACAGGAGAAAGGAAATACAGAAAAGCTGCCGTCGCAGGAAAGACGGCCGGCAAAAATCACCGACTGTGTGAACGTGAACATTAATAGAATATCACCTCCCATCTTCAGAGCAATCTGACTATTATAACATTAGCGTTAAGAAAGCTTACTTAAATATCGGCCACAACATAAGTAACCGGATCAGAGTACATTAAGTACAGTCCGCGGCATATCACTTCATAATGTATCATATATTTTATTATCTGAGTCAGCTGAGCCGTATCTGGCCGTGCAACACTCACAGTGTCACATACTGTATGCAGAAGTATTATTTTAAGCAACACATAAGTTGACGAAACACTCGAGACAAATGTAATTGAAGTCAGATCGTGTTTTAGACGGGGCAGTGATATCATAAACCTGTTGATGTACGCATTCAAACACTTTTTCTTTTCCCAGCTGTATTCACCTTGCAGGTGCAGCTATGTGGCTTTGATCCTGGATCAAGTGTTTAAGTCATGGATGTTTAAAGTTTAACTTCTTCATTTTTGACTAGTATTAAAGTTCACTTTTCATTCAGGAAGTATGACGCTGCGCTGTCAGTGCGCTTCTCCATGTTTGTGATTGGTCGAATGCTCCAGATACCACCCCTTTCATGTGAACGCGCACCTAACTAGATAGGACACGGCTGGCTTGAGCGATCCACTTGATAACCAGCGTCGTAGGACAGTTTAGCGAGAGCGCGTATGTTTTGGATTAAGCCAACCGGCTAACTCAAACATATCCAGGCTAGGTTGAACCAGGTTCGCAGTATAGGCCCCTGGAAAAGCGCTTCGAAATGCAATGTATTATTATTATTATTATTATTATTATTATATGTGCAACCAACAGAAGAATATTGCTATATGTTTAAGATGAAGTGAGAAATGTATAACTGTCCTACAGCTGGTGAGGACGATAACGGTTTCAATGGGAAGGATTCACATGGTATTTAAGCAGAAGAAATACAATTATTAAGAGTAGCCGTTTTGTGCTTTCCCTCCTCGCTTGATCTTCATAATAACACATGATGGTTAAAACAGTTAAACGTTGACTAAGGGAGAAGTGAAATGTGTATATAGGTCTATTTTTGTAACGTGAAGGTGTGCAGTATTGATTATTGTCATGGATTTTGTTGTTTTCTCTAAAGTATGTTGATGTTTGTTGTTTTTTTCTGCTACATGCATACATTGGCTTGACGAATTATTTCCCCAGTTTTGTTTTAAAGAAGGTCTCTGCACAGTCTTACATTTCCCTGAGCACTTTACGTGAATACCAAATGAAAGTCTGGACAAAACATGTTATTTTGTCCTTTTTGAAAGCACAGAAACAGTATTTTATAAAGCCCTCATGTTGTAGTTCGACCCAGATTGTAATGATAATTCACAGTGTACTGAGTCAGTGCAGTATAGTGATGTTAACAAGCTATAATTACTAAGTAAGAGCAGTTAATTCTACTTTAATAACCTGCACAGAAATGTCTGAATTTGGAGGTTGAAATTGCTGCTTCGTAAATATTTTTGTAGACATGCAGGTATTGGCTTACAATGCATGCTGGGAATGCATATATATTTCCAATATATAGGTTTCATTTTTATCTTCGACTATGTGCCTGCCGCCTGGCCATGTCTAAACATTAGCTCTATGTTAATATCTGCCCTCCTGTTAGCGACCGTTAGCTCTGTATCGTGTATCGTAACGATAGGAGAGAAAGACGTCTTAGCAGATAAACATCAGAAAGCTAATGTGCTAATGTCAATAACATGCGATTCTTTATACTTTGGAGAGTCAGAAGTGTGAAACTAACTTTTTTCAATATATATATATATATATATATATATATACACAAGTCAAATGCATCTGTAAATAACGCTGTGTGTTTTATTATGAGTAGAAAAGCTATTATTTCTTTATCTCGCCCTCTGTCGGGTTTTCTTAACCATCGGCTCGTGTCTTTTATAAAACCAGAGCGCGTGTTGTCCTTTTTTTTATGGATTATTTCATGCTGTTCTCACTAGAAAAGATAACCTGTAATTTATTGATATGGAAACTGCTTTTGTAATTAATTTGTGTTTTATGTTGAACAAAAGAAGCAACCTTTATAACCAGCAAGCAGACCAGCAGATTTTATTTTACACCTCCACCTCTGTCAACATGTGGTTGTTGTTCAAAAGATTTAATTTACTACGACAAGCTTTGAATGATTCCTCAACACACTTTAACAAAGGAATGTCCTGTGTCTAATACATTATTATACGAAAGCACAACAAACCCAAAGAAATGTCTCTACGTCCGATTTAATTTATAAAAAGTGATACTAACTTGCATTGTTGTTGTTTTTCAGTCTCTTGTTCTAAATGTAGCATTATCTTAAGGCAATACAAACAAATAACTTAATTGTAATGATTTCATTCATTAACACACTATATCATTGAACATAAGAAGACACTTCATTTTAAAAGACAAAATAAAGTATACAAATCGGCAAGAAAAAACAAGAACTTGCTCTCAGTCAAATCATTAAGTGTGATAAGGGATTTCACTGGAAGACATCATTAAAAACACAAGTTATCAGAGGTGGAAAAGCTTTTGCACAACATGCATAACCCAGATTTGGATTTTTTTAATTGTATTTGTTGTTTTTTCTGCCAGACTACATTCCTTTTATATATTTCTTTTTAACATGCCATGTACCTAAACAGTGGACTCATACTGAGACACTTGCTGCTTCTTAGTTTAAATCATTGCGAACAGTCTGTTGATTAGTGTCGCTCTCTTATATCACTGGCGGTAGATACCGGCGCTGACTGTGTGCTCGCGTGCATTAGCATCTCAGTGGTACGGTAACATATCAACTGAATTAATTTTCATTATTTGTGCAGTGCATTAAACGGGTGCCGTGACAGCAGCTCTAAAGTGAGGAGTGTGTCTCAATGCTGTACTGGTTTAATCATTTTCATGTTGTCTGTATCGGACATTTCAGTTCAAATGCTGAACCGGATCATCTTTATGATGCCTCTTGTCAGTAACTGTTATTTTGACCTAAGTTGTTCAAAGTCCTCCAGTAGGTTTCAGTAGCATTCAACTGGTTTTGACCATGCTGTCCTTTTAGTTTAGCTTCTGTGAGGCAAATGCTTTGTCTGATTTGCTTAACTGGTCACCTGTTTTCAAATGATTGTTTTGGACATGTGATCTTTTACCAGTAATAAAACATTTGTGAATGTACTTTTGTATTTGTCTTTATTATCTTCAAACACTGCAGTCTTTACAATTTGTTAAATAAAACACACAAGTAGCATCCAAGAAATTGGGCAATACATAAAGTAGGAAAAGATATGAACAATGAAAATAAAAACTCTGTACTATATCTTTAGTCAATCTGTACAAATCTGAATGCAAAACAACCTAAGGCTGGACCTGATGTGGTTATACTGTATGTACTGTGACATGATAACTAGATTATTTTTTTTTATCTGTGAAATGGCTGGTAAAATATAACACATGACAGTTCTCCACAAAATCACCTCCAATAGTATTTTGTGTCGGTATTTATCATTACATTACAAAAACTAAATTATCTCCCTACAGAGTATATTTAGTAGCTTTTGATCATATGGCATGACCTTCATCGGAAGATCGAGTTGGTTCTAGATATACAAATGTTTTTTCTATCAAGCACTACAAATAATTATAGTCAATCAGTGCTTTAAAATTAAAGGCTCAGATGCAGCAGTGCACCAGCAAAGGCATGGAAGAAGGGGTAAAACATTGATGTAAACAATTACAATTTTTAGAACAAAACCAAAAGGGTTGCAAATGTTTTTCAAAGAAGGAAATGCATTAACACAAATAAAAGATCCTTTAAACCCCAACACCACTTGATAATCTAATAAGTGTCAATAATCAAGCAAAAATGTAAACGCTGGTATTTTATTATTTGACTTGAAGATTTGCAGCTTATCAGATTTTCGTTAAGATCTTTGGCTTTCGATAAAAAAAACATTATTTGCAACCATTCATGAAAACACTCGTAAAGGTTGTATATTAAGGCAGAGGCACCTCTTCATAGGTGATCTGTATATAGGGAGGCTTCATGGGCAGATGCCAGTACTCAAAGTTGTAGTAGAGGTAGAAGCTCTTTTCTAACACGACCTTCTCGTACGCCTCCAACAGACTGACGGCAAAGTCTACAAACGTCTGATGGGGTCTGAATGTGTGGTAAAATGTACGGATGTCCCCTGCCAGGTTCTTCAGAGCGGGCTGTCCGAAAATGCTGCTGTCGTTGCCGAGGTAGGTGGGCTCCCCGCTGAAGAGGTAGATCTTGGTGTAGTTGGTCTGAGATTTGCTGGAGAGTTTGGCTCCCAGCTCCGTGAGTTTCCTGTACGTGCGGTGGACAAACTGCGAGCAGTCGTAGGACTCGAACCACACGGTGGCGTTAGGGCTGGGGTCGGAGCGGACTGTCCACGTCTCGTAGTAGATCCCCGTCTCGTTGTCATCCTGCACCCACTGGGCCATGTCGTTGAACTGGTTCCCTGGGAAAAGTAAAAAATACAATTACAAATTAAGTCTTTTAATACTAGCAATGCAAAGTGACAAGCAGGAAGTCCAACTAAGGGGGCTTGAATATGTCATAAAACTGTCTCAGAGATTTTTTTACCACAGTATTCTTCTGCCTTTATTTGATAGTGATAGTGGAGAGAAATAAGGACTGTGAGGAAAAAGAGTGAGCGAATGAGAAGCAGCAAACCTTCCAGCTACCCGGGAAACGATGACTGTTTAGGGAATTTGCACACATGCGGTATGCGCCCTAACCATTTAACAATCGCTCTGTCACTGCAGTTATTAGCAGAAAAGGTCTTTGCTAGGGCCTATATTCAGCTGGGATCCACACACATTTGGTGTATCGACATCACTACGAAGGTGTACTGTATGTGGGACTGACTCACAAATAAATTGCAAAATAGTTGACCTCATGTGGCTTATATGTGCATTTTTTGTAGTGTTATTACAGCAAGGAGTACATGGGATTTGTTGCAACCGATAAAATGTGGATAACCACCAGCCTTATCTTTTAATGTTGTTCGATATCAGACCTGAAGTTCCAAAACTAACTATAACACTGTATTGGTATTGTCTTTGGTCTGTATGAGAAGTGTGTACTAGCAAAGAAGTTTTACCTGTAAGTTCTCCTATTTTCTCCAAGGTGCCATTTTGGGACCAGTGTAAGTCCTCGATGCCTCCGAAGAAGCAGGCGGCTCCCTGGTTGCACCAGAAAGGCGCGTACTCCTCGGGCCGGATGTGAGGGAAGGTGCAGTTTCCCAGCTGGAACAGCTCATACCACTCCACGGTGAAGTTACTGCCTGTTTCTGAACTGCTGAACCCAATGGCATCATGCATGATATGCTGGGAAGACAACAGAACCATCATACTGGCTTTTTAATAGACATGGTGGAAAGATGAACAGCTGTGTTTTCATAAATAAACTCACAGGTGTTACTTCCCTTTTTACAAGCCTACTACAGTATTTATAATTACCTTTCTGTGTCAGATGTACCACCTGATCACATGACATGGAAGCTATTGAAAATAAATGCAATGTAACATCTATTCATGAAACATCAGTGATTAAAAAATACATTTACTATATATATTTTTTGCATAATTTTCACTAGGAAGTTAACATGGAGGTACTACAAATAACATGGGTTTTGTGCCATTCAAATAGTACTTTATTATAAGTAACTCAGTTCCAAACCCTGTGGTACAAGCATGGGCAGAGTCTGTGAAACTGAATGTGAATGTCTTGGAACTCAAACCCTGACATTATTGTGGTGAGATCTCAGCAACGTGATAACAAGAGAGTTTAGTACCTACCAATTTCCCCAGTAAATCTCCATACTTGAATTCCCACACAGGAGTTTGCAGGCGGTAAACTGAGATAACGTCGCTGTCTCTCATGGAGGGGATCCGTCCATCCCCGTCTCCGGTGGGACAGAACGGGAAGAGAGCTTCACAGAAAGAGTCTGCAGCGGGACGACTGTCAACACGTCTGTGGAGAAGGATAATGATGCATTACTGTGTACATAACTTTTTTTAATTTTTTAATTTATTTATTAAGGAGTGAAGATTTAACAGACAATTCAACCATTTTTCACATTTCCTGGTTTTGGTTTTCTTATTAAAAGGAAATTGCAGAACTACCCCTCTTTTGTTACATATAAGAAAAGAAACTGAATCTAGAAAGTAACTTGCAAGTAAAGTTGTTTAGGCATTTCTATTGAGTGTTGAGTCTGTAAGTGGTTATACAAATATAACAATTATATACACAGGCATTAAAAAGATACTTTGTAAATGTGTACACAACTAATAAAAGACACTATTCTCTTTTAAATGTGTAAGAACAATAATATAATAACTAACAATAACTAAATAAATAAATTAAGGAAAGGAAGAAAAATAGCAAGTAAAGTAATCAAATACATGTAAAAGATATGTGTGTTACTTAGATGTGGTAAAAAAGTAGCAGAAAATGAAAGGAGTGAGGTAAAATACAAACACGTAGCAATTTACTTTCAGTGCTTGAATACTTCCACAGCTGATTAAATAAAAAATATGTATCACATGCGATGCGACTTAAATGAGATTTCATAGGTGCTCATTCACACATTCCCAAGAGTCCAAAGTTTCCGAAGTCATGTGAACGCACCAGACGTGATATAGTTAACTGATTTCACATCAGCAAAAAGTCCGAATAATAATCAATAATGTTATTTAAGACCAAGTCAGTCTAAAAGGTCAGAAACGATAATCGGAACAAATCTCGTGTAATTTTAACTTTATTTTCTAGCTGTCCCATGACTTCACGGAGCAGAAACAGGATATAAAAGTCTGTATTTTTACCTGTAAGGAACGGGCCACTGCTGCTGTGCATTATTCCTGAAGTGAGCAACAACATGGAGAAACAGGAGCAGGTTCAAACACAGAACAGAGCCCGTGTGAGACATGATAACAACTCTAAAACTGACTGAAATGCAGAAGTTACGGAGACAGATTTCCCATGATCCTTCCCCTCTGAGCGGACTTCCTCATTACCGGTCACATGGCTTTGTTGATTATCCGAGATCACATGACAGGAGTTTTTTGTGAAAGCAAAGTTGAACAAAACGTTGAAATAAGTAAATACATAATCATATTTGATGGAAAAATATGTATCAATATTTAATTAGCTTATTTATTTTAATCTCTTATGCTCATTTACCGGTGTTTATTTTTTATTACCATGTTACTTTTGGGCCCTGATGACAAAAGACTAATTGTGACAGTGACACAATTATATAGAATAAATAACTTATTATAAATATAGGAAATAAAATAAATAACAATGGAACAATGAATCAAACTAATTACATTTAAATTCAAATGAATCAATCAATCGACTAAAATTAAAAACAAAATTAGAGTATTAATTATTTTTAAAAATCTACTTCATTTAAGTTTTTTCTGTATCTCAATAATTTTAAATGAATTAATATTTAGATTTTTGGTTTGCTAAGCAGTCTTATTATTAACATAATTAAGAAAGACAAAAGACACACACAAAAAAATAAAAATAAACACGTACAATCTGCCATTAAACTATTTGGTTTGATATATGATGTAGCAATTTAATTTATTTCAGAGGAAACTCAAAATAAAAACAGTAAAGATAAGATGCAACTGCAGGCTAGGACACAAGATGGCGATGAAGCTCTGGGAAACCGCTGGTTAGTGAAATAAAAACAACCGTAGAAGAAGTGTGCGTCCTCCTAGCTGACAGTCCGCCATGCTCACACTTCTACACTGTGGTCGTAACGTACGGACATTCAGGACCATTCAGACAATAAACAAAAGTTACTACAGCTCTCAGATGGCTAAGCGCGTGGCTGTGGTTTTGGCGGGCTGCGGAGTTTATGACGGTAGTGAGATCCACGAGGCCTCCGCTGTCCTGGTCCACCTGAGCAGGGGGGGTGCGACTGTAAGTTTGATAGGACAGCTTTCACATGCAACTGCTAATGTGGCTGTATGCTATGTTGTTTATATCTCACAGTGCATTGTTCGACTCACTCTGGCTCTGTTACACAACTAAATTACACACAATGTGCTTGTGCATAATGGTTTTAAAGGATATGTAGGTTTACAAGCATCAAAACAAAACTCACATGACCTTATTGTGTGCGTTGTAAGAATTATTGGTTGTGGAGTGGGAGGAACTCGTACGTTACTCAGATGGTATACAATAAGGAAAAAATAGTTCCGTGTAGAAATGTTTAAGAATCAAGTAAAAGCCCTGCATTCAAATATAAGGTGTTATTTGATTTGTTTTCTCCCATTAGTGAATCCAGTCCTTGTTACCTGATGAGACCAATCAATTAGGTCTGGTACCTTCCAAAGTTGCCTTTATTTGAATGTATAAAGCTCCCACTTTCCCAGACAAATGCATTAATTAATTTGTCAATCAAGTAATTGGCAACAATTCGGACAACTTATTAATTTACTGTATAATTAATCATTTATTAATATATTTTGGTTATAAAATGTTGGTCTGACAAAACAGGCAATTGGCTCACATGATGTTTGTAATATTTTTACGAAGAAGAAACTAATCATTATTGCGTGTCCTAATGTTGTCTAGTGTTAGTATATTTTTATGTTATGAAATGAGTCCTCCCTTTTGCTTTATCCACGACAGGTAAACATGTTTGCTCCCAACATGGAGCAGATGCACGTTGTGAATCACCTGAAAGGCGAACCGTCAGAGGAGAAGAGAAACGTGTTGGTGGAGAGCGCGAGGCTGGCCCGTGGAAAAATCCAAGACCTGTCCAAGCTCAGCGTCAAAGACCATGACGCTATAATATTCCCAGGTTTGATCACAACACGATAAACCTCCAATAAAGGATCATCTATATCCTTTTCCGCCCTTGATCTACAACTGCGTGAATGACTCAAATAATAATTTTTTCTAATGATTGTAGGTGGTTTTGGGGCAGCAAAGAACCTCTGTACGTGGGCGGTGAAGGGGAAGGACTGCTCCGTTAACGACGAGGTGAAGGCCGTGCTGCAGGCGTTCCACGGAGAGGGAAAACCCATCGGCCTCTGCTGCATCTCACCTGTCATCGCTGCCAAGGTGTTTCCTGGCTGTGAGGTCACCGTCGGGATTGAGAAGGATGACAAGTGAGTCTAACTTCCCTGTTTCTTTGGGAATACATTGAAAGCAACAAAGACACGGTCACATTCCTTGTGTCGGTACACCTACAACAGTGCTGATCTTGATTAATATTGTATATTTAAGAATGTTGTGGTTCCATATAAAGCTCTATTAAGTCTTATAGGCTGTGCTGCTTGGAGCTGAAGACTATACTGACTTGTATCTCTCGCTCTCAGCTAGCGTATTGGGATACATTAGCAGCTGCTAGCTCAACACAAGTTGCATTGTTCGTAATTTTGCTATGTCACTAAAAAGAAGTCTGATAACCAAAAATACGTTTTTTTTGGGAGAAAAAACAAGATGTGAAGTTCATTTTTCGTCCTAAACGCAACGTTGTACTTCATAAATAACCGGTTCTGTTTAAACTGCTGCCGTGTCTGATTTCGTAGCAAAAAAGCTTATATATTTTGTAAGTGTGTTCAAAATCAGAATGCTTGCATATCTGCATTGGAGCAGATTCATAATTCAATATCATAATGAGCCTTAAAATAGTAATATATATAAATCTTTACATGTTAATGGCTTCCATATTTAAGCCTATTTTTCACATGTCCTTTCACTATTCACTGACAAAAACGTGTATTTCCTTTTAAGCAGCTGAACATTGTGTGGTGCTTCTTTCTCTCTCTCAGGTATCCCAACACCACCGACACCGCAGCGGCCATCACCGAGCTGGGCTGCAAACATGTGAATAAGAGCGTCAGCGAGAGCCACGTGGACGAGAAGAACAAGCTGGTCACCACCTCTGCGTTCATGTGCGAAGCTCCAATACACGAGATATATGATGGAATTGGCACGATGGTGCAGGACGTGTTGAAACTTGCTTGAAATGGCTAATGCTCAAAAATGTAGGCTGTCATTTTAGAGAGCTTAACAGTAGCTGCCTACTGAACTAACTGATATAATAATGATACAGTAACTCCAGGATTAAAAGCACTTTCAGATATACTACTTAAATATACACATTTGTAGCAGTAATGTGCACTATATGTTCTGATTAATTGAAAAAAGAATCTCCGTTTGAAGCAGTGATTCAGTATTGTGATGTCAATGCAAATCACATTTTCAACAGCAACTAAGTTATTGTAAAGAAAATGCAATAAAATGAAAAAAAAAGCACTTTTGCTGTTCACTTTATTTCTTACCCCTTGGAAGCAATACAAATACTTACATTATGATTCTTGTGTTTAAAATATAAAATGTCTTCACACAGATATAACACACTCGACTCGGTACATCATTCTAATCGTATATTTACAATCTTTGCAGGCTGTAACACTGCTCCTGTTGACTGCTTGTCAACCTGAGATATGAACCCAGGATTGAGCATTCTCTCACTCTCTCCATGTTTCCTACCACGTCGATCAGGCCCTCCACCCCCTCTGAACACAACACTGAAGAAGCATTAACACTGAACTTGTCCACCAGATCCTCCTGACTCAGTGGCTTCCTCCAGTGGCCGTAAAAGGTATCACATCTGGCTGCGTAACTCTGCCCCTGATCTGTTTCTATCTCAACCTCACAGTACATCTTGTCAAAGCTGGGTTGGTTATCTTTAGGGGTCTCCACTTTCACTTTGGAGAGGAGCTCCTTCAGTGCAGGCCGGTTCATCTGAGCTTCACTGAAGGAAGACACGGTCACTTTGTTATCCAGCAGGGCGGAGGAGGCGTTGAACTGAAATGAGTGCCTGGCTTGGTGCTCTGTGGAAGGCAAGGGGCAGTCGACATACTTGGAGGGAGGCACTCTGAGTGTGACCCTTCTGATCTGCCCGAGGTCAAAGTTTCTGGCCGTGTTTTCAAGCTTTGCCCGGGCTGCCAGCGCTGCATCCACAACCCAGTGCATCCCCAGGTGAGCAGGGATGCGTTTGACGGCTATATCCTGGTCTTCCAGCATCCATTTAAAGTCACCAGAAGCAGGAACTGTCATTGCTGAAGGACTGTAGTCTTGTAGTAAACCCCAAACCCACTGGGTATATCCAGGATGGCTGGGTTCCCCTCCAGTCCCATCTGGGCCATCTGGGCGGCCTCCAGCCCTCTGCGAGCAGCGTTCCCGATGTGGAGAGGTTTGGTCTGCGTGGCAGCGTTGGCCAGAGGAGCCCCGGCAGAGGAGGCTGCGATGGCCAGAGCGTGGATGCACTCTGCGGGGGACAGAGCCAGGAGCTTCGCTGAGGCTGCAGCGCTGCCCATTACCCCAACTACACTAGGGGGGTGGAATCTGAGAGAGGGGGGAGAAGAGGAAGGAAGTGTAACAAAACAAGAGAATATATTTGAGTTTAAAACATCGATAATTAAGATCAGAGATTAGTGATTGAATAATAAATTGTTATGTAATCGATGAAGTCCTTAAAAAAATATTACATTGATTGAGTTTATAAAGTTATTACTGAAGGATTAGCTGGGTTTCACTTGCTCTTGTTTTGTTTGACAAAACAAGCAGTTTGAGGATGGGAAAGACAAATAGTGAACTATTTTCTGACATTTTATAGACTAAATGATTATGTAATTGATCAAATAAATAATCAGCAGATAAAATATTGGCCCAATAAGTTAGTTTGAACCATCTGATTCTTCTGGCAAAGACAACCACCTTTTTCTTATTTTTTTCCTACATTTATTTCCTTGGTGTTGCACATTTGTGTCTGAGATTTCTCTTGGCACTATTTGCGGGGTTCACAACACTACAGCATGGGAACAAGTATGTTATTTAAAAATAAGCTACAAACCTAGCTGTTTATGAAAACTCTTGAGTGAGGTTTATGAATTCGTAATGAGGTGAGGTGTTTCTGGCAAGTGATGTTTCTGTTGGATGTATTTTTTAATGCTGTGTGATGACCACCTCCTTTCCTGAAAAACCTCATATAACACTTCTGGTGGTATCTGGCTTGATACCACCAGAAGTAGATGTTGTACTTTAGTAATTTAGGGGAATCAAACCCATGAACACTCACATATATTTCCAGTGTCCAGCTTACCATTGGACACACATTTGCATATTCTCTGATTTTGGTCGATATGACTGAATATCTCACCTCTCAGGGATGTTGAAGGCCTCTCTGGAGAACCTCAGGAGTCGGCCCTGCACTTCAATGCCCACATTGAAGGCCAGCAGCAGGTCCAGACCGGAGGGCCGGCTGGGCAGCGTCTCAGCGAGGGCCAGCAGGGCGGGGAGCACGGCCCCCGAGGGGTGAGTGGCCGGGTGCCACGTGTCGTCAAAGTCCATGGAGTGAACCTGTTACCACACAATGAGACAGAACAGATAATCGGAGGTCAAACCACATCATCTGTTTGTTTTCTATATTTTATGATGCATTTATTTGATTGAGTTTACCGCTATGCCGTTGACAAATGCAGCGTAAGGAGGAGGAAGAGTGATCTGGGATTTACCCCAAACACTGCTCCTCTCGTCAGACTTGAAGGACTGTAAGCAGACAATATTGTGAGGATCAGTAACAGTACAAATGGATGTTACTCTAAACTTGTTGCTAATTTCTATCAAACAATTATAAACAAATGGCAGCTAAAAAAGGGAAAAATAACTAACAGGCCTGAAGAAGCACAGGAAGCAGAATTATAATGACATAATCTGATTAGAAAAAGGAAATGAATCACAGTACAATCAATATATTTGACAGGTGTTAAAGACGGTAGCTTAGTATTTTAGTTTATTTTTAACACAGACACCTTCTTATGAGGGCAAATAAAGAGAGATGTAATGGTGACAGTTTGATACTAATACAACAAGATTTATAGTATCCAAATGAACACAGACAGATATAGTATTTATTAAAAATATTATATAAGTCATATTTGTGCTTTTTTTGGAATGCTTCTTAAGTAATAAATCATCTTCATTTTTTCTCATTAGATTTTTTTTTAAATGATGTTATACATTGCCATATTTGAGCAGGTTTAACATACCCACACACAGTAGAGCAGTTTACTGTACCTGGCTGTACGTGAGAGCCTTGTTAAAGACAGCTGTCCTGCTGCCTATTAGCCCAACACCCAGGGTGTCCAGCATCATCCTTTTGCTCCTGCTAATCACTCCATCTGTCAGCTTGGTGGTGTTTAGAGCATGGATGGCAGCGCCAAAGCTCTCTGTAATACCCTGCAAAGGTGAAACAGGGCCAGTCAGATCAAATGCAAAGCACCCCAGAGAGAGTGCAGTGGTAAAGGATCGAACAAGTAAGTATTTCAAAAATATGCCTAATATATGATATTAAATACTCAATATGTCACTTAATTTAATTTAAAATACTTAAAAAAGCTCAAAACAAATAGATAAAAGACGAAAATAAACATAAAAAACAAACATACCTTGCATAGCATTGTTTGGAGCAAATGTCTTCAATTGAGCAAACATTGCAGTGCAGCCGACTTTTATAGGTAATCACTCTATCTGAAGGCTGGTCTACCAACTTTCCAAAGTGGCTCAAGACCGCCACAATGAGAAGTAGGAACTTTCACAATGACTAAATCAGTTGTTTCAGCAATTTCTTGAAAGCCATATCTTAGAAAATGAAAGAAGTGGTATAAAACAGCCTATGTTAGTTGTGTTTGCGATGGATGCATGTTACAAAGGAAATCACAGAAGAAAGAAATACAAATCATCACAGTGAACTGTTGGCTATTATTAAGTCTGCTGAAATATATAATAATAATAATAATAATAATAATAGTAGTAAGATTACTTTATTTTGTATCAAGTGACCATCTGACTTGGGCAGAGCATATTATAAAGATTTAAGTCAGCTTTAGTTTAAGTCTGTATTTATACACAGGAGGAATAACCCTCACTGACCTTGCTATGAATAACATGTTCCTCAAATACTCATTTTCCAATAAAAGTACAAAATGTATGTATATTAATGGGAAGATTTGCATCACAATGCTGCATCTTAAGCATGTCATGTTTATAAGTAACATTTATTAGTATAGATGGAGTAAAATGCACAACATTTCCCTCTGGCAAGTGAGGTGGACACAATGAATATACTCAATGTAAAAGTGTGTTGTTGAAGTACAGCAAACATGTAAATGTAGTTACATCCATCCCACCACAGCTAACCTTCTTGACTGATACCCAACATATTCAATTAGAAATTTGAACCTTGATGGTCAGTATTTTTGTATCTCCTAAATTGTTCAAAGGGCTGTTTGAGAGTCATCTGTCCGCGTGTGTGTGTGTGTGTGTGTGTGTGTGTGTGTGTGTGTGTGTGTGTATGTGTGTGTGTGTGTGTGTGTGTGTGTGTGTGTGTGTGTGTGTGTGTGTGTGTGTGTGTGTGTGTGTGTGTGTGTGCGTGTGTGTTAGACAGCTGCATTTCCATCAGAATTACAATGGGTGTCACTCTTTCCATATTTTCTAACACATTTTTGACTTCAAAGCTAGAATTCATGTCATGGTTTCTGGTTCTGTATTTTCACATGGGACTTGCAAAAATAAATTTCAACACAATTTATTTTAATTAAATAAACATTCATGGCGTAAGATTTATTTAATGCGAAACAGGGCAGGAAACTGAAATTACACACAATCAGATGAGAGGGTTTGCTTGATGCTGGGAGAGACTCTCTCTCTTTCTTACACACGCACGCACACACACACGCACACAAAGATAAAGAAAGAGAGAGAGATGCACAAGGCAAGGCAGTCATGTCATAGTTAAATGTTAATTTTACAGTTGTCACGCACGCACGCGCACTCACGCACGTGCTAAGAGCAGGCTTCATAAACAAGCCTCTGCCTCTCAGTCGCTCAGTGTTTCCACTGATCTCACATCAGTGCAGCGGCTCAGAGAACATGGCACTGGCCGACACAGAGCGCGCAGTGACCAACTGCAGCGACCCGGGCTCCCCGTTCTCAGAGATCATCGAGCTCAATGTCGGGGGACAGGTTTATGTTACCAGACACAAAACTCTCGTGGCCGTCCCAGACTCGCTGCTGTGGAACATGTTCAGCAAGAAGTCACCCAAAGAGTTGGCGAGGGACAGCAAAGGGCGCTACTTCTTGGACAGGGACGGCTTCTTGTTCCGCTACATCCTAGATTATCTCCGAGACCTGAACTTGGTCTTGCCGGACTTCTTCCCGGAGAAAAGTCGGCTGCAGAGAGAGGCTGACTTTTTCCAGCTGCGAGACCTTGCCAAACGCCTTAGCCCCCGGGTGAGTAAGGACAATTCAATCTGCGAGGAGATCAGCCAGAGCGACACGGAGGAAGGTCCGCAGCAGTGCGGCTCCTCAGCAGGCATGGAGACTTTACGCACCATGTCGGTCAGCGGGGCCACGTGCTCCCCGTCACTGGACTCCAGAAAGCCGGGCTATATCACGATAGGATACCGAGGCTCGTACACCATTGGCAGAGACATCCAAACCGACGCCAAATTCAGGAGAGTGGCGCGCATCACGGTCTGCGGGAAGACGGCCCTGGCCAAGGAAGTGTTTGGAGACACGCTGAATGAGAGCAGAGACCCGGACAGACCCCCGGAGAGATACACATCCCGGTACTATCTCAAGTATAATTTTCTAGAGCAGGCATTTGATAAGCTGACCGAGGTGGGCTTTCATATGGTGGCCTGCAGCTCCACAGGCACCTGCGCCTACACCAGCAATGATCCAAACGAGGACAAAATTTGGACAAGCTACACTGAATATGTCTTCTGTCGGGATCAGTAAACATGTCAAGTTTATGTAAATAGACATTTCTTAATCTAGAGGGGGATGTCTTAAAACAGTATTGCATTTGCTGTGTTGAATTGTATCGCTTTTCAAGGGCGAGTGAATGCGAAATATTGCTTCATTATTCTAAGAATAGAGAAATAAAAGTAGCCTATTACCACGTATGTGGTAAAACAGATACAGTGAGATGCCACCATATAGACTATACACAAGAGGAGTTTGGATGTTAAAAGTGTGCAAACATAGTTTGAGTGTACACAGTACACACCCATCCAAAACAGTTTTGTGTATAAGCATCAAGAAGATGTCATCATCATCATCTGCACCTCATAGAACTGCATATCAATGTTTCTGTCATTTCTGACTCAGTGCTGTGAGAATTGAGTGGCATCCAAAAACAGACAAGCAGCGATTAGTATTCATTGTTATTGTAATTTTGAGGCTTGCTTGATCACATGTTTGGCCAAGTTTTGTATCTATTAGACTTGGATACATAGCAGTTCTGACATTATACAGTGTATGTGATTGCTTGGTAGAGTTGTTCTGTTCAAATGAAATAAAATCTTGTATTTGGTTATTCTCTTTGCCAAACATCCCATATTTTTCTCAACGTTGTCTGCACACAGTGTATAGGATAAGAATACTAGCATTCATCTCCCTGCAACCTTTTCAACTTTAGACTGAGGGAGGGTAACCAAAGAGTCAGCCTCAAAGAGCGATGCCAGCCATCATGGCACAGAAGTGGCTAGTCAACAAAGTCTGTCACAGTTTTCACTTAAAAAATACCAACATGAGCTTTGATTGACTAATCACATTGTATCTATTTTCTATTTGACCTCGCCCTGTTGCAGAAGCAGAAAACCTCTGAATATAATTAGCATGTAAATACTGTAGGAGGACCGTTGTCCACCTCACTATTTTGTCACACAAATCCATGGATGGATGCTAATATTGCAGCTGCACACACATGATGTCATTGTCATTTCAAGTGTAAATAATGAAAGGGTCCAGCTGCACACAAATGGGAGGGTCCAGTCTGCCAGGGAGAAATAATGGAGAGTCGACCTCTGCCATGGAGCAGAATTATGCCTAGTGTGTACAGCCAGCCCTGGATTATGCATTTCATTCGGACATCTTAAAAAAGAAACCTTACATTTAAAAGCCAAGGGTGGGTGACCGCACATCAGGGGCTTATAGACCAGAGGAAGGGATGTAACCCCTCTCTGGGTTTCATGCACTTAATACATCATGCATGCGTCGAGTTCAATAAATTGCCCCAAAGAGTCAGTAAATGTTCTGTTTGGACCGGGAAACCTTTCAGGGATGGTGATCTTTTCAGGCAGCATTGTGAATACATAAATGACTCAAATACATTTACTTTCTCATCACCTAGGACCATTTTAACTTTAACACTATTATGGCTTACAGGGATAGTTAAGCCATTGTTAATGTTATTGGTAACACCTGAGCTTTCCCATATGACAAGTCATAATATCTGGTGTAAAAAAGTGTGCCTATTAACGGTTTCTGTTCGGTTAAATGCACATTAACAGTAGGTCAACAAGTGAATTATAAATGGACATAATATACATTTAAATCAAGAAGTATAGCCCTATGACAGCCAAGTAAAACACATTACATTTTGCTTGAGCAAGAGTCTCCATCATTCACTTTGTATTGATTATTGCCTAATACCAGTCTAAATAATTTATCTTCAGTGAAAGCGTGAGGTTTTTGGGGAAGAAAGCTTTATCTGAAGACCTGAATTGTATAGCTATTTACTGTACAAACATAATCCAGATTAGCGACCCACACAGGGAGCAGCTGCGGTAACTAAGAAGATTCTTTACAGCCATCTGCCAACAAACTGTACAGTATTATGAACAATTTAGTCAAATGTATCTGGCACTGTAAAATCATTAGCTAAGATATTGTCACATATATATCTAATTGTCAAATAGGTGTCTTTTCAACAGGCTGGTTTTTTAAATAAATGTGTTGGATCCTTGAATCCTCAGACACCTTTAAAGAAACAATCCTGATGAACGCAAGGTGTCTTAAAACAAATATAAATATCCCATTTTTGATAGATATTGTTTCTTGTGTATTCAAATGACTTGTAGGGGTCTTGAGATTTTTATTTGAATAACTGCTATTAAACCTCGCATGGTCCAGATCCTGCCAGACTTTGATCATATTAAAATAGTCAAATAGGCCCAAGAGCTTATTTCTTTGAAGTTTTTTTTTAAATGTAGAAAAAACCAGTATACATTTCTCTGCACTAACTTCCATGGACAGAATGAAGGGAATCACCCTGGATCAGTCAGCAGTCTATCACATATCAGCAAACAAACAATCACAGACTCACACCCACAGTTGCACACTTGCATGTCTGTGGGCTGTGGGAGGAAACCCACTGAAACATGTGCAGCAAAGTCTGTCATTTACTGTACTGCAGGACAGCAAGCTGTTGCAGCACATGCAGTTGTGAGCAATGAGTAGTTTAGAGATAGCAGGATTTTATACCTCCCTTAGGGACGTCTATTATCTGTAACTTGAATTAAATGATAATAAATCACAAATGAGAGTCCATTTGGATATGAAAACATTGTTAAACATTACGACTTAGCCACATACAGTATATTTATATACCAGTCACGGTATCTGATGTCATTTAAATGTAATTACTTATTGACTTGCACACAATTTGTTTTGAGAAGTATTGTTTGACAAACACAAAGAGAGGGAGGAATAAAGAAAACAATATAACAGAAAAACCATTATAATTCTAGTTAGTATTGAACTGTGAGAAGTAATGAAGAATGCTGTAACAATATAAACCACATAGTATGGAAAACACGAATTAGAGACTGACAATTAATTAAAATTCCCTTGACTTTGTTACCATTCATTAAAATGGAAATGCAATAAATGGGGTGTCAGGTTTTCGAGCGAGTGATGGTGTGATAATAAAGAACAATAGAAGGAGGCTCGGGGAAAAATTGAGTTGAGGTCTGGAGGAAATAGTAAGATTGGAGAGAAAAATTACTTTTGATTATCAGCCATTGTTGCTGTTCCTTCCTCCTATCTCTATTAATATGAGTAAAACTAATGTGAGCACATGCTCCGTGTTACCTCAGCAGATCAGGACTGTTTGAATTCCTCGCATGGCTCCAGGATGCGCTTCAACTTCCTGAGTTATTTTAGATCAAAGTGGCTTTCATTAGCACATCACAACAGTAACTCCGGACCAAAGGCTTCATTACTCTAATGAAATTCTGAGTCAGAAATACATTTCAAACTTGACTACAGGGGATGAGCCTCAGTCAGAGCTCATAGGAGGTTTCTGCTGTTATTCGTAGGCATAACATTATAGTGTTTCACATGGTTTGAGGATCTATAACACAATGTCCATTTACCTTTACATTTAATGATAATAATAATAATAATAATAATAATAATAATAATAATAATACATGGCATTTACATTGGGCTTTCCTGGTGCTCAAAGACACTTAAGATGTAACCACAATCTGCTTTTATATTAAAATGTACAGCGTCTATTTGTAATTTAATACAGACAACTTGTTACAAAACAAAATCAACAACCCCCATGCTCAAGCTTCAATGATATGTTTATTTCATAAAGAACAGTCGCTTATATTTAGTAAAATATGAAACAACTATGATGCAGTCACTGCAGTCTAATACACATTATAATATATCATGGATAAGGTGCTCAAGTTGATGGATTTATGGATGTGTCACAAGACGGTAAAGAAGAAAAAAGTAGGAACAAACATATGGTATGTCTAGCTATAGTTGAAAGAGAAATAAAGGCAACTAGGGAAAAAGTTCTCACTCAACAAAATAAAGAAATGAAAGCTTATTAAATGAGATCTTGGCGAGATATGAGAAGAAAAGCAGCAGGACCAAGCATAATAGCACCAGAAATAGTATGTCAGTGATTATTTATCTGACTCAGAACACTTTAGCCATAGAGTGCAAAGGGTCAGCAGCTCGAGTCACACATGTGTCTGCTTTTAGATATAACACCTCTGTTACAAAACTAAAATACAGGTGAGATATGGGAAAGGAAAATAGTTTGTTATTGTTTCAACACCAGTAACATCAGACTGAGCATCTCAAATACAGCAAAGGATGTTGCATTTGATTTCCCTGAGAGTCTTTAATGAGCATTGCTCTCTTAGTTCAGACTCCTTTTATTTTAGACTTCTGCTAGAGATTGCAAATGTCCTCATTGTGATCAGCAGCATCGAGGCTGATGCAGTGTGCCCTGATCACCTGAGCTGAGATGCTGCTCTCTCTTCTCACGTGGCCATTAAACCTCCCACCTTTCACACCAGTTGTAAACATTACAGTCATCGAATAGAAAATGCTCTTTCCTCAGCTGCTTAACAAACGCACTCGCCTCACGTGGATACCTTTCATTTGAGTGGTCTCCAAATCCCAAATATAATTGCAAATCAAATGTCCTTTTTAAACAAATAGATATTTGTTATCTGCTTGATTCTCTGCTCGGTTTTCATTTGGCCGGCTGCAGACGATCTTTATGCCTTTTACTATTTCATCACTGCAAAAACTCTGCTTGTGTTTGCACGGTTTTGCTTCCAAACTTTAAATGTTAGGTTACGTCTGCACGAATGTGGTTCTCATTCAAGTGGTATTCAGAGGCTTTGGTTTTTAGGAGCCAACGCTGTAGTTTAGGGCTTTCCACATCTGGCTCGGTTTTGAGAATAAGCCTTGTGTTGGAGACAGAATTATAGGGTGCTGTGGCATAAATAATGACGGGGGAGATGATCAAGTCAGATGCTTACATCGGAGCATAGAAATAGGCTTGATTAATGTATTGATGTTTTAGTCGGCATATAAGTGTAGTGCAGAATCAGGTGGTGTTCTGGGGATAACTGCAGCAACAGCTCTATGTGTAGCAGTACAATACATGGTGATTACTGAGCGGCCAGGGAAAAGGCAATCAATTATTGACAGCCCCTTTATACCTCAGAAAATCCAATATACCCTTTGATAGCTTCTCTCAAATGTACTTCCAACATTTCTCTGGACCGAATTGAAGGAAATGTTGACTTTTGTGATGGTAGAGTCATGTCGATTTGATCACAAATAACACATTTGCCTTGATTTGTAGAGCAGACCACTTTTCAACCCTTGCATAGATAAGAAATAAACCCTAAAAAACTTTGAACAGAGAGAACGCAAGAAACATCAGGAGGGGCATTTGAGGATGCGTTAGATGTTTTGTGTACATAAAAGATCAACACAACATTATAATAAAGACAATCGAAAGGAAAAAACGATATACATTTAACATAAAAATATCTATCCATCCATCTATCCATCCATCCATCCATCTATTTACATTACATTACATTGCATTTAGCTGAGGCTTTTATCCAAAGCGACTTACAATAAGTACATTTGACCAGGAAGACACAACCTTGAAGAAAACAGAATCATATAAGTACATCAGGTTTCCTAGAGCCAAACATTTCAAGTGCTACTCAACTGGCTATAGATAAGCCAGTCCTTTATTAGTATATATCCATCCATCCATCCATCCATCTATCCATCTATCTATCTATCTATCTATCTATCTATCTATCTATCTATCTATCTATCTATCTATCTATCTATCTATCTATCTATCTATCTATCTATCTATCTATCTATCTATCTATCAATCCATCTATCCATCTATCCATCCATCCATCCATCCATCCATCCATCTATCCATCCATCTATCCATCTATCCATCCATCTATCTATCTATCCATCCATCTATCTATATTTTTCTCACATCTTCACATAATATGTAATTTGGAGGATGCCAAGCAGTTTCCAGGTGCGGACAAACAGCTAGAGTCTGAAGTAGTCACACATGACAGGAATAATGTTAATTATAGGCTTGTGCCCGACCACGGCTTCTTGGGTTCCCTTTAAAGTCTCCTCTTTAGCCATTAAAGCTGACTTCATAAACAGCAGCTCACAAAGAACCCTGGTAAGTGCACTCTAAATTGACTTGACCTCAACAACTGAACCATCATGCGATGTTTTCATGCCAAATGTTTTTTTCCCAAGGATGACCACTTCCAGGCTCTGGTGCAGAATATTTTCTCTAAAATTAAACCACAACCAGCTCTGCGTGCAACTGCAGGAATTGTTTGTCATTTTGGAAAACAGTTTAATCATCTTATTTGCAGAGTTAGACAAGAAGAGCAATGCCACTCTGATGTCCATGCAGTAAACATGTGAGGCCAGCAGCCTGTTAGCGGCATGGTTAGCGACTGGAAGCAGGCTATTACAGCTGTAACTACCTGGAGTCTCCGCTGGTTGCCTGGAAACTGCACCTGGCCGAGACATTTTCTGACACACAACCCCCCATAAAAGGTGAACTGTTGTTTTTACACTTTTGAGTTAAATTAACAAGAACATGATCATTAGTGAGCTTGAGATGTAGCTAGGCGGTTTTTGTTTGGACAGAGCCAGTATAGCTGTACCCCTCTCCTGCTTGACTATTCCTTTGAGTTAAATTAAACAAGTTTACAGTAGCTAGGCTACTAATTTGATCCATGTTGAGTTCACATACTACCCTCCAAAGTCTCTTACAATGACTTAGATGAAATGATATGTATAAGGACATTTAGAGATGACTTTATGCAGTAGAAGCACTTTGGAAAACAAAAATAAAATACCCTCTGCTTTAAATTCTCACATGACTCTTTCGGCAACTACTTTCAGTCATGTTAGGTAAGGCAAGTTTATTTATATAGCACCTTTCAACACAAGGCAATTCAAGGTGCTTTACAAAAATGAAAGACATTCAGACAAAGGCATTTAAAAACAGTCATTAAAAAGAAAAGATAATAAAATAAACATTAAAAGAAAAAATACATGAATAAAAAGTTACAGAGCAGTTTAAGATATGAATAGTTCACCCAGAAGTTCCACTTCACTGATGCCTTTCTTTGTTTCTCTGAACATGAGCCGTGTAGGCTTGTATGGCACATACGTCCCGAGCAGCATACACAGAGAAAACCAGCCAGGACAAAGTCCCCAGACACTGATTCCCCAAATGTTCATTAACCAAAAACGAAACACAACATGTTATTCTGCCAAAGTCTTTCGAAATTCATCCTAAAGTACCATCGACTTTAAAAGCTGGTTTGGTTTTCATGTAAAGCATGCAGTCTAAAGCCCAATATCATTAAGTGTTTAAGAACAACCATTTTGCTGTTTTTGGGATATTTCTTCTGGGCAGATTGCTGGGTATGGAAAAAAACATATTCAAACGGATTATTTGTGGTCTAAAATAAATGCAGCCCAATGATGATGTAGTCTAAAATACCCTGAGGACTATGATTATTTCTACATGTAATGTCTTTACCCTTTAAAGAAAAGCATGAACAAAACTCTGTTTCTATCAATATGTGAATATCTACTTTTTCAATTTTCCCGAAATATTCAGGGGCTGCTGGGATCAGTGAGCTCTCCAATACAAATACTAAAACCATGGAGCCGCAAAATTGTTGTTGTTCATGGAAAAGCACTATGCCTTGTTGAGTTACATCTAAAACCAGTGAACAATTCAATTTTGTAAGAAAGGAACAATTTTCTGCTATCCCTCTGTCCTCTTCTCTCTTCCTATTGAGTGCACACTCTCCCTCGACTATCAAAAGAAAACAGGAACATGTACATTTGAAGGGGTAGACCACTTAAGGAGATCTTATTAAAGTATTTATCTAATACTCTCTCATCTAGAATCCACATTGATGAAGACTCGAAACAACAAGGAACAGGTTTTCTGGCTATTGGATCAAAATGAGTCGACAGGAGGATCTGAGCCTCAAGGTTGAAACTACAATGCTACTCTCAGACGCTGATACGACCACAGCTGTGTAGTTCAGATAAAAAGGAATAAATGTGTGCATCCGTCATATCAGATTCAAAGCTAGAACTGGTGGAAAAAAACATTCTGTACACAGGTGATTTCATCCAACTTTGCTGCATTGCTCATCTACACACTGTCTGACAATCAATTATTTGTAACACCGGAGTTGATGGAGGCCCCTACAGATAATAAGTAACACATGTTAAATCAATACCAACCGAGCAGGTACGCAATACAGGTACATAATGCTTCCTTAAGGGGCTTTGGCACATTCATTTTTGCACTTTTATTACAAGAGAAGGAACACTTTTCTCTGAGGACCTACATCAGGCTGACAGTCTGACAGGCAGGCAGGAGATATCCATCAGTGGCCAGATTTAAAGAGGGACATTTTGTCAGCAGCACATAACTAAAGCAGGAGCTGTGAGAAGGGTCCAGGGGGTAATATGTGTGATCACAGCAACAGGGGCGCCGTAAGGGGGTGAAAAGTTAGGACGATTCTAAGGGGCCATGACTGACAGGGGCCCCAAAATGTTCAGAACATTAAGAAAAAAAGTAACCTTTAATCAATAATTAACATTAATAGAACGTTATATTGATAAATTACTCACTAAACTTACGATTTATTTAACTTATTTTCTTCCAAAAGTTAATTACCCAAAGCCTCTGTACACCCCCTTCTATTTACCTGTAATGGTTTGGTCCTGCCTCCAAAAGCGGTGCGGCACCGGCACTTGTAGAGAGTGAAAGCATGTGAGGAGGGATGCTAGTACTTAGCCTACATACGTGTGTTGTACCATGTTTCAACGACCAACAAAGTCAGGCTCTAAGAAAAGAAGAGAAAGGAGATAAAGACAAGAGAGAGGGACTAAAGGGCGACAGTATGTCACCCAGTTTTTCACAATGAGGTGAAAAATGAAAAGGTGGGTGTGGTCCATGAGTGGTGGAAATTAGTCTGTTAGCTAATGTTTTTTTATTTACTAAGCTGACATTAAAGGTCGGGTAGGTAAGTTTCAGAAACCGGCTTGAGATACACTTTTTGTTATATTCCATGGAATGCTCTTAACATCCCGATAGCAAAGAATATCTTAAGTGCTTTGACAAAAAATAAAAAAAATGTCATCTGTAGAAGCCGTGGTACTGTAAAAAGTACAACCAATCCGTTTAGCCGGGCCGGCTAAAAGGATTGGATGGCTTACCTGCCTGTCAGCCTTCCATCGGGGCACAAACTTATCTCGTGCCCTCATTGGTCATGTGCGCGTTCGTGTGTGTTGGAGGAGGGGCTCTATAAGGAAGTGGCAGATTTTCTCCGGTTGTGTATTTTCAAATTCTAGCGATCTCGAGCCGGTTTCTCAAACTTACCTACCCCACCTTTAAGTAATGTTAATATCTTTACAGAAAATTCAGAGGTCTTTATTTTCACTGCTCTTTTAGCTGATATTTAAAGGTATGGTAGGTAATTCACTTCAGAAACACTTTTTGTTATATTCCATGGAATGCTCTTAACATCCCGATAGCAATGAATATATTAAATGCTTTGACAATAGATACATACAAAAATGTCATCTGTGGAAGCTGTGGCGCTGTAAAAAGCACGACAAGCCGGCCCGGCAAAAATGACTGGATGGCTTACCTGCCTGTCAGCCTTCCATCTGGGCACAAACTTATCTTGTGCCCTCATTGGTCATGTGCGTGTTCGTGTGTGTTGGAAGAGGGGCTCTGTAAGGAACTCTGAAGGAAGGGGCAGATTTTTTTCGGTTGTGTACTTTCAAATTCTAGCGCACTCGAGCTGGTTTCTCCATTCTTACCTCCCTACCTTTAATAAATTCAGGCACATTTTTAGCGCCTATTCATACTAAATCAGTTGTCCCTCCCCCTGGTGCCAGGACCAACAGATCCATCTCTAAGCTCAGCAGCCCTGTCCCCCCATAAGGCTGAACCTGCACCAGCTTTTCTCCCAACTGAAGGAGGTGAGCAGCATTGTGTTGAATGACATGCACTTAACATATCTGAAGGGAGACTGGAATACTATATATATATATATATATATATATATATATAACAAAAAGCTAACATCTAATTTAAATTATACATTTCAATCACAGTATTTTCCCACATAGCTAATGATCTGTATAAAACAAAAAACTGCTTTTAGTCTATTTAGGATGATGGACAGTTTGAAGCATTGAGTGATCAGTCTGTAAACAAAATGTTAATCAGACATTTTGGTTATGATATTAATACTAATGTTATTATATTAAAGCAGTGGTGGGGAACCTCCGGCCCCTGGGCCGTATACGGACCGCTAGACCATTTGGTACGGCCCTCGAGGTAATTTATAAACAAAGTGGCCTGTGCCTGGTGGTGGGGCCCAATGTGATATATTTTCATGGGGCCCAAAATCCCTGGCGGCGCCCCTGCACAGCAATGACTGTTGTTCCCATGTTCAGGAAAAAGTAAAGCGATGATAAAGCTGGGAGAGCAATAGAAATAGCGCCTACGTAAACACATAATATCTAACATCTGCTTGACTCTATCTCAACAGATGTCTGCCTCTTCTGCAGAACTCGTTTACAGGTTGCAGCTTGATTGGATAACTAGGTCAAATAAACTTACTTTACTATGGGTACATAGTCTCCTTTTCTTTGGACAATTAACATATATGACACGGCTTACATTCATAACCATGTATACAGATTAAGATGTAGAAGCTTATTATATTCGTTAAAATATTTGTCATAGACACACTCAAGGAGAAATGCAAATCTATCATCTATGAGAGTGACAACGTTCTGTTTGAGAGGAAATCCAATGTTCTGCCACTGGAGCTTCAACCTCCAGGCCAAGTTTAGACTGCATGTTTTGGCAGCATCAGTGGAGTTATGTTGATATGACAAAAGCATCATAATAATAAACAACGTTTTGAAATATATTTGCGAGGCAATCCTGCAAAAAAGAAAAAAATGTTTGTTGACGTCTTTAATCATCATAAATATTAAAATCATAGAGAAAGACGTGTGCTCGGACCTGTGACAGTTATTGTTAGAAAGATAATAAGTGATTACAAGATTTTCAGCACACCTAATTTGATATTACCATCCGCTAAGTGTACAGCGGAAGAGTCTAAGAATAGACACACGTTTTCTGTCACTTCCTTCAAGGACATCACCAGAAACATAGAGTCTCACAAGTATTCATCCACATCCCTTAGCTGTTTAATATCTGTATATTAAACAGAAAAATGTCAAATGTGCATCAAGATACTTTTTATTGATGTCAAGGATGGTTTTTCATCACTGGAAGAGTCCACCAAAGCCTGATATAGATTTTCTTACTGTTATTTTAAAATGTTTAAAGCCTGATATAGCTTACTTATTTCCACCAGAGAGCCCTGTTGTTTTGTAATGGAATACAAATATGCCAAATTGTTAAACATGGTATCATTATCTTTCGTTACGATGAACATGGGCGATGTCTACATAGTCAATGTCAATTTTGATTCCCTTAAAAACTGCCCTCAGGTTGCAAATATGAACCAACGCATATCAATCCACAGCTGAATATAGTCCCTAATAAATGCGCTAGTGTTCTTTAGTTTAAGTGAATTAAATATGATTTGGTCTCTTCTAATGTTATGATAAGGATGTGGCGCCTAATTTTCCTGATAATTGTATTATTATTTGAATATTTATTTTATTTTATCTATTAGCTCCTCTGCCCAGATTGTCCAGAATGGTGCTGTTTGTTGTCGTCAATGTTGTCTTTGTCATAATTTTGTTGGAAATGTTCATTAAAAACACATCTATTTATATTTCAGTCAGACAACTCACGTGTTTCTTTAACATGTTTATTAGAAGCAGCATATAGTTGAATTTGGCGTCTAGGCTCAGGCATCATCACTCCATAGATATACATAGCACGATGAGTGATGATTAAATAACTAACCCCCGAGCCTACAGGTGGAAGCTGGGGTGGTGGTGGGGCAGGCAAGCAGCAGCGACGTAGAGGTAGCTGCAGCAATAGCAGCAGCAAGCAATGCATGGAGAGAGATCTGGCAGGTTAAATAGAGCGGCATATTAAGGAGACTCTGTTTGGTTGGTTGCAGAGTGGCAAGGGGCGTTATGTATGAATGCAGCATAAGTGCTCGAGTTGACTGCCTGAACTAGCTCGCAGGCTTCGCCCCATTTCAGTCAGATAACTCACGTGTTCCTTTAACATGTTTATTAGAAGCAGCATATAGTTGAATTTGGCGACTAGGCTCGGGCATCACCACTCCATAGATATACATAGCACGATGAGTGATGATTAAATAACTAACCCCCAAAACTGCGTGGAGATTAGATACTATCCCCCAAAACTGCGTTGCCCGAGCCTGACACTGGTGATGTAAGACTGATAAGTAGAGGGCCTGGCGAGCAGCCATGTGGCCATTCCCCCTAAGCACAGCGGCTTTAAGGGGAATATACTACTAAGTGAGACTGCTATGTGTAGGCATGAGGAATAGCCCAGAGCCGATTCTTCCCTGAGCACAGCAGCTTTGAGAAGAATATACTACCTATATATGCTACCTAATGAAACTGCTATGTGAAGGCCCGGGAACAGCCCGAAAAGCCATTCCCCTTAAGCACCACGGCTTTGAGGGGAATATACTACCTAGTGACTTCTATGTTAAGGCCCGGGAACAGCCCGAAAAGCCATCCCCATTAAGCACCGCAGCTTTAAGGGGAATATACTACCTAGTGACTGCTATGTGAAGGCCCGGGAACAGCCCGAAGAGCCATCCCCCTTAAGCACCACGGCTTTAAGGGGAATATACTACCTAGTGACTGCTATGTGAAGGCCCGGGAACAGCCCGAAAAGCCATCCCCCTTAAGCACCGCGGCTTTAAGGGGAATATACTACCTAGTGACTGCTATGTGAAGGCCCGGGAACAGCCCGAAAAGCCATTCCCCTTAAGCACCGCGGCTTTGAGGGGAATATACTACCTAGTGACTGCTATGTGAAGGCCCGGGAACAGCCCGAAAAGCCATTCCCCTTAAGCACCACGGCTTTGAGGGGAATATACTAGAGAGACTGCTATGTGTAGGCCTGGAAGTGACCAGTGCCGACCCCCCCCAGCACCGCGGCTTTGAGGGGAATATACTACCTATCAAGACTGCTGTGTCTAGGTCTTTGAGGCAGCGACAATGAGCTTTCCCCCCCAAGCATGCAGCTATGAGGGGACTATACTATAATGAAATAAATATAATCTAACCCAGCAACCACCTGGTATGCAATAACAGGATTCTACAGATATACATATTTGAACGTTACTCATCATCGAGTAGTGCAAGAGCTCATGGTTGTTTGTGCTGCAAGGATCTCATTCATGAGGCATGATATAGCGCTGGTGGGCAGAAGATGATCGACGGCCCAGGATACTCAGGGTTGAGGTAGGCGGATATAGAGCTGCGGTTGTGGCTGTGCAGATTCTTAAACAGTGGGAATAGCGATCTGGGGGCAGGTCGCAGCTTAGGCAGAGATCACGCAGCTTGGAGAAGAACCCTCGTCGTTGGGTTTGCAGCCATCGAATACACATGGGTGCCGACCCATGTGTCAGAGGGCAATGATGCGAGAAGTTCAGCATGGAAGATAAAGGACAAAGAAAACAGTGTTAGTTTTAGCAATGATTATTTGGGGTTCCTTGACTCCCCAATCAGAAATGTCAGACATTGAATGTTTCAAAAAAGTGTGTATATTTGATCTCCAAAGTTAATTCAGTAAGGAGAGATTATGCTGAGGATTAAAAGGTGAGAGGTCTGTGTATATTCGCCACCTGAGAAACCAATAGAAAGCTGTAACAACTTCATCTGACGTTTATCAATGTATAGTGAAACCCCTTTGCCTGAACTTATACATTAACCTTTGCACGGGTGCAAAGTTAAGAGGCAGTCTTTATCATTGCGTGGCCTTCTAAAGGCCCTTGAGGAGCAAATTAATGAACTCTAGCATGGCTTAATACTTAGCACTTGAAGATTGCAGGATTCGAATGAAAATACAATTAATGCATGAACAACTATTATATCTATTGCATAAGTACACAGAGGAGGTTGGGACAGAAGAAGATAAAGTACCAAGCTGAATTGTATGCTTTGAATCATGCTCTTGGTTGGAGGCAGAATATGGGAAATCCTTGAGGGCTTGACGTGTAGATCCAGAGTCATTTGGTTGAACGAGGGCATGGCAAGCTGGTGGGGCAAACCACTCATTGTGAAATCCCCCGAACCAGCAGAAGGCGCAGCATCTGTAAGTAACTAGAGAGGATCTGAGGACACCGCAAGGTCATTATGAAAGAATGAACATAACCTTCCACTCGTCGCAGAGGGGCTAAGGACCAAAGATCTGAGCAAGAGCCATCTCTAAGATTGCATTCATGCTGAATAGTCCGCGTCTTTAGACCAGACGCAAGTGTATTACATCGTTTCATTTGCAGAAGGTTGGGTTTGCGTTCACCCAGTCAACCTCAAACAGACTATGAACTGTAAACTAAAGTCATTGTACGGAGATGCTTTTTCAACAATTGACGGGACATTAAGTGGATAAAATGCAGATCCCAGCAATTTCTACAGTAGCCTGCATCATGGAGCATTGGCAGGTTATTTTCATACTGCTGTTAATCTGGAGAGTACATCAACAGACTCTGCGGCCCGCCCATAGGATTATAAATCAGACAACGTGCATTAAAAACATTATAACACATAATGAGACGTTATGCAGTGAGGAGGTTTCACCGATGACAGGTGGCTCTGATGAAATTGTACCACTGCCTTTTCTCTGTACACAGGGGACCAGTGAGGTAAGCAGTCACCAGAATGAATGCATGACCCTATAGGTTACTGGATGTTGCACACAGCATAGATAGCAAAACAAGCGATGACGCGCAAATAGTTGTTTCCCATGTTTTGATGCGGACTACGTCACACCAGCAATGCACCTCTCCAGAGTTTACTAGCGAGCGACCCAAGACCACCTCTTTTAGGCGGAGCAGAGGTATCGGACTCCTTCCACACCAATCCAACGAACCGCATCAAGGGGTTAACGCTACAGGGACCGATTCAAAAGTACTAACCAAGCAGGTGTGAACGTGACCTAAGACTATGGTGCCTTAAGGTCATCACGTCATTGGAGGCAGTCGCAATCTCTGCAGGCTCGCACTACCTGTTAGCATCTGGCATCTGTTAGCATCTAGCTCTCCTGCTTACAAACTTTTAGCCATCCCTGCTTATACAAGTAGTAGTTTTAGTTGTCTGCGATCTGCCGAGGCCTACTCCCACCTGTCGAGTACGGCTGTACTGAGGTATTTTTCCTCCGGAGACGTCGCGAAGAGACGGAGCGGCTCCACCTGTTGCTGCATGCGATCTGCGATTTACGGAGGCCTGCTCGTCGCGAAGAGACAGAACGGCTCCACCTGTTGCTGCCTGCGATCTGCGATCTACGGAGGCCTGCTCCCACCTGTAGAATACGGCTGTACTGGAGAGGTTTTTACCCCGGAGTCGTCGCGGAGAGACGGAGTGGATCCACGCTTCGGGCTTGGCCTGCTTCCACCGGGCGTGTGCTGCTGTACGGAGGAGGATTTTACCACCGCTGGGGCCTGCTTTCCACCTGTCCTGGTTCTGCTGTTGCAGGGCCTGCTTTCACCCCGGGGATACCACGGAGGGACCGGAGCGCTTCCACACTGCTGTTTTCGCCTGTCCTTTGCTGCTGTGCTGATTTTGCTCCAGGAACATCGCGGATACTGTGTGCTGGTCTGGGAAAATGGCCCATATCGGGATTCTGCTGTGC
The DNA here is from genome assembly GCF_902827115.2 of Pseudochaenichthys georgianus. Classification (NCBI taxonomy): domain Eukaryota; kingdom Metazoa; phylum Chordata; class Actinopteri; order Perciformes; family Channichthyidae; genus Pseudochaenichthys; species Pseudochaenichthys georgianus. The sequence continues at coordinate 31,447,756 of NC_047523.1, read as the reverse complement.
CTGTTAACTATTTTGGACTATGAGAAGATCTCTAGTCATTCTGAGAAGTCTACTGGATTCAGGTCTGTTCTGCAAAGGTTCTGATGTGTTGCTCAAACAATTACCGGTTGCCTTGTCACAGACAATCTGCTCGACAAAATATGTTTGTCTTTTTTATTTTCCTGCGATGATGGTTCTTCAGGATTGCTTCTTAAGCTCAAATCACACTCTCACAGACTTTTCCGGTGTTTCTAAATTAGATGACAATGTATGTGTGTCGTTTAAGAGGAAAAGATGCCTGTTTTTTGTTTTGTTATTACTGTCAGTAAATGTACAACCTAACCCTGGTCCGCCCAGTAGTAGTAGTCAGATCGCTACTCCTGCTGATTTTAAAGCTAGGTCTGGGTTGGGTTTCATCCACTTGAATGTGCGCAGTCTGTTAGGTAAACTAGATTTTGTCCGTATCTGGGCTAGCTCGACTGACGCTGACGTCATTGTTTTATCAGAAACATGGCTAAACAAATCTATTTTGGCCTCTGACATTGCCTTAAATGGTTTTAATGTGTATCGTACCGACCGGCCTAATAAAGGTGGTGGCGTTGCCATTTATGTTAAGAATAAGTTCAGTGTAACCACATTAGTTTCCAAATTGATCAGTAAGCAATTTGAATTTTTAGCCATAAATATAGAAGTGGCAAAGGGTCAACAGGCCATGGTGGTGAGTTGTTACAGACCCCCCTCAGCTGTCAAAGACTCCTTGTCTTCACTAGCAAATCTTTTATCACAACTAGACTACAAGGAAATAGAGCTACTTGGAGATTTTAACTGGGACTGGTTAACTGCAGTGTCAGAGGATTTTAAAAACCTTTGTATCTCTTTAAATGTTACTCAGATTGTGGACAGTCCTACTCGCCCTAATATTAAGTCCCCTAATAAATCCTCCCTAATTGATCTAATTTTAACTAATGTTCCCCATAAATATTCATCCGTGGGAGTTTTTGAAAATGATCTGAGTGATCACTGTGTTGCAGCCACAATTAGGGACACTAAGGTCCAAAAGGTTAAATCTCGCATTATCATTAAGAGAGACACAAAACATTTTGTGGAGCAGGGTTTTGTGCATGATCTGTTTGATTTTGATTGGGGTTAAATCGATCTGTGTGCTGATGTAGAAACCGCATGGTCTTATTTTTATCTTGGTTTTATGGAGATCATTGATAGACATGCACCCCTGCGTAAATTTAGAGTAAAGGGACGAGACAATCCTTGGTTTTCTGCTAATCTGTCCAGTCTCCTTCATGAGAGAAACAAGGCCTGGGCAAAGGCTAGGAAATCAGGCTCAGAGATAGAATGGCTGCGTTTTAGGCAGCTAAGGAATAGCTTCACATCGCAAATCAAAAGTGCTAAATAAAAGTACTATCTGTCAGTAACCACAAAGAATCTGAATAATTCTGGAAAATTTTGGAAAGCCATTAAATCGTTATCCACCGGCGATATCCGTAATGAGCTACCTCCGTGCATTACCACAGCATCTGGCACTATATCGGACAGGGCTACTATGCTAAATTGCTTTAATGAGCATTTTGTGTCCTGTGGTTCTCTATTTGATTCTGTCACTAACTCTGCTTCTGTGAACACTACAGTATGTGACTCTGAAAAATGTGTGTTGGAAAACCCTTTTAGTTTTACCCCTTTTACTGTTGATGTTGTTCGTGAAGCTTTAACCAAGTTAGATCCTAAGAAATCGGCTGGCCCGGACAACGTAGAACCTTTCTTTTTCAAGATAGCTGCAGATTTTATTGCTCCACCTCTCACTTCTCTTTTTAACCTCTCCCTCAGCACTAACACAATTCCAAAATTGTGGAAGTCAGCGTATGTCCTACCTTTGCTAAAAGGAGGGGAGGCCACCTTATTAAATAACTATAGGCCAATCTCTAAGTTGTCAGTTCTGGCTAAGGTTCTTGAACGCTTAGTGAGTGAACAGGTAAAGGTGTTTTTATGTACAAATGACATCCTGAAAAACATCAGTCAGGCTTCAGAAAGCAACATAGCACCATCACTGCCACAATGAAAGTGGTGAATGATGTGGCGAGTATTTTAGATAATAAGCAGAGTTGTGCAGCTCTATTTATTGACCTTTCAAAAGCGTTTGACACCGTCGATCATCACATTTTAAAGGAATGGTATGCTCATGACACTCATTTTAAAAAAATTATCATCCGATAAAACAGACCAGTCTCTGCCAGTCTCTCTTTTTTTTTTTTTAATCCGATGACATTATCAGTGATTTTAAACTGATTATATACCGAAATAACATCAACACTGTGGGCGCCGCCATTTCCCGGACGTGACGTAATCCATGCGTTTGGTTTTCGAAGACACGTTGATCTCCATGTTATTTACTGTAGTTTCTCTCTTCAAATATGCCTCACTGTATCGCGAAATATTGCCATAATTCGGATAGGAACAATCCACGGAATGCTCGGTTCCATCTGTTGCCAAAAGGTAAGCATAAGAAGTACATTCGGAGGCAGTGGCTAGCGAAATGTGGCCGGCCCGAACCGAGAGATTTACAGGCTCATGTATGCAGCGAACATTTCACATTTCCGGACGACTACTCTGAGAGTATGATCAAACATAACATGGGATTTAAAGAACAACCATTACTCAATTGAGATGCAGTACCATCGGTCTTTCTGGTGTCATCACCGACCAGGACACCAGTTCGGCCAGTAGAGAAATCGCCCTCTGCAAGTGTGAAGCGACGGAGGAGCAGAAGTAGTGCTCGGAGTAAGAATAAGGTATGTTATAGCGCATTTCCATTGCAGCGGCTAGCCCCGTTTTAACGTCCAGGCCAGGACAGTTTTTGGTGGCCTTTCCATATAGCGTAGTACCGACTAGTGTGTATTTCCCCCCAGTTTTTCCGGCCCCATAAAATCGTGATTCTATGGCCAGGGACAACGAAGCTGAGTATGCTAAACTATAGAGAGGGAATCGCTAGCAAGGGTGGTACTACATGCATACATATAGTATCTTATATCATCTTCCCATTATACACACATGCATTTTCAAACATTTGGACTACCTATGTTGCAAATGTATTATCTTTTCAATTTATACACGGCATCTATTGCACGTCTGTCCGTCCTGGGAGAGGGATCCCTCCTCTGTTGCTCTCCCTGAGGTTTCTCCCATGTTCCCTTTAAACTGTGGGTTTTCTTCGGAAGTTTTTCCTTGTACGATGTGAGGGTCTTAGGACAGAGGGTGTCGTATTGTCATACTGATATGTATGGCTGAATTCCCCCATCCAATCTCTTCACATTGGTCAAAACTTGTTCCTCTGCTGACGAGTCCGAACTGAAATACTCCACCATGTTTCCGTGTGTTGACAAAGTGAACGCATGGATGACGTCACGACCATCACGTGACTACTGAAAATGGCAAACATGGCGGCGGCCAGACGGAATATACAGGTCTTGATAAAAAAGAGCTATAAAATCATTATTTACCGGGGAATATCGCTGATTTCTTCAGGGTATGGTTTAAACATAACGTTTCACTAAATACTGAAGTTTTGATTAATTATCTAATGAGTGGACCATTCCTTTAAAGCAGAGGCTAGCCAGTATAGGCATGTCCAGCCATGCAGTGGGGTGGTTTGTAAACTACCTCTCTGAAAGGTCCCAATGTGTTCACTTTGATGGGCTGTCTTCTGAGTGGTTGAACATTGCAAATGGTGTTCCGCAAGGTTCTGTTTTAGGTCCACTTTTATTCTCCATCTATGTGACGAAGGTGGCTTCGTCACTATGGACTGACGGCTTCAGGCCGGGTGATGGGGCACTTTGTTGGCGTGATTGCACAGTATATGTTGTCTGTGGCTGATGATTTTGTGCACCTGGTGTTGTGTTGTCTCCTCCCCCCTCACCTGTGTCTGGTTGTGCTGATTAGAGTGGGTGTATATAGGCTCAGTTTCTCTGTCTGTTGAGAGGGCTGGGTGTGTGTGAGATCCTTGTGGCTGCAGGATGTGGACAAGGAGAACAGCAGGATTGATTGATAGTGATGGCAAAATGAAGCTTTGAATGAAGCGTCGAACCACTTGGACAATTGTGTCGGAAATAGGTTCATTTCTCGAAGCTTCAGTTACAGCGACCTCTCCTGGCGAAGTGCAAGGCTGCAGTGGGTTTAACGTATCTTTGCCTTGAAAAATATTCGATGCACACACAAACTAAGACTGAATATCATGTTCTATTTGCAATTAAAGATTGATAATTGTGTGTATTGGGTTATTGAGAAGAGACTAGAGAGTGCTAGACATTTTTGTGGGCGGAGAGGGCCTTTTATCAGTTATTAAAGTATTAAAGTTGAAAAGCAATGATTACAAGTTTAACTATTCCGGGCTTTGAACCAGCTGCGCGGAGGACATCGCTGCATCCTGAACGCCGGCTCTATCCACTGGGCTATCTATTCCTTAGACCATTGAAGTGTTTTTATATTACTCATTTTCTTTTTGTTCACAGCTTCTCCACATTTCGAAGTGTTTCCCGAGCCATAACGACCTATCTTTCTTCCTGGCTTGCTCTATAATGATCCAATTCAAATGCAATGCCAACAACAACTCAACAGCAACAACAACCCACACATTGCGCATTGTTTAGAGCGGTTATAAAGTGTTGAAGCGCTCAAATTTGAAACTGTTTCAACCTGTCACCTGTCAGAATCGAGACGAGGCAGTGCATTGAATCGCGTAAATGGACCGTGAACCAGTCAAGTAATTCATTCAGGAAATGAAGCAGTTGCTGTTTCGACCGTCACATGTCACGTGATTTGAAGCAGTCGAACCACTTGGACAATTGTGTCGGAAATAGGTATAAATAAATATAAATATGTATATATATATATAGAACTATAAATAAATATGTGTATATATATAGAACTATAAATAAATATGTATATATATAGAACTATAAATAAATATAAATATATATATATAAATATGTATATAAATATATAAATAAACTGTATGTATCATGAATATCATTTACAAATAAAGATGGATGAATGCGTGTATTGTGTTATTGAGGAGAGGGTTCTGGGAAAATATGGCATAGATTATGGTGCGCTTGTGTAACTTTGGCAGGAGGTGTTCATGTGGGATGGGGAACACTCAAAGATTTTTATTCAAGAACATTATTTTTTCAACAGTTTTTGGATTGAGCCGATTTCTTTTCTTGCTTACAATTTCCCCACATTTTGAAAACACTCGCTCAGATGGAACCGATGATGCTGGTATGCATACAAAGTGTTTCGCCAGTTTGAACAGATTGGGATACACATTTTGATGGTCCACCCAGTATGCCAGTGGGTCTTTCGATCTTTCCAGCGGTGGATCAGTCATGTACCGCTGCACCTCCACTGTAGCATCTGCTGTGGCATTCCTTGCTGTCCTCGCTTCAGAAGCATCTCTGTCCAGAGTTTCCCAAAGGTTAAGACCTGAAAGACAAACATGACTGTAATCACCAGTACTGAAAGGTTTCAATGTGTATTTTACTTATACTTATTTTGTCCTGCATTTTATCAATTAACTATTTATAACATTACCTGTGGATGATGGATTGTCAACATTTGCTGGTGCCGGTTGAGCTGATGTCGAGGGCTGTTCTTCTGTAGGTGTGTCAGGTTGTGCATTTTTCCTCAGTTGTGTACAAAATGCTGTCAGTCGTTTAACTGATGCCGCTGCCTGTACTTGATTGTAGAATCCAATAGTTTTGAATCTAGGATCCAACAGTGTTGACAGGGTCAATGCAGTTTGGCTCTCGGTGGTGTCAAACTTGTTTTGCATATTTGACACCATGTTCTGTCCCAGTAGTTTTGCTGTGTCGTGGCTTGTTTTTCCAATTGTGTCGTACAAGTATAGCATTAACATTTTCGTCATTGGGATGATCTTGGATCCTGAGACTCTCTTCTCCTCGGAGAGTTCCACTGTTGCCTGGAAAAAGGGGGAGAGCAATTGCAGGCATGCATCTGCTGTTTCATAGTCTTCAGAGGACAGAGGTCTCACATCTGTTTTCAGCATCGCAAGAGCTGCCCCCACTGACTGCCTCTCTTTGAAAAGACGTTGTAGCATTAGGTAGGTGCTGTTCCAGCGGGTGTCCACTTCCTGAATAAGCTTCAGTACAGGGCGATTCATCTGCTCCTGAACTTCTCTTTTGCTGTTGTGCTGGTTTGAAAGAACGTGACTACTTTTCTAGCCCTTGTGCGTAGGTCTTGTAGGCCAGGAGTTGCATCCAGAGATTTCTTCACCACTACATTTAGTGAATGAGCAAAGCAAAGTGCATGTCTTAGATTTAAACTTCTGACAGAGGCAACCATATTTGCTCCTGCATCCGTCACAATTGAGGTCACTTTGCCTTCAGTGCCCCATTCCTCCATGAGAGACCTCATTGCAGCAGTGATGTTAACCGCTGTATGAGCTTCAGGGAAAGGCAGCACTCCCAGAAGCACTGTGGCCAGCTTCGCAGAGTCATCCACATAATGGCAGGTCACGGCTAGATATGCGTCCATATTAATGGAGGTCCACATATCAGCAGTCAGGCTCACAGTCTCTACCCTCTGCATGACAGCCTTGGCCTTCGTCTTCTCCTCCTCATAGCGCTTGACCACCATCTCCTTTAGAACCCGTCTGGATGGAAGAGTGTATCTAGGATCAAGCAAGGCCACAAGCTCCTTGAAGCCACAGTCATCCACGATGGAAAAAGGCTGCGAGTCTTTCACCACCATATTCACAAGAGCCCCATCCAGCTCTCGCTTCCGGTCCACTAAGACAAATAAATAAAGACATAAAGAATAAAAACAAAACCCAAAATAGCAAATAAGGATTTATGTGAAATTGCACTCAAAAGAAGCAGACTTGTGAGTTATGGAATACAGTCATAGCATATTGTGTTAGTGTTACTAGTTAATAATAATATAATACATACCATGTATGTTCCCCTGGTTCACAGCAGCTCCATGTTTGGCAGTGAAGTGCCTAATCATGGAGGAAGTATTCCCATGATACTTCAGTTCAGTTGAACACACCAAGCACTGGACCTGTAGAGAAAGGCATTTGTAAATAAAAATGCAATTTCAGTCTATAAAGCTATAGCCTAATGGCTACATTGATCATATACATAATTGTACTTTAATGCTACTTAATATAGATTTGAGATAAACCATAGCTATAATACTGTAGTTGACCTACCTTATCATGCACAATCAGATTGAAGTGATCCCACATCCCAGAACGACCTCTCTTCCTGGCTGGCTCCATAATGATCCAAACGCAATACTAACAAATCAACAGCAACAAGGCAAACTACGACGACAATCCCACAGATTGCCAAATTGTGCATTTTTTTGAGCGGTTATAAAGTGTCACTTACTAAGTGACGCTCAAATTCAAACAGTTTCAACCAGTCAGAATCGAGACGAGGCAGTGCATTGAATCACCTGATTGGACGGCAAACCAGTGAGTTGATTCATTCAGGAAATGAAGCAGTTGCTGGTTCGGACGTCACATGTCATGTGACTTGAAGCAGTTGCTGCTTCGGACGTCATATGTCACGTGATTTGAAGCAAGCTTCGAAGCACTGCTTCTATGGAATAGGAAGTCCAGGGTTGAAGCTCCGTTCGAAGCTTCAGTGTCAAACTGCCATCACTATTGATTGAGGCTGTGAACTTTGTGCCCATGTTTTTAATAAATGCCCACGCCGGGTTATATTTTTGGACGTTCTGCCTCTGCCTCCTTGCTTGGTCTGGGCCGCTCAACGGTCAGCTTCACAATCTACATCAACAGTTTAGGTGAAAATGTGGATGAAGCTACTTTACATTTGTATGCGGATGATACCGTGATGTACTGTGCAGGTCCCTGTTGCCGTCTGTGAGGAAAATAAATGGGGCTCAGACAATAAATGGGGCTCAGAGCCTCAGAATACGGAAATCTGTATTTTAAAAAAAAAATTTCCTTCTAATTCGTTATTCTTTTCAAAATAGCACACTGTTATTTACTCACCAATAACACACAATTATCCTTGCTTTTATTTATTGGTTTAATTCCATAATCTTTTTTGGCATCCGTCAGGAACTGAATTTCAAAATAAAAATAACCGGAAACAGACGTAGGCCTATAAGGGACATTTCGAGCATCATTGCGATTGTCAACATTTCTGAGTTTAGGATGGCCGAAGACACTACACTACCCATAATCCCCAGCTATCGTTTAGGACTACAGTCCCCGTAAGGTTACGCAGAGCGTCAAACAGCTGTGTGAAATGGAACAAAACCACGCCAGACTATCCAAAACTGGAATCGAACGCCCCCCCAGAACTACACATGCTGGCTATTGTGTTTCGCAAAATGTTCTATGGGACGTCTCTACTGAACGTTTTCGTTTTTCCCACAATTAGAAGTTGCCAGTATTAAACACATTGGTGTTATCAAATGTAAAACATATAATTAATAAATGGGTGAAAATCACTTGTGTCCATAATGCGCAGCATTAATATATACCCACATGACAGCTCATTGTTACTTTGTAATTCTATTCCACAATTCAGAGGTTAACCTGGTATTTTTACTCCACTGCATTTATTTGAGTTACTTTGCAGATTCTGATTAATTATGTGAAATATAAACAACCCTTAAATCAGACTTTAGTTACACGTGACCTGAGTAAAATTCAGGTAAGGTGATTGTCAAGTGCCAACAATCAGGAGAGATATTTGATAGTTGGTGCTTGAGAAGACTAAACATGTATCTGCAATTGACATGAATGGAAACGAGTAATAAAGTATATGCATTACTCGTTATTCTCTACTAATAGTTCATTAAAGACTGTATATTATGGCTATTTTGCACATCCCTTTCAAGATTTTCAAAGGTTTATTGACATATCATATACACAACTACGGTGTAGTTATGCAATGAATGAAACACTTGGGTCACAGGTTCCTCAACAGTGCATTACAAGACATCTATCACTATGTGTGTACCTCCACCATTAAACATATTCATATTCTGCACATTTCTTATTCTATCTACATACATAAGAGTATAATTCATATGTATAATATCAGTTAAAATAAGTGCTTCAACATAGTTAACATTGCAGGAAAGCAATATATTAGACGTTAAGTACTTTGTCAGGCTTAATATTTATCTGTAGATAGATACCCCCAAAGTTTTTTTCTTATTTAAAAGAAGACCTTAATCTGTTATTTAATGTTTAAATAAAGGTTAATTCGTTTTTCTGTTTTGCACCTCCTCCTATTAATATCTTAGTACATCCTGCACTAAACTGTTTCATTGTAGAGATCACTTATAGTATCTTCTTGATTTTTTATATTCTATATTTCTATCACAGACCTTCTACTTTCCCCCTATGAAAGTATGTACTCTTCATATTTGTATTCAAATAATATTTGATGAAAAAAATATTAAGAGTACATTATTGTTTTTAAGTGTTATATTATAAGTTAACACATAAAAACAATAATTCAATAACGTGCTTTAACCACTAGGCGGTGCACACAAGGTACACACAGCCATAAGAACTTTGTATTATTAGTGTAGGACACGTTTTATTCATGCATTCACATAATATTGCTATACTATTTCAGACTCAGTATTTACATTCTTACATTCAAAGAAAATCAGTAATATCTTTAAAAACTACAGTCCTTTTATATCAGCTGTGCACCGTTATGGTGTAAATATAACCTATCTGTGAATTAGATCAAATGTAAAAGTCAGCCGAATTAGTGTTGATACTGCAAGGAGACGTATTGTGTGAAGAGAAATTGAAGATGTTGTTTAATTGTTGAATATATTTATGATCCACGTCAAGTATTCAGTTTCGGCGGCATTTTCTCAGTTTTTCCAAAGGTCTTCTCATCAGGGCTCTATAAATAAAGAACAACGGCAGATCTGTAATATACAATTCAGCCGAACCGTGTATTACAATGCCGTTATGTGATGACTTTCAAAGAGAAAAGCAAGAACACTCGGAATTAAGTATTATTTTATTCTTTTAAAATGTTTTCCGGATTTCATATCATATAAACACCAAATCCCAGCATGCATTGCGGCTAAAACATCCAATAAGCGAGCTTAAAACCATAGCTGAGGATCTTGGGTAATCGCTCGAAATGCCTACATCTGTTTCCGGTTATTTTTATTTTGAAATTCAGTTCCTGACGGACGCCAAAAAAGCCAGAGATTATGGAATTAAACCAATAAATAAAAGCAAGGATAATTGAGTGTTATTGGTGAGTAAATACCAGTGTGTTATTTTGAAAAGAATAACGAATTAGAAGGAAAAAAAGATTTAAAAAATACAGATTTCAGTATCCTGAGCATCCCCATTTATTTTCCTCACAGACGGCAACAAAAGTCCGAAATTATACGATTTCAAATAAAAGCAATAACTGTGGCTTGATATTGAGTAAGAACTAGGGCTGTCAGTCAATTAAAATATTTAATCTATAGTTAATCGCGATTAATCGCAAATTAATCGCACATTTTTGATCTGTTCTAAATGTTCCTTAGAGGAATATTTTTCAAGTTTTTAATACTCTTATCAACATATGAGTGGACAAATATGCTTTATGCTAATGTTTATTATCATTTGAACAATGACAAATATTCTCATGAATATTAAACACAACAACCTGGAACCTCTCTCATACAATACAAAGTGTGTGTGTGTGTGTGTGTGTGTGTGTGTGTGTGTGTGTGTGTGTGTGTGTGTGTGTGTGTGTGTGTGTGTGTGTGTGTGTGTGTGTGTGTTGGTTCGTTGGAGCTATGTGCAACTCAAGGCATATGCTCGAACGGGAGCTGCCTGGACGCTGCGATCATGTTGCGCGCATTAACACTAGCTGAGTGTGCTGACTTCTCCTACAATGTCCCACTGTCTGCTTCCTGCATAAAGTCAAGTCCTCGGCGCAGTTGTGGCGAAATGTCGCTCCTCTGTTTTCATTTAAACAGCTCCTTATATCCGTTAGCGCAGCTAGCTAGCACCAGATGCTAACAACAGCAATGCACGTAAGGTCTCTCTCTCGCCTCACACAAACACACACCCTCCCGGTCCTCCCGATGGCCAGTCGGTGCCTGCCGGTGAGCGTGGAAGTGTGGTCTGCTGCAAGCGGGCAGCAGGAGCGGGGCTGTCAGCATCAGCTTGTAGATGGTATTTTAAAGTCGATGCGCTCTGAAACTACGGGGCGGCCAAGGAAAAAAATACACATGCGTTAATCGCGTTAAAATAATTAGTGGCGTTAATTTTTTTTTGCGTTAACGCGTTATTAACGCGTTATTAACGCGTTAACTTGACAGCCCTAGTAAGAACATGTTTTTATGAACCACACAGCTTCCGGTCTTCCTCGACCCGACCGGAGAAAAAGACGTGCTGCAGGCAGTAGAAATACATTGCTTTTAAAATCGTGCTGTGCAACACGAAAAAAAGGGGCAAATCGTGGTGAGCACGAATCAATAGATTAAAAAAATCGTGTTGGTGAACACGAAATGCCGTGAGACTGCGTTGCATCTACAGAGCAAATAAACGGGAAAAATCTTTAGTAGTTAATAATACTCTTAACAGAATAATCGTGAGGAACTAACGGCTCAATAAAGAAACGTTGCTAGAATAATTCCTCCTAGCACTAGGCTAGGTGCCTGTCGTGTTTTTAAACGTTTAAATAGCAGCACGTGTAATACTCCTGGCTCCTTCAGTGCAAACTTCAGTCTTCAGTGCAGGTTTCAACAGACATGGGTCCCTGGGAGCCAGCATAACCTGCTAAGAAACCTTGATTTAAGCCTGTGATAAGGTAATTTGACGAACATCTGTGATTAGGAAGAGCAGAGCTAGGAAACGATTTGCAGCATGAAGCCTCCTGAGGCACACCCAGCGAGGGGCAGATATTGCAGGTAGAGCTTAATTCCTGTGAGGAAAAACTCTTCTTTGGTAGGTGATTAAATGTACATGGCCGCTTGGCAGAGAATGATTCATGGTATTCATAGAAAAGACACTGTAGGAGATTGAAGTCTAAAATGATGATCAAAAATGTATCGAGCTTCCCTTCATATTCACGTGATGGAAATTATTAATTTATTTCCGTTTTTAATTTATAGTAGGCCTATTATAAATACCTATACACATACAACTTCTGTATAATTGCCTCAAATATGACTTACTGCAGGCCAAATATTTCCATAATAAAACATTGCTTATGCAGAATAGTATTATATACCTGCCAAGATGCGATTCCTAAGGAGTTGCTGCTGCAAGCAGGGGGCAGGAAGCTAGAACTCGTGGCTGGATCTGGGACTCCAATTCCCAGAATCCTCGGGAGTGTGACGTCAGCGACACAACGTGGTTGAACGCGGAAGTAGAAACATTTGTTTACATTGCAGGTAGAGGAAATCGAGTTTGTTCACGGGAATATATCGTGCAATTAAAGCTTCAAGCGCTGATTTTACTTCGAGAAGGTTGGACAGGATGGCAGGTACTTTGGGAATGCCGGAGTCAGCTTGCTCCTGCCTATTTTGGTGTTTAAATACCCACCGACCGAGAAACAGTGCGACTCTTAGCTGACACACAAGAGAGGGGTTGTTACCAGAGCTGGCGTAGAACTCGGGACTTCCTCTGGCACAAAGGATATTAAAAGTTACTCCAGATGAGGACGGAAGGGACACCTGAATGCGTGTCGTGCAGGACCTGTGGCTCGTTCCAGCGGCGTCTGAACCATGCTCTGAGCTAGCATGTGTTTCGGGAATGAGGCATTTCTTACGGCTTCTTGCGTATGGTGATTTGGTCCCAGAGTCGGAGATTGCAATAGACTTTTGCAAGGACAGCGCCGGCAGGCAAGCAGCAGCAACATGAAACACAGCAGCAGGAACATGAACGCAACGCAGCAATAGCAAATGAACGCAGCAATAGCAAATGAACGCAGCAGGCAAGCAGCAGCAAGCAATGCATGGAGAGAGATCTGGCAGGTTGAATAGAGCGGCATATTAAGGAGACTCTGTTTGGTTGGTTGTAGAGTGGCAAGGGGGCGTTATGTATGAATGCAGCATAAGTGCTCGAGTTGACTGCCTGAACTAGCTCGCAGGCTTCGCCCCATGTAATGAAAATCGCAACAGTTGAGAAATAGTTGTCAAGTACATCATTATTTCTGTAAGAAAGCAGCGCCCGAGACTTCAGAGGGTTTCCTGAGTCGCCCAGATGACAACATGGTGCTCGTTATTCTCAAACAAAGCCCTGACCGGACACTCGCAGAGAAACCTTTAACTGTGCGTCAATCTTGACCATTAAAGCAGAACACTCAGGGGTCTGCAACCAGAAACCACTTGAGTATTGACTGAGATTCTATATAAGTCTCTGACTAGGATCCCCTGCAGTGCATCAGAAAGGCAGCTTTTCTCCGTCAGATATTCCTGCCGCTGGTGGGGGAACCAGTGACCTGCCTGACTGATGGTGAAGCGACATTGATCACTAAAGTACTCCTGCAGCCCTGAAGTCATCACTTATGCACTGTTGTGTTTTACCAGTAGTGAAAACTGTTGTGTAATAACTTTAATCTCGGCTAAGAGCTCATTACATGTGAAGTGGGAGCAGGTAGGAATCAGTATGTGAGATTGTTGCAAGGAGGAACAGCTTGGTGGAAATGGCAGGAGGTTTAGTTTAATGTGGAAGCATCTTCTTCATCATTTCAACTGGATCAAGTGGATTAGATGGAGGCAAGACTGAAAAGCACAAGGGAAATGTTGTCATTTGAATTTCACTCTTAGAGAGGCTGCCAGATGGGAAGCAATGCGAGCATTAAATGACCTGTGAAGAAGACGTTGCCTAGCTGTACATAATTATCTCGCTGAGTGAGGTTGATGATGACAGCGTCACAGGTGGTTGGAAGAATTGCGCTCAGTACATTCCTGTTTTACCACGAAGAACAGATCACACTGACAGCTGACATTTAAACTGCAGTCAATCAGGAAAGTGTTGTCTGGAAATGTAAAGGTCACATGATGCAGGGTAGAAAATACCAAAGATAGGAGGAGATAACGATAACCAGACTTTGGGGATTTATTTGGTTGAATCTTAGTTTAGAGTTTTGTTGTACCATCAAATCTAAAACGTTGTGCTTAGCTCTTAACACAATATAAGATGTTAAAGGTCACCTATTATGCAAAATCCACTTTTTCATGTCTTTTATACATAATGTGTCTCATCTGTGTAAAGAGATTCTGAAAGTTTCAGGAAAAAAGATTTGCTCACTTTTTGTCCTGATCCATTTATATAAAAACCTGTCTGCAAATGAGCTGATCAGATTTTGGCCACTTTATGATGTCATAACGATTTTTTGGCTTGTGTAACCATTAGCCAATCACCAACCACCCACCTTATCACCTGCATCTCCTCCTAGGGGCGGGGGGAGTGGCTCCTTATTTTCATCTAAAGTAACAGACAGAGAATCAGCACTTTTGAAACAGGGCTGAAACAGAGGGGATTATGGGTAATGCTTCAATGATCTGTTTGGTATTTTGAGCCAAACACTTCAGAGACAGGTGTTGTATATATCCGAGACTTATAATAAAGTAATGAAAAACAGCACAATAGGGGACCTTTAATAACCACTAAGACAGTCTCATTTCTTAATCACTTACATCTGGCCTCCTGTATGTTCTTGCCTTTGTTGTTCCAGTCAATTTGATGGACATAGAGATCCACTGATGGCTGGGAAACATCCTCCCTTTTCCAAGAGAGGAGCGTCATGGTCCTGAGGGACGGATACAGGCGGCGCTCAGGTGGATCCATGCATGTAATTACAGGAAACAATCACTTAATGTACATTTTATGCTTCATGGTAGACAGGACAGCTGTGAGCTATGGGAAGCATGAGGTGAAGAAGACATTTTGATAGAGGGAACAACAGGAAGTTAGTTATTACTACGGCCTGTTGATCAACACTGACAGCAGCAGCAGCAAATATATGGAGGCAGTTAACTTAAGGTTATTATAAAAATCTGCTTCTGATTGCAGGAGTTTTCCAAGCATTTTACGATGATATCATTAAATCCAATACCCTGCTGTGATAAAAATGTATAAATCATAGAAAATATATGCTCCTTACTCCAATTATGGCCATACAAATCCTCACATTTTAAGTGTTTTTCAGTAATGAAGTAATATAACTGTATGGATACTTTGCAAACAGAAACGGCTAAGAGCTAATTCTGCATGCTTTTAATTTGCCAAAATGTAACAAATCCAGGCAAAAAAAGCTGCAGCCTACTATGTGTCTTTCTGTATTAATTGGCAACATTATATTTCCTGTTTACATCCCCCAGAGCATCATAGAAACTGCAGTTGCGGATGTTGTCACGAGGGGGATGGGACTTAATGAACCTCTGACTGAATGAAACCAGTGCTTTTTTGAATTTACACACGTTTTTCTAAACAAAATCAGGACATGAAATAATACTGTATCTTTTTAAGCCAAGAGCAAATGAAACCCAGTGCCAAAAATTGTATTTGGACTGGCTTAAAAGCTAGAAAAAGATAAAGTGATCAGCACTTTTAGTTTTGGTGTCTTTATCTGGAGCTAGAATATGGATGAAGCTGCTGTCGGCGCCTGGCACTGTTTCAATGCTGACAACAGCTAGAGGAGACAGTTGGTGATGAATACCCTCTGTAGGACTGACCCATGTTCTGTGTTGTTCAAGCCAACACATCCTCACTCCCAGGTCGGCCTATGTTGACGTTATGTCAAGTTCCCTGTGTCGGCTTTTTCAACGCAAGGGGGGGGGCCCTTAGCGTACATTTTCAACTTTCCGGGATGTCCATAGGCTTCTATATAGCTCCCTAAACGTATGTTGTAGACGAATTGAGATCGCGAGCGAATGCTACCCGCAGATCCATTCTCACAGCGTTTATCAAGCTTTTTCTTACTCAATATCAAGCCACACTTATTGTTTTTACTTCTTTATTTTAATTGAATAATGTAGGACTTTTGTTGCCGTCAGTTCTGCGGCGGGATTTGACGCTCATGGAAGCACGGCATTTGTTTGTGTCGACTGCCCTTAAAGGCAATGTGAGCGTCCATTCTCATTGGATAACGGAGAATTGTACACCCGGAAGTAAGTATTCCCCTTACTGTCGATTGATTTTACAGTGATATCTGCACTACTCATCGACTAAAAAACACCAGATTATCCTTGTTAATTACACAACATTGATTGGTTTAAATTGTGTGCAATGCTTTTGTATTTTTCCCCTTCGATTCGGAGAAACAAATATTTTTTCAGAGTAAAGGATGGCAGAAGACATTACACTACCTAACTAGGTGCCCGAACCACCTCAACTGGCTTCTTTCGACACGAAGGAGGAGCGGCTCAACTCCGAGTCCCTCCCTGATGACCGAACTTCTCACCTTATCTCTAAGGGAGACACCAGCCACCCGGCGGAGGAAACCCATCTCGGCCGCTTGTATCCGCGATCTCGTTCTTTCGGTCATGACCCATCCTTCATGACCATAGGTGAGGGTAGGAACGAAAATGGCCCGGTAGACAGAGAGCTTTGCCTTCCGGCTCAGCTCCCTTTTCGTCACAACGGTGCGGTAAAGCGGCCCATCTCACGCTCCATTGATCCCTCACTCGAGAACAAGACCCCGAGATACTTGAACTCCTTCACTTGGGGTAAGGACTCATTCCCTACTTGGAGTGGACAGTCCATCGGTTTCCTGCTGAGAACCATGGCCTCAGATTTGGAGGTGCTGATCCTCATCCCAGCCGCTTCACACTCGGTTGCGAACCGATCCAGTGAGTGCTGAAGGTCGCAGACCGATGAAGCCATCAGAACCACATCATCTGCAAAAAGCAGTGGTGCAATCCTTAGTCCACCGAACTGCAGACCCCCCCCCCCCACGACTACGCCTCGAAATCCGATCCATGTATATTACAAACAGGATTGGTGACAAAGCGCAGCCCTGGCGGAGGCCAACCCTCACCGGAAATGGGTCCGACTTACTGCCGAGGACCCGGACACAGCTCTCGCTTTGGGAGTACAGAGATTGGATGGCCCTGAGTAGAGACCCCCTCACCCCATACTCCCGCAGCACCTCCCACAGTAACTCCCTGGGAACCCGGTCATACGCCTTCTCCAAGTCTACAAAACACATGTAGACCGGATAAGCGTACTCCCAGGCCCCCTCCAGGATCCTTGCGAGAGTAAAAAGCTGATCCGTCGTTCCACGACCAGGACGGAATCCGCATTGTTCCTCCTCAATCTGAGGTTCGACAATCGGCCTGACCCTCCTTTCGAGTACCTTGGAGTAAACTTTCCCGGGGAGGCTGAGTAGTGTGATGCCTCTGTAATTGGCACACACCCTCTGATCCCCCTTTTTGAAAAGGGGGACCACCACCCCGGTCTGCCACTCCTTCGGTACCGTTTCCGACTTCCACGCAACGTTGATGAGACGTGTCAACCATGACAGTCCCTCAACACCCAGAGCCTTCAGCATTTCCGGGCGGATCTCATCCACCCCCGGGGCTTTGCCACTGTGGAGTTGTTTGACGACCTCAGTGACCTCCCCCCGGGAGATTGGCGTTGATCCCCCGTCATACTCCAGCTCTGCCTCTAACATAGAGGGCGGAGTTGTCGGGTTCAGGAGTTCCTCAAAGTGTTCCTTCCAACGTCCCAACACTCCATCAGTTGAGGTCAACAACGTCCCATCCTTACTGTACACAGCTTGGATTCCCTGCTTCCCCCTCCTGAGGTGTCGGACAGTTTTCCAGAACAACTTTGGTGCCGCCCGAAAGTCCTTCTCCATGTCTTCTCCGAACTTCTCCCACACCCGCTGCTTTGCCTCGGCCACGGATGAGGCTGCTGCCCTTCGGGCCTGTCGGTACCTTGCAACTGCTTCGGGAGTCCCCCGGGATAACAAATCCCTGAAGGCCTCCTTCTTCAGTCGGACGGCTTCCCTGACCACCGGTGTCCACCAGGAGGTTCGAGGGTTACCGCCCCTCGAGGCACCTAAGACCTTGAGACCACAGCTCCCCACCGCGGCTTCGGCAATAGAGGCTTTGAACACCGACCACTCTGGTTCAACAGGAATCCTCCACAGGAATGCCTGAAAAGCTCCGCCGGAGGTGTGAGTTGAAGGCCTCCTGAACTTGGGCCTCCTCCAGACGTTCCCAGTTCACCCGAACTACACGTTTGGGCTTACCAGGTCTATCCAGAGGCTTCTCCTTGCAGTATCAACACTAATTCGGCTGACTTTTATATTTGATCCAATTGGTAGATAGGCTGTATTTACACCATAAAGGTGCACAGCTGATATAAAGGGACACCTAGTGGTTAATGCATGTTATTGAATTTCATTATTTTTATTATTAGATATTAATAGGATCCCTATAAAGTATATTCATTACTCGTTATTCTCTACTAATAGTTAATTAAAGACTGTATATAATGACTATTTTGCACATCTCTTTCAAGATTTCAAGATTTTCTAAGGTTTATTGACATATCATATAGGCCTACACAACTATGGTGTAGTTCTGCACTGAATGAAAAACTTGGGTCGCAGGTTCTTCAATAGTGCATTACAAGACATCTATCAATATTTGTGCATACCTCCAGCAATGTTAACTATGTTGAAGCACTTATTTTTAACTGATATTATACATAATGTATTATACTAACTCTTATAAGATGTATGTAGATATTTCATCGCCGGCCTTGTCAGGTATTGAACAATCAATAAATAAAGAACACAGAATTGTTAAATATAAAACACAGAATTTGTGTGATTATACTAAATGATTTACAAATAAACAGCACTGCATATTTACAACTGTTACACATGCTGATGTAACGCAAATGTTCCAACTTGGGATCAATAAAGTATCTTATCTTAAGCTGATCGATGGCTACTGCCATATTTGCGCGGTGGACCCTTTCAAATCCATCCCATTTCAAGTGCTGTTCGAGGCTCGGCCTAACCCTCGGAGCACACTCTCCAATCACAGAGCTTGAGGACTATCACGGGTTTGTCAAACAGAGCACATGGTGTAGTCCAAACGATAGCTGGGGATTCTGGGTAGTGTAGTAGTGTCTTCTGCCATTACTCCGAAAAAATATTTGTTTCTCCGAATCGAAGGGGAAAAATACAAAAGCATTGCACACAATTTAAACCAATCAATGTTGTGTAATTAACAAGGATAATCTGGTGTTTTTTAGTCGATGAGTAGTGCAGATATCACTGTAAAATCAATCGACAGTAAGGGGAATACTTACTTCCGGGTGTACAATTCTCCATTATCCAATGAGTCAAATACCGCCGCAGAACTGACGGCAACAAAAGTCCTACATTATTCAATTAAAATAAAGAAGTAAAAACAATAAGTGTGGCTTGATATTGAGTAAGAAAAAGCTTGATAAACGCTGTGAGAATGGATCTGCGGGTAGCATTCGCTCGCGATCTCAATTCGTCTACAACATACGTTTAGGGAGCTATATAGAAGCCTATGGACATCCCGGAAAGTTGAAAATGTACGCTAAGGGCCCCCCCTTGCGTTGGAAAAAGCCGACACAGGGGACTTGACATAATGTCAACATAGGCCGACCTGGGAGTGAGGATGTGATGTTCAAGCCTAACAATGAATGAATGCTTGCTTGAATTAATGAGGGAGTCAATTGAATTTACTGGGACCTAATTACCGGCCTCTGTTTCCGAGTACAATTCTCTGAGAGTGTTGGCTCATTTCCTCTCTTTTTTTTCTTCAAACTGCTATATTCAGATCACATTTCTGAAAATAGTGCTGTTACTGTACAGGCCATGTTTTGTTGGTATTGTAGCCATGATTCAAAGAGCTTTTGCATTATAGAAGTGAAAATCTATTTTCTTTCATCCAGACGTGTTCAACCAGGATATCCTTTGGTCATATCGTTTCAACTAGAGGAAGTCTTGATCCTTCATACCCTTCAACCATGAAATATTGATTGAAAGCGGCAGAGCCATTGATATAACTTTGAAATGCAGAGGTGGCTTAAGATTCATGACAGTGAATCATCCAGGACCAAATCCTGTTTCGGCTCCATGATTATCAGCAATGTGCCATGATGTCAGACTTTTTTTATTTCATCACGGTAGCTTATTTATGCTGATTTAAATTACAGGTATAATAAGAGCTGACTGGTGCTTGGCTGTCTGCTTGGCTCCCACTCATATGATACCATTAGAGCACAAGAACAATTACATAATATAGGAATTATGTAATGACCTAATGGCATCAGCCAGCAAATAAGGAGATTAATTGACAATCTCATCAGCGCCTAAGAGCAGTTAAAGTGCAGTTTGGGCACATCTACATTCATACTGGATATTGATTCTACAAAGCCATTGTTTATGAACATGACTGATTCATGTATTGACGTCATTGAGGTCTAAAGATAAAAGAAGAGCATTTTGCCGCTACAGGTAAATAAAAGGAACCCCATGTTATAGGGCTGCTCGATTATGGAAAAAATCATAATCTCGATTATTTGGGTCAATAATTGTAATTGAGATTATTAAATGCAATGATTCATTGACTTTGAAAACATCAATTTATTGGAGAAAAAAAATGTGAACAGTATGTTTTCAACAGTTGATTACCCTGAACTTTAAGTATAATTCAACTGAAAAAAAAGTAATTAAAAAAAAAAAAAAGTAATAATAATAATACAAAAATTATCGTTTTATTTCAATTACGTTGTTTTCGTAATCGTTGCAAGCCATAATCGTAATCGCGATTAAAATACGATGAATTGAGCAGCCCTACCATGTTAGGTTAATGAGGATCTAATGTGCCTCTCTCTCTCATAACTATAGGTTACTTACGTAACCCCAGTCCTCAGAGTAACATGAAGTGAGATGTCTCACTATAGGATGCGTCTCAACGCGTATGCAAACAGAAGCATAAATCTCATGACGCCAATTCTGATTGGCTGGTGATCTTGACGTCTACGTCAGGGAATCCACCCACCCTTTAAGTAGCTTGCGCTACGTCGCAGCGTCATTCAAAATAAGCACCTCTTCTCGCTTCGCCTTAGCAAGAAGGGCCGTCTGGTGAGACATCTCACTTCATGTTACTCTGAGAACTGGGGTTACTCCATTCGATGTCTCACTATGGGATATTGAAACTCCCGTATTGCTTGACATGCTTATCTCGAAAATTACCAAAACAACCAGAACTTAACAGGTAGAACCCTGTCTCAACACGGGGCCCAGCACTGCACGGGCCACACTTGGAGCAGAGACATCTAGCCTGTAAAGGCGGACAAAAGTGAGCGGTGAGGACCAGCTCGCTGCTGCACAAATGTCTTGGATGGAAACACCCTTGAACAAAGCCCAGGATGTAGTCAGTCCACGAGTAGACTGAGCACGCAGGCCCGTTGGTGCCTGCAAACCCTGACTCGTATAAGCCAGAGCAATCGCTTCCACAATCCAGTGGGAGAGCCGTTGCCTGGTAACGGGCTTGCCCTTATGAGGGTTAGCACAGGATACAAAGAGTTGGTCATTGCAACAAAATTCTTTTGACCTGTCCATATAGGTGCGTAAAGCACGGACTGGGCACAGCAAATTCGGTCGCTGTTCCTCAGAGGAACACAGTGGTGGAGGAAATGCCTCAATGTCAATGGGGGTACATGAGCCAACCACCTTAGGTACAAAGGCAGGGTTGGGCTTCAGCAATACTCTCGTTTGCCCCGGGGCAAACTGAGTGCATGAAGGATGTACAGAGAGCGCATGCATGTCACTGACTCGCTTGGCAGATGCCAGAGCCAGTAACAACACTGTCTTCAGTGACAGGTGTTTCATGTCAGCTTCTTCCAGGGGTTCAAATGGAGGTCGAGTGAGCCCATCTAAAACCACTGCCAAGTCCCATAAGGGCACCAGTGACCTGGAAACAGGGAGGAGCCTGCGAGCCCCTTTCATAAAGACCAAGACCAAGGGATGTTGGCTAGCCGTCTTTCCCTCAAAGCTCACATGGCATGCAGCAATAGCAGCCAGGTACACTTTGATCGTAGAGAAAGCTCTGTGTTTATCGATCAAGTCCTGTAGGAATGATAAAATCACCCCGACAGGACATTGAAAAGAGATGTGTCCTTCTTGAAGGCACCACTCCTCAAACACCCTCCACTTACAGTCGTAAAGAGACCTGGTGGAGGAAGCTCTTGCACTCTGAATAGTGTTTATCACCTTCTGAGGGAGCCCCACTGTATTCAGATTGTACCACTCACGGGCCAGGCCCATAGTGCCCCGTGCTCTGGGTGTGGGTGAAAGACCGCCCCCCCCCGCCTGAGACAGTATGTCCCTGCGTAGCGGGAGCTGCCACGGCTGCCCGCACAGCAGCTGATATATCTCCGCCAGCCAGTACATTGCAGGCCAGTGTGGAGCTATTAGGATCAGTGTGTGGCGTTGTTCTCTCACTCTGGCCAGAGTCGGGGGTATCAGAGCCAGAGGTGGGAACCCGTACAGAAGGCCCGAAGGCCAAACGTGCGCGAGCGTGTCCACGCCTAACGGTGCGTTTAAATCGCGCATTGAAAAGAACAGCTGACATTGAGCGTTTTCTGCAAACAGATCTACCGCGGCTCGGCCGTAACGCACCCACAGCTGACTCACAATTATTGGATGTAGAGTCCAGTCTGCATATAGTGGTGCACCTCTGGACAGCAGATCTGCCCCGAGGTTCATCACTCCTGGTACGTGCGTCGCTCTCAGAGAGAGGAGACGTCCGCAGCTCCATAAGATCAGTTTGCGTGCATGTGTAACTGGAGAGAACGCAAACCCCCTTGGCGGTTTATATACGATATTGTGGTCGTGTTGTCTGTCCTCACGAGGACATGATGTCCTCTGAGAAAATGGCAGAAAGGGTTTCAGGGTGAGGAACACCGCTAAAAGCTCCAGATAATTTATGTGTGACCGTTGGAGGTCTCTGCTCCAGAGACCCCTCACAGGTCGACCTTCGTATATACCCCCCCAGCCCATCAGACATGCTTCTGTGGTGACCACCTTCCGCGATAGGACAGCACCCATAGCCACGCCCCGTACTAGAAAAGTCGGGTGCAGCCAGTGGCGCAGTGCCATTACGCATTTCATAGTGACCATCACTCTCCGCGCGCCATGACGCAGCTACCCAGCGCTGAAACTCCCTCATGTGTAAGCGTCCCAGTCGTACCACCAGGATGGCTGACGCCATGAGCCCCAGTAACCGCAGACATGATCTGAAGAGAACATATTTGCGTGGCTGGAAATGAGCGAGGCAAGCCCTGAAGGCTTTCACTCTCTCTGCTGACAGGCGGGCTGTAAAGGGCACCGAATTCAGGCGTAGGCCCAGGAAAAGTACAGTCTGGGCTGGAGACAACATGCTCTTTTCTGTGTTTATTACGAAACCCAGGTCGAGCAGGTGTTTTACGAGGACATTCGTCTGCGTAATAGCCTCTTGCTCCGACTGTGCGAGAAGGAGCCAATCGTTTTGGCGCACGAGACGCAACAGAGATGTGTGAGTGAGCATTCTGAATTTGTATCTTATGAGATATTTGTTCAGAGTCCTCAAATCTAGTATAGGCTGAATCCCGTTCCCTCCCCGTTTGGGAACGAGGAAATACTTGGAATAAAAGCCGCTCTGACTCTGTTCGGAGGGTATTATAGATATAGCCTTCTTTTCTAGTAGCGAGAAAATCTCTTGCTCCAGAATATGGGCCGACTCTCCCCGGGCTTGCGAATGCAGAATGCCCGAAAAGTGAGGGGGGGTGACAGCGAATTGGAGTCTGTAACCCCGTGCTATTGTATTGAAAACCCAAGCAGATTCTGTGAGCATCCTCCACTTTTCGCTTCTCAAAGCGAGTGGAGATGTCACATCCCTGCCGTCTGCCCTCTGTGTCTTTATTTGTTGTGTTATGGGGCCCTCTAGTGTTTGAACACGGTGGTACCCCAGGTTGACAACCCCGGTCGACACTGCGCATGCACGTGGCGGTGATGCCTTCACAGCCCCGTCCATCGTCCGCCTTCTGAGAGAGGTAGCAGCCACTCTTAGAAGGGGGGTAGACGTCAGACTGTTTATTGTTTTTATTGTTTTTCTTTTCATTTTTATTGACTGCGCCCTTGGCTCTAAGCCTGGAAACGACAGTGGAAAATTATTTATTAAGAAACAAATAGTGATGACGTGTTTGTGTGACTTAAACGAGCAGCGGAGCTTGCTGTCTTTGATGTTAAGTCCATTTCCCTCATGAGGATGACGTTCTGACATCACTCGAGGCGGCGGAAAGATGGGGGCATGGTTGCACCCCAGAAACACATAAGCATCTAACACTGGAACGTGTTCTGGAGCTGGAGAACAGGGAACTTCCAGCTATTTTATCGAGGAGAGAAGAGGAGGCTGTCAGGCCGCCCTTTTCTTCTTCCTCGTCTGGTGGCTGAAAGTCTGGACCGGCTGTGCCTGAGCGGCTGCTGCCGGAACCGGAGACTTTCTTGGCCAGCTCGTCTTCGCCTCGTGTCTGGACTGGAGACCCGGGGCGGGTTGTGGCCTCTGCTGTTTCGGGATCTTGAAATGGGCAGGACATAAGGACTGCCGCGGGGCCATTGAAGGCGGCGACTGGACCCTTCGGGGAAGACAAAGCTGGAGAGCCTCATCCTCCTTCTTTTTGGATTCACACCGCTGCTGCATCGAAGCTAGAGCGGAGCCAAATATGCCCTCGGGAACAATAGGCATGTCCAAGACGTCCTCTTTTTCCCGGTCTGGAAGGTTCGTCAGGGTACGCCACCTGGCTCTCTCCTGTACCACCATTATCCCCAGTGCTTTGCCCGTGGCTTGGACTGCACAGCGCTGCACACGGAGGCAAATGTCCGTGATCGCTGCGATCTCGTCCCACGCGGCAGGCTCAGATTTGACCGTCATGTCCTCGCAGAGCTCCGCCTGGTAGGCGGTCAGCAGCGAGGAGACGTTGAGCGCTCTGGCGGATAAAACTGCGGCTTTATAGGCTCGTTCGGTCATTGCTGACTGGAAGCGGTCTGCCTTTGCCGGTAGCGTTGGGTTCCTGCTCGGTGCTGAAGCCAGCCGCGGTTGGAGGTGGGCTGCCACCAGCGGCTCCATGGGTGGCATGCGGAGCAGGCCGAGCTTCTCCATACCGTCACAGTCCAAAGAGGAGGCACCCTGGATTGGGGCCTTGTTGCTGAAAGGACGGTCTCTCCACGAGACCGACACCTCGTCCAGCATCTCTGGAAAGACTGGGAGAAGCTGCTTCCTCATCCTCGCTGCTTGGGGCAAGTTCTTCCCCTCATAGCGAGATCTGGAGGTCTCCTTGGCCACTTCAGGCCAGGGGATGTCCAGCCTGGACGCAGCACGTTGGCACACGGCCTGCAAGTCCATACTGAGGCAGGGCGAAGCTGGTGTGCTTTCGCCCGGGGGAGCGGCCATCGCCTCCGGCTTGGCAGCCTGGGCAGATGAAACGAATATGTCATCTTCGTGCTCATCCGAGTCGGATAAGAGGAACTCAGAGGCATCCTCTTCATCCTCCTCCATATTATCCAGCTGTAGGACATCCTCCGCAGGTGGAACCACGGTGAGGTCCAGTTGGGAGCCCCAGCTTGACACAGCGCGGGGCTCCGCTCTCGCGGCTCTTGCCGCCACCGGGCTCCAGCCTGACACGGCTCCGATTCTGCGGCTACCGCCGTTGTTGAGCCCCAGCCTGACACAGCGAGGGGCTCAATCTCCGCGGCGGTCGCCACCAGTTCCCGATTGCCTGCCGGAGAATCAACGAACATGAAGGGGTCCTGTCCCGACAGGCTAGCTTGGCGCGCTAGCCGTCGGCAGAGGTTCTTGATGAAGCGGGCACAATGCCCGCACGAACCGGGGTTATCGATAGCTTCCTGGGCGTGTTCCAGCCCAAGGCAGGACGAGCAGAACTGGTGTGAGTCTGTGCTCGAGATCTTAAACCCGCAGCCGCAGAGCCGAGCCTCCGACTCCTCTGGTGTGAGGGAGAGAAGGGTCCATCCTTGTTTGCCGGGGCGTCGGCGCGGAGGGACAAGCTAGTAACAGGTATGTTACCGAGAAAAGAAATCCAACCTTATCGTTATTCCGAAAGGAAAAAACGACGGGGTAGATTTTTTTCCAAAAAAATATTAACTGGTGTGTTAATATCTTTCTTATCTCCGTCTCCTCTGGTGTGAGGGAGAGAAGAGTCCGTCCTCGCTCGCCGTGGTGTCGGCGCGGAGGGATAAACTAGCAACAGGTATGTTACTGTTTGAAGAAAAAATCAAACCTTACCGTTATTTCGAAAGAAAAAACGGCGGGGCAGATTATAATATTAACTGGTGTGTTAATATTTGTTCAATTCTTCTGCAAAGCAAAAAAAGTAACCGGCAAGCGCCCGTCGTCCGAATGTTAGCTTGGGTTCAGTCTGTGGACCGTTAAGCTAGCCCGGCTACTGATATTCGAGGTGTGCTCTGAAGCGAGAAGAGGTGTTTGAATGATGCTGCGACGTAGCGCAAGCTACTTAAAGGGTGGGTGGATTCCCTGACGTAGACGTCAAGATCACCAGCCAATCAGAATTGGCGTAATGAGATTGATGCTTCTGTTTGCATACGCGTTGAGGCGCATCCCATAGTGAGACATCGAACGGAGTGTTATGAATGAGAACAGAGTCTGTTCACTCAAACTCCAGCTGTGGTCTAATCTCTGATGGTAGACGGAGAGCAGGGCAGCAGGTTTTCCTATCAGCCCTTACAGGTCTGAGCTAATCAGAATAAGATTTCTTGTTATTGTAAGTCAGTGAGTGAACACATACAAGGCATTTGCTCTGGTGTATGAGGCTTACATACACACAGTGAGTGATTAAGTTGTAAGAAAAGGACAATAAATAGAGCACATTTTAAATACATAATACTTACTAGAAAACGTACACAGTAAAATATATATAGTAAAAATATGACATGATGCTCTGAATAATAAAACATGTATGTAAGTGTAATATCAATAATTATGATGTGTCTATAGTGGAAAGCTGTGCAGAAAATATATGTATTGCTATTCTCTACATCCATATTATACTTAAACCCATATTACACATTAATTCATTCCTTTAACATCCATATTACATAGTAATTACACCCATATTATACTCAATGCTCACTTTTCGTCCTAATCCATTTATATAAGAACCTGTCTGAAAATGAGCTGATCAGATTTTAGCCACTTTATGTCATAACGATTTTTTGGCTTATGTAACCATTAGCCAATCACCAACAAAGGTAACCCCCCCCCCCCCACCTTATCACCTGAATCTCCTCCCAGAGTACCATTGTGTTCTTTTTAACCAAATATCTCTCAGAGGGGCGTGGGGAGGGGCTCCTTATTTTCATCTAAAGTAACAGACAGAATTAGCACTTTTGAAACAGGGCTGAAACAGAGGGGATTATGGGTAATGCTGCAATGATCTGTTTGGTGTTTGGAGCCAAACACTTCAGAGACATGTTTTGTATCTGAGACCTATAACAAATTGATGAAAAACAGTATAATAGGGGACCTTTAAGGGTTAATGTAATGCATGGTGTCCATGGAGGGGTTATGAATCAGTGTCAGTGGGGGTACCAGGTCTTGTTGATGAGGCCACTAACAGATGGGAAGAAACTGTGCCACCATCTTCTCCCAGGGAGGGTCTTCTGCCTCATCCTGCTCACTTAGTCGGCTAATATCCCCCTACCTGGGCAGCCATTGACCCAATGACAGTTGTTATTTAGGCAGGATAAGGCCAGTGGGATAGCATATTGATTACCTTTAAGATTGGTTTGTCAGGAAGACGGAGGGTGGTGTTTTGAAGGAAAGGCAGCCTACATCAGCTGTGATCCAGCTGGTGAATCACTGGCAGGTCTCTGCTTTGACATGACCTACAGTTGAGAAGAAGAAAAAAATCATTCCTGTCAAATCAGAGTTAAATCTATTTCCATAGTAGAGGTCAACAGCTGCCACTCTTCACTCAGGAAATCGAGCTGGCTGGGAGAGATTACAAAAGGGCACAGGAGGATTAATGAGCACACAAAAAAGATGTGAGATAAACCAATATTCAAACAGGAGAAACACACATTCTTTCTTTCATTAAATCACCTCACATTTTTAAGCTTTGCTAATATAGGCACGTTTATTACTTTAACTAATTATTATGGACTAAATGTTTGATTGCACAGTGTAATGGCTATAATGACACCATCAGAATTTAAATTGGTCTCCTATATAAGCCTCACTTTCACTGTGCAAGTCTGACACTGGGAGGTCTCCAGGAAAGGTCTTGATTAGGGGCACCGCTAAAAACTAAAGACAAGTGCTGCTAAACTTTTCCCAATAGAAATAGCTAGCAATAGTTATCAGTGGGTTGAAAGTTCAATTGCCACTTCAAAGGGATAGTTCAGGGATTTTGAATATATGGGGTATTTGAGTAAGGGATAATGTGCAGCGAGGCGGTCATTATTGAAAACGAACACCTTCTTTTTTCAATAATGACCGCCTTGCTGCATAATACCTTACGTAGTAACCTTCAGTTGATGGCAGTTGGCACAACCCGAGTTTAGAGAAACAGACAGCAGCAAATAAGTGGTTGACCAATCACAACAGAGCTGGCCAGCTAACCAATCAGAGCAGACTGGGCTCTGGTTTCAGACAGAGGGTGAAAAGAGGTGCTGCAGCACAGGCAGTATGAGAAAAATAAAGACCTCATTGAACATTAAAGCATTTAAACATGTCACAGTAGAAGCACACAATACAATAAACCTGAAAATGAGCATAAAAGGCCCAAAAGTTACTCAAACTAAAGCAGAAAATGATGTGTGATCTGTGAGATCACACATCATTTTCAATGAGAGTGTTTAGTCTTTTATTGTTTTAAAATATGAGAAAAACGATGCTGGAAATGTAACTAAAGTGAGATTTAAAAGCTTGAATTAGCCGATTCATGCGAAGCCATGTAGAGCCAAAGCCCTTGAAAATCAATCAGTGGTTTAGAGAAACACACTCTGTCTCACATCCTCAAGTGGCTTGCATTACAATGAGAAGCGGGTGTTTATCAAAAAATAGATGCCTGGTTTAGTGGCGTTGTTAATTAAGAAAAGGGATTATTCTCCAAAATAATTTGAGCAGAGCCATGGGAAAGTCGCACTAATATCCCAAGAAGACAATTGACTGGCAGCTGGAAGATGTTTGGGTTTCCAGATTGTCAGACGACTAGGTTTGTGAATGTTTGTGATGTTTTGTGATGGTGTTATTGCAACAACAAAGAAGAAAAATCTAATCGGCTTCCAAGAATAAAACGTTTAATCTGTGGTTACCATGGCAACAATATGGAGCAAAATGAGTGTTAAAGCCTCATAGACACGAGTAATGACAAGAAGAAGAGCAAATACCTTTAGGTCACTATCAGTGTCAAGGAACAAAAGAACATAATGAAATGTGTCAAAAGTGACATACATGTGTGAAATGTAACACGGTTCAATTCAATGCAGAATGAGAAAATGCGTCCATCCAGCAACCAAGAGAAATGAGTACTTATTTTATCCAAGCCTCTATGGAGAGATCAGCTTATCAAATCAACAAATAGTGCAATGAAACAAGAGCCTTCAACTCAATACAAAATAAATATCAAAGACGTAAAAGTTGTATTGATCGCCACTTAAAATCCTATTTGTTTAAGTGGGCAGGACACAGTTAGTACAGAACATAATGTGCAGTTTTACTAAATATAGCCACTGGAATACTTTATTCTGTTAAAATTGTTAAGGATATTAAAGAAAGAAGTGACATGTACACCCCAGCAGCAGATCTCTTTAAGGCTCTAAATGGTCTCAAACCCCTGACAGTGAGATTTCCATTGCTTTTTGTTTCCTGAAATAGTTTTCTCTGGAAAGATAAAGACACATGTATGACGTGTGACGCATGGACGATCCACTCTGCACAAACTGCCTCATATCTTCTCTTCCCCGGGACATAAAGCATCAGCTCAGGAGAGCATGAAATTGGGTTTAAAAACAAATGGGTATAAGTGATTTTGTGTGTAATGATAACCCAAAGCAAACACCCTGGCCATTAGCAAGTTAACAAGACAAACACTCCAATAGTCTCGTATTTTTCTCTTTGCGCTGTGTTCGACTCGGTATAGCACTCACAGGTTTAAGGATGAACAGAGATAATGGCTGGATTGCAAACAGACAAGAGAACAGCCAACTGGTGTCTGAACTCTGTTTCCCAACAGAGGCATTTGTGTTGAATCCACAAACAGGAAAGCAAAAGGAAACATGGTTGAGAGGTTTGTACGTTAATCAATGTTTAATTAGGATATTTCCATATGAGGGACCTGAGTTCACCCAAGAGTATAGTTTGAATATGCACAGTCAGACTTTCATTTAGAGAAAAAAAGTCAAATACAAAATAAAGCAAATAATGTACCTTTGCCTCTAAGGTGGAAAGTCTTTCATTTAGCCAGGGCGATGGCAAAGGTTTTGTATTTATAATAAATTAACAAGAAAATGAGAGGAAATTGGAATTTAATTTCCTATATCCACAGAGAGCCTTCGAAATGTGAATAAAAATGAAGAGCAGTCATCCAAAACAAACAAATTGTCAAACGTGAAGACTGGCTGGACTCCCTGAGGGTCGCCCAGCTCCAGCTCGGCTTCATTCCCCCCAGACCGTCAGTCAACTATGAAAAAAGATAACAGCTGGCGTATCAAAACCCCCGTATGCCCGGGACTTCAGGGCAAAAGCCTTAGTAAGTCAAACTAACCCATTTGCATCCTTAAAATCCACATTTAATTAGTACAATTCTGACAGTGAGGAATCTGGAGAATACTTGAACACTTACTTGTTTTAATTAATGTGTTAAGGCTTACTTCCATCCCATGGTACAGCTGATATCTGCTCTTTCTCAGCCTCATCATCACACTGAGCAATGTCGATTCTTCAATATGTCAGGAAATGACAGGACTCTTTTCCTACCCAGAAGTCGTATTGATGTCAATTCTCTGCCTTTGTATATACATGGCACAGGGACAAAACCTTCTTCAGCGTTGCTATCATGAAAATGGTTAATATCAATATATTGACAATAGCTCAGCTCCTCTGTTGAAGCACGAACAAAACAAGGAGCTAACAGTGCAGGAAATGATGGGTTCTGGAAAGCTATTCACCATACAGTAATTACAGCTCTGCAAGGGAGATAATGATGTTGAATGGACATCGAACAAAAGATTGGACTTCAAGCTTCACGTTCTAGTGCTGCTTTTCCGATGAAATATTGCCCGCTTGCTTCAGTGGCGACAATAAAGTCCCATTTTCACAGGCCTGCTGCCTTTTTTAGGAATCAATTCACTCCACAGTGGCAAGTTTTTCGAGGACACACAAAGTCAGAGGGATACATTCGTCACCTAACAAGATGAGGATGAGGAAGAATCTGTGCTTTTATCTGCACTGACATGTTTATGAATGCAAATCTGAACTTGGCAAATGTTCATACAACTTTTATTAATCACACAATGGCATGACGGATGTTTGAAATTCTACACTTATAATAACAGCATGTATGTCAAGATGCAATAAAACCGTGTAGGCCAGCACTAAGAGGACACTAACGATAACACAAATAGTTCAAATGGCTTTACAAGAGTTTAGCTTGTTTCCTTTTTTGGTGGTTGGATCTTTCCGCAAGATAGACAGGCAACAGGAAAAAATAAAACTGTTATTTGAAACAGGAAATTATTATTATTTGCCAGAGGAAAGA
The DNA here is from genome assembly GCF_902827115.2 of Pseudochaenichthys georgianus. Classification (NCBI taxonomy): domain Eukaryota; kingdom Metazoa; phylum Chordata; class Actinopteri; order Perciformes; family Channichthyidae; genus Pseudochaenichthys; species Pseudochaenichthys georgianus. The sequence goes on along the minus strand of NC_047523.1, from coordinate 31,415,946 downwards.
ATACTCGAACCACGAGGGTATCAAAAAGATTCATAGCATGACCAACCATGAGTCAAAACAAACACTTATGTTACTTACTTACTATATGCTTTACACATGTCTGACACAGCAAAGCAGATAACTGACATCAGTCAAAGTCAAAACTTGATATACTATAAGTTTCAAAGTTTCATGCAAGTCTATGGGAGAACTAACTTTATGCTGCTGTCTAAAACATACACACACATGGAGAAGACCTCCCATCAGCAGCAGAGTCGCTGTCAGCCACATAAAGTGCTGCTTTGTGTAAGTGACGTCTTCTGCTCGGGAAGATGCACTGACAAAAATATGCTTCAAACTGATGTGTCATGAGTTTCGTCTTCTCACACCATCAAAGAGACGTTCCACACAAACTAGAAGCCTGAAAAACAAGTTATTGCAATCCCGATTTAGGAGCCGGAGACAGGAAGAAATACAATCTGATCTATTTTCTGCTTCAACAGCAAATCCAAAATATAATAAGACCCTCTATTTAGTATTTTTTGTATGTGGTCCAATGTACTGAATTATCTTTCACCGAGAGTGGCTGCAGGGATAATCCTAAATGCTGGTCTAACTGAGCTGTTGAAAGAGGCATCTGACTCAGGATTGAGGGATTGTTCTTATGTGGAAAGGGCACATGAATATGTTTTTATTATGGCAGTTAAAAGAACGGAGAGACATTAAGGAAGATACGTTTGGTTTGTGCTTGTATTAATGAATGTGGCAATATGTTGAGCCTCTGAAACATAACATTGAGGTATGATGGCCTTTTCAGCTGATATGGTGAGTCAGCTAAATGTTTATGTACACATCCAGCTGTAAGAGAGCGAGTGAACTGTGAGTTTTCAAAGCTTTTTTGAAGAGAGAACAAAAGAGTAAAGTTGCCAGCTGGAAACAGTAAGCCGAAAACTTGCTTCCAAGCTCTGTAAAGCTGAACACATTTATCATAGCTGATTTAACATGTGGATATAAAAAGACCCTCCCTCTCTGTGTCTTTGTGTGTAAGTCTGCAGCTCTTTATATCTGTATCAAAGGATATTTTTGCAGTAACATGACCTATACCGCGTTATCTGTGCTGTCAAAACTTGCCAACCGAATCCGGTGATACATTGAACTCAACATGTACCGTTACATAATCTGCAAAACGCTGTTCTGCCAGAAATGGTTAGGGATCAACAAAACGGTCCTATTTTAGGCAAAATAAATCGAAGCAAATATAAGAAACATATTATCTGGTTAGGGAACAATTATAACAGCTTGCTTTTTAATTGGCACTAAATCAATCTCAAAAAGAACATCCTTAAGCATATCAAAATTAGCAGAACACCATACACACGCTTCACTCTCTGTCATGATTCATGCTCATGTGTTGCATAATCAGATGAAACAAAGACAGTGAGAGGTTTTGCTGTCAGTGTGTGTTAATCTGGCTGTTATAGTCTCAGGTTGGCTTTAGTCTTTCCAGAGGATTACTGTGTCGCCCATATAGGATACTAAAGGACAAAGAGACAGATATTGGACTTCATCCAATGGAGAATGAGCAGCACTCATGCAAACTCTCTTCTCAGCTCCCTTTAGACACATAGTGACACTGTCCTCCAAGATATTTGTTTAACACGCAGACCTACGCACATAATCGAACTGCACAGCTTCCAAACAGACATTTTGTCTTGTCCATCCTGTTTCTTGTTAGACTCCACTTTTCATGCTGCAGCATGAATGACAATATGTCAAGGACTCTGAAGGTCTCACATTTATTCAGTAAATCTTCCTGCAGTTTCTTTTTTGCAATACATTTTTTATTTTGACCATGTCTCTATTCATTGCGATGAAGTGTGAAACCATGCCTCAGTACCTATTTTATCCAAGCTTTCAAATTAGGACATTATTATAAGCAACATGAGATTGCATTGTAACCAGCGGGCTGCTGACATCATGCTGTTTAACTTTCTCTTCTTCAGACACGGTCAGGACAATTTCATTTAAAAAACTTGTATTCATTACAATTGTAATTCTTTGTATACTGTAAGTAAATAAGTAAGTACAACTTTATTTATATAGCACCCTTCTCAACACGGATGTACAAAGTGCTTTACAGTACAGTACACAGGACACAATTCACAGTACAACTATAAAATGTAGAATAAAAGGCATAAAACAGCAGCAGGTAATACATAGGATAAAACATATGACAAAACACCAATAAAAAAGACAGCCACTAACTCACCTCCTCCGACGACCCAAAGGCCTGTCGGAAAAGGTGGGTCTTTAACTGCCCCTTAAAAATCTCTATTGAGGCCGAGGTTTTTATTATCTGGGGGAGTTTGTTCCAAAGCCTTGGGGCCACCGCCTCAAAGGCACGGGCACCCTTAGTCTTTAGCCTGGTTCGGGGCACGCTTAGGAGGCCTTGCTCAGAGGACCTCAGGGCCCGGGTTGTGATGTGCGGGTGGATACGGTCATTGATGTAGGCTGGGGCTTGGCCATGGACAGCTCTATATGTGAAGACCAGTACTTTGAATTGGGTTCTGAGATGGACAGGGAGCCAGTGCAGGGCAGAAAGGATCGGAGTGATGTGGCATGTTTTTTTGGACCTAGTCAGTAATCTGGCTGCAGCATTTTGGACCTGTTGTAACCGGTGTATTGATGTTTTGTTGAGGCAGGAGAACAGAGCATTACAATAATCAAGCCGGGATGAAATAAAGGCATGGATAGCCATCTCCATTTCTGCGTTGGATAGAACCCCCCTGAGCTTGGCAATGTTCCTGAGATGGAAAAAACAGGTACGGGTCAGAAGTTTTATGTGTTTGTCTAGTACAGTGTTTCTCAAACTTTTTCATACCAAGGACCACTTAACCAATAAAAAAACACTCGCGGACCACCTAACTCCACAAATATCAAAAAACACATTGTTTTTCTAGAACATATTACAAATTGCCTGAAAATGGTACAAACAAGTGGCAACATGTGTGATGAAGGTGTTGCGCTGGGCTATATCATGCAATAAAACCTCGCTCCATTGCGGAGATATTCCCGCGAGAGTGCGGAAAACTGAAATGTATTTATTTATTTCAAATGTGAAATTGTACCAATATACTCACGGACCACTAGGGGCGCTTACGGACCACCAGTGGTCCGCGGACCACACTTTGAGAAGCACTGGTCTAGTAGCATTGACTGTATACATGGTAGCATTGATGTATACATGGTATAGGGACAAAACCCTCTTCAGTGGTGCTATAATGAAAATTATTATTATTATTATTAGTACATGTCACTTGTTAGACGCTTTTATCCAAAGCGACTTACATACTCAATACTGTGGACAATTCCCACGGGAGCAATTTGGGGTGAAGTGTCTCCAGGGACACAACGACATGCTGACTGCAGTGGGGTTTGAACCTGTGACCCCGACACCCTGATCCGAACACCAACACACAACCCACTGCGCCACACCTCCAAAATGTTGAATTCAAATTTGGACATGATGGGTTTGATAAGCAACCTAAGATTAACTCACATGTAGTCTATCCACTCAGGTGTTTTTCATTTACGTCACCTTATCTCTCATTGGGATGTAAAAACACGTCTTGATTGACATCTCACTGACTCTCCTGTTCCTGATAGGGCGGGACAAATTGCTCTGTTATCTTTGTTATAGGTCAGTAGAGATTTGTGTTACAGAATACAAAGAGGGGGGAAGAAGTGAACATGCTTACCTTTTGATAATACATGTAGAACACATGGAAATAAAGGAGCTGTGAGTTTTGAAGAGTAGAACTAGGAAGTAATTAATATGCAACGAAATCTCTAATGTTACAATTTAATGCTGGCACATTTCTTTATCCTAATTGGATCTTCTTAAGGGCACAGTGTTTTAAAAAAAGGAAACCAAATTGATATTTTAGTCATGCACAGTAACATGCTGATCAGGTTTGTGATGGCAAGTGGAGTTTATCCCAAAACCACCAAAAAATAATTGACAATTAACATTTTAATACTAGATGATGTAATTCACATCCACCAGTTAACGCAGATCCTGGGTCTGGATGCACAACCCTCCTAAATATTACGTCCCCACAGAACTAAACTGCATTCTCAATTATGTTTAGCCAGAAACGTATTTTCTCCCACTTTACGTTCGTTATGAACGTATCTCAAATACGTTTATTTTCTACATATCTTCTAGAAACATATTTTCTCCCACGTTACGTTTCTTATGAACGTATCTTAAATACGTTTATTTACTACATATCTTTGCCATTTATTGTCTTGCTTATAATAATGATAATAGTCATTTATAAATATCATTTTAGAGCACACATTTGAAATCAGTAGGCAAGGCTGTAATTTCGCCAGCTGTTACTCTCATGAGCGAGGCAGAACATAATAGTTTTAACATGCCAAAAAGCTGCTGTGTCGTTTATTGCACCTCAAACATTAAAACAAATCCAGAGTTACCTGTTTCTGTAATTTTTAGGAGACAGGGTTGGGATGCAGCTCCTGCGTTTGTCTCTCCTGGTTTTTGCTGCTCTTTTTTTTTTTTCTAAGCTAAACCACATTTAGGGTATATGATAAGATGGATTACATTTCTCAAGGAACAATATATAGGACCTCTTACTTTCATTGTTTTCCATTCTTCCCTGTCTATTGTAATCTATTTGATCAAATGCCCCTGTGGTTTGGGATTTAAAAAAACACAAAGGGCAGTAAAATGAGGATAGCAGAGCTCAGAAGTGAAATCCTAAAAGATGAGAGCATCCCAGTAGCAGAGCATTTCATAGTTGGATCACTCTGTGTCCGATCAGATACACTGGCTTGAGCATGTTAGATTTCAGAAAGAAGGAGCGGATTTAAATACATTCCTATTTCAAAGAGAACATTTTTATATTTTCACTTTTCAGATCCTCATACCGAGGTTCTGAATCAAGAGTATAAGATCAATAAGCTAAGGATCAGAGAGTGGGAGTTTGTAGACGCCATTTCATGACAAGAAATCAAGAATCCTTCATTCCTCTTTTAATCTAATTCAATAAAATGTAGATGATGAAGATTCTGATGAATGGGATGATGAATCAGATACATGTTTGAATGGCTTTTCAATCTGCACCACAACCATCATACATCATAAAGCTTGTCTCTAAATGTAACTTTTGTGGCATTGAGTAAGTGTGTACCTTTATCCATTGACACTGTTTTCTGATAGCCTTGCACGCACTTGATGTGTGTCCTGTTATAACTCTCCTTTAACTATTTTATTTAGTTTTATTTCTCATGCGTCATGTAAGATTGGTGTATACTGAATCTTACATAAACAACAAAACTAAATAAAATAGTTAAAGGAGAGTTTCTTGCCAATGTTGTAAAACGAAAAGATAACAATATAATGACATTTAAAAGCAATATTTTCCTCTGCTAATGTATGAAGGTGCAGGTTCAAACGGAGCCTTAATCATACCTCCCTCTGTCTTTGTAGGGATTTGTGCACAGTGCAAACATCAAAATGAATCACCTGACATCAAATGAAGGGCAGGTTTGAGAGTGTAACACCTTCTCTTTAAAGTTTTCCTCTGATAAAATTCCAATTAACACCAATCCTGGGTGACAAGTGAGCAGAGGCTGGGGTAAATGGGATGACATATGAGGTGATGAACTTCAATAGACATCTGTCAGTTTGTGATGGACAAGCATTGCTTTTCCCATCTGTGGACTTTCCAAGCCGACCACTGTGCCTGCTGCTGCAACTCATAAAGTAAATTCCACTTTGCTTAGTGTGACTGATCTAAACTGGAATTGACATATGCAACTATTTGGTCCCTGCGTCCGCCTTTGTCACACATCTGTCTGCATGTTTGGATGTTTGATGCAGCAGACTGCCAGGTACTGGCATTGGAATTGCTAACGCTGCAGATTGAAATTATGAGCATCAGGCGTGTGGATACATCTGAAAGTATTCAGCCTCAGGAAATTACTGCTCTCATCCTATTCACCTTCCCCTGTTTGAAACAAATAGCAACATCCGCCAAAGAGTGCTTAACTGAGAATCAGTATTCCAGCTCATGCTCTGCATACGACTGAAGCAGGATGAATTCAAATGAGGACAGAAAATGTGGTCCCATGTCACCCCGGGTATAATGCAGTCTCAAGCATATCAGGGTGCCCCAGCTGTGACCATGCAGTCTTATCAATTCAAAGCCATATACCCTTTCTACACACTTTTGCTCTTCCCCACAAACTGGAAAATAAACTCTACTGCATCTGGTTGCCAGCGATACTTTTCCTTCCTCAGACACTAAGTACAGGAACGAAAATAAATCACAGTTCTCTTTAAGGTCACAGCAAGAAATCACAGATGTTCCTGTTCCTGATTGTAACATGGCTGCATGGAGTCTTCTTGCACACACAGATTAAAAAAGATTTATTTTTCTGCACTTGGATAAACATTCTCTTGGTTGTTGGACCTTTTTCCTGCAGACACGCAGTTCTTTTGAAAACATAGGAGAGAAATGTCCTCCTTTGTCAACATGTTATTATTTGAGTCGGAGAAAGGAAGACGGCATTACTCATGATGACTCATGTTTAATGATTGTCTACAGAGAACAAATCTCTTGTGAATGTGTCATATTTACTTTAAGCCTCCAGTCTCCAAATGAATCCAGCGTTATTTAACAAACACACCTCTGCTCTAGAGTAGAATCCTTTGGGATTTGCCCTTTCGTGAGTCAAGGATTAGAGTCAGCATTCATAATGAGAACAAGTAGGGATCCAGGCGGATCATTTCCTCATTGCACAAAAGGTCACAGATCAATATCTCAATCAAGTTTGAAAAAGGGATTTTACCTCCGCGGAAGAGAGGGGTGATTATCTGTTGATAATAAATAATGGATATCCACCTGTGCCATGCAGCCATAAAGGACACTGTTAACCTCTTAAGCCCCACGGACCCTTCGGCGGGTCCGAAACCACAACATCTGCAAGCAATGTGTCTGAGGGCTTCTTAAGATTTAATAAACTATGAATGTTTCATATCCATGTAACGGGAAGAAACTCAGCTAACTGATGATTACACGAGGCTAACGCTGAGTCTCTGAATTAGCCCTGAGCGAATAAATCTCAAGGGCGTTAGCACAGAACTCTAGCTATACCGATCGATACACTTATTAGATCTGCACAAACAAGCTTAGCCAACATCCTGAGATTCCACAGATTATAGAAATATAAGGATCATCACTGAGCGATCAGAACTCGTGACAGGGGAAGCAAATACAGACAACACACGAGTAGCTTTGTATGCTGACCTTAGCTGTTACTCTGATCAAAAGTCGTGTTCAGTTCAATGGCATTAAAACGAGAAAAAACGCGGCTGAAGGTTAATCCATAGGTTAATCCAATGTGTCTGTCAGTTTGAAAAAATTATTAATAATCCATAATTCAATTGTTATGCAAAAATTGGAGAATAAAAATGAGCTGCTAATGGTAGCTACCAGAGTGTGTTGCAGCTCCGGTTTTGGCTACGCATCACTCTCACTCCTTATTTGTTAACCTGTGTGTGTATGTGGAACTTTCCCTCGATTCCATTGGCTCTAACGGTTAAAAAGAGATGCCAATCATCAAAATCGACCAAGGGGGGCCAGAGATAGGTAAAATCCACCCAAATGACCCCAGAAGTGTTTTTTTGTCTCTAAACCTCTCTAAAAAGGTCACATGTCACTTGTTTTGCATCAATCTTGATACAGGGGACTTATTATATGTTGTACTTTGGATTCCTAAAGCTTTTAGTCTAACCCATCATCCAAGGGTGGTTTTCACTAGTAAAAAATAAGTGTTGGACGGACACTATAATTTACAGTTTTTTACTATGTTCAATCTGAATTTTCTTTAAAATAGAAAACATCTATATTGATTCTGACTCTTCTACATCCAACTCACAGGTTTATCATTACTTTGAAAGAAAAGATTATTAATTGTCCCCTTTTAGAAGGGAAGATATGGTCATTTGTTCTGGAAATGTCATTTTCAAGCCTGAGACCTGAAAAACAGGCTTGGGTTAACAGCAAGCAGAGATGAAACAGAACACCTGCAAAGACCATCTTAAATTGAAAACCTTTTAGTTTTAAAATTGGCAATAAGATACATTAAAACTAATGCTATTGTGAGAATGCATATGGATAACATGCTGTGAGCAAACATCTTTACACTTAATGACCACCTTAAACTCCCTATATTGCATGTGAGCTGCACTACATTTACATTCACAGCATATTCAGCTCCACCTATTACATTTTTTATTAGAATTTGAATAAGCATGTGAAGAATTAAATTAATCATGCACCTCATAATTTACTGTAATTGCCAAAGTAATTACAGTTTATGAATACAATTACTATTCCAGGTCTAATATCATGTGACAGCACTGCCTGGTCATACTTTTATGGACGTCTGGATATAAGGGATTTCTTACAAATCTGCACCTTTTCCAGGATAAATGTTCTCCATTTAATGTAATACTTCCATAAAGGGGAAATCCACTCACAGGTTCATCCTAATCTTCTGGGAATTCACAGTTTTACTTAAAGTCAATTTTCTTTAATCCCTGTAGGTAATTGAAGGTTTAACAGCTCTTTAAAAAGGTACGCATGTTGCCTGCAAGCCATGGCAACAGGTCTGGTGAGACGGTATCTGCAATTACATGACTAATTATAGCATCAGTTGGAGCTGCAGGTGAATTAATGCCTGGTGGCTTTCTCTAAGGGGGAAAAGCCGACCCTGTGCTGTAGTCTTTTAAATCAAAAATAAAATCATTCTTTGTCAAAGGTGAGTCAAAAATGTGGTTTAAACTTTCTAGTGAACAACTCAACTTAATTAAGAAAAATCTATGTCACTTATATTTAATTTTCAAATGTAACCACACAACCGTTTGGCATATTTCATAGGACACTAAGCTTATAAACTACTGAAGCTTAATTCAGAGGATAAAGCATCTCTACTTCTCATAAAGATTAGTGTGCAAACAGTAGCTGTTACCATCCAGCTGCAGCTGAAGCATCACATCAGCGCATCTTCGTAAATAATGTTAGATCACAGCGCCCCCCTCTGGTCACAGCTTAGTGTGTGGACATGGAGAATGACGATTGGACTTTGTGTGTTGATTGTAAAAGGACAAATCATCCACAAGGGTCTGACTGGAAATCTCCTGGAACATTTCATATAGTTTCTTCAATAGGGAGAAAAAAAGCCTTTGTTTGAGTTTCAAATTAGTTTTTGATGGAGGGATGAGCATGCATATCTAAACTCCTTGTTCCATCTTTTTATACAGAACATATTCATCTGAGCATCCAAGTCTAAATACACACCCAAGTAATCTGATTATCCACGTTTTTTTTATTAGCCTTCTATAAAAACAGTTGTGGCCCTGGTTTTGGAGGACAAAAATGGCACATTTATCCCGGAAGGTTTTATGTTTCTCAGCTTTCTGCCATTCAGGCCGCACTTATTTTCAGGCATAAGGATTAAAATCTCTCTCTCCCACGTGGGGGCCAAGAAAAAAAGAAATCTAGGAATCTGAGATGTCTGCCTCCTGGGGCTGTTTGTGCTTCGGCTTGAGAAACAAGAGCCAATTTATTCCGGGTCCATCTTATTTCCATATATTGCTTCAATTGAGCCTATTTCTAATTTTTGGGGAAATGAGGACAATTTCTTACCTGGCTGCTGAAATCCATCTGGGAGCTGCAGACTGAACAACCAAGAGGGTCCCTGCTCGTATGAATATTCAATATATGCCGAAATGACAGAATACATTCAGAAAATAGCTTATCAAAGTGTACTCAAATGTAATGCATGTGCACCGAATGAAATATGCATGACAAATTGGCTTCAGAGCACACAAAGCAGGCAGGTCCTCTGAACCTTTGCACAAAAGCTCATTGAAATTCCTTTCATTATGACTGTGGCACTACAGAGAAACAGAGAATAAGAGGGACGGACAGAGAGAGATGAGTATAATGATTTCTGATTACAGAAGCAGGGAAAGCTTTGCACCATGTACCGGAATATCATTACAAATAATTATGCAATTTCACAGCTGAAAAAAGTAAACAAAAACACCGGGGATGAGCATATAGTCATTTTATTTACAAATGTTACGGTTTGCCTCAATGCCATTCAGTATTATATATTCTTTACACGAAAACCTGCTTGTGTGTGCAAGTGAAAACTCCAGACAAGTGCTATCCAAGCAGACGGTTTTAAATAGGTTTTGCAAGAATGCTAATAGAGTAATCTTAATGACTTTTCCCTGTTACAAACAAACCAAATAAACATGTTAATACCACAAGACTGAGCGGAAATAAAAGCATGTGTAAGAGGAGATTGAACTCTTTAAAACTCTCTCAAGATCTCTAATATCTTTATAAGCGAAGGTCATAACAAAGATCATAAACAATCTTACAATTTAACATATTGACTCGTTTTGTGGCTTAAACATTTAATAACTCTGGCGCATGCAGAACCCTTTCATTGTGTAATACTTAATATGATATAAACATTAGTAGATAACTTCTTTGCAAGCTTACCCTCTCAATCACACACGAATATAATTCTCATCAGCGAGGCAACTGAGATTTTCATTAATGGAAACATGTCCATACCAAGTGTCCCAGCTATTTGCAATGGCTTCAACGTTCACTTAAATGTTCATGGGTTGTTGTCACAAGTAGTCTCTTCATCGATCTGCTGGAGGACAGTCACGTCACATAGAGGTTGGCTGGCCAACTGAAAGGAAACAGGGATATTACACGTACAGGAAGCGGAAAATAAAACGTCATGATGTCGATCAGATTGATGCTGGACTCACCTTTATACCGGATGTAGCAGGAGTTACAGTGGAGCTGTTTGTTTCGTATTCTGACTTCAGCCCCAGCCTCCGATCCCCCGAGTTCAGACTTACAGTCGATGCACTGAGGGAGTTCAGGAAAGGCAAAAGTTTAAGAGCTATTCAATGGGTTTCAAGCTAGACCAAAGGGACCAAGTCCAAAGGCGGAGGGATGACAGAAGCCCCTTGATTTCATGTATAGAAAGAGAAGAATTGAGGAAAAAGAAGAAATGACAGTCACAGATTTGCAGGAGGGATCTCTGGAGACCTCACCCAAGAGAAGACCAGCGTTCTGGGAAGAATCAACAATCAAAGGTTGGTAGTAAGAGACAAAGTGAGGGAGGGGTTGATTAGCTTGGCGTGCAGGATTTGGCACAGACACTTTGCTCGGCTGTAAAGGGATCAAGACCTTGAGTGTCACCAGGTTAGTCATAAAAGGAAAGGTGTGATCATGTTAGCGCTTGAGGATCAGCCGAGGTGCTCCAGGAGGGGGGAGGGGGGGGGGACGACGACACGAGCCCAGCTCTCACCTTAAAACAGGTCAAATGATAACAGAGCCCGAGGGACTCGATGATCATGGCTGCTCCCTTTCCCAGCGGGGTGTCACAGAACGTACAGATTTTCTTGCCACTCACTGACCTGGATTACAGAACGCACAGCTGTGATTTGAGAGCGTTGCACACATGCATGACGCATGTATGTATGCAGACACACACGCAAAACTCATGTTTACACATGACAAGGCACACAAAAGGGTTACAATGAGAAATCATCCGTTTGCTTTTGATGAATATTGATTTTGGTTGAGGGCCAATCATGTCCCCCGCTAGAGGAAACAGCTGCTCGTTGACAACAGCTCCATTTGAAACATTGTAAAGAAATATGTAGACATGTTTTTCATTAGATATTCAGTCACCTATTAAAATGCATCAATTATGTATCCTATTCTTGTTTACAAGAATAAAACTATGATGAAGTTATTATTTCAAATTTTTATATTTAAAGATCTGGCAACCAAACATTGGAAAGTATGAGCCGCTGATGCTATGCAACACATGAACACAGACTCAAATTATTACTGTAAGTACGAACGGAGTTTCTGTAAATAAAAACAGGATTGTAAATGATTGTCAACCTGTCAACTGTAATATGGAGGGTAAATGTAAGAAGGACATGAAACAACATATAAAAAAAAACATAATATTGTAATACATTAAAAAGTAGAACAAGTCAAATCAGATGAAGTTCAGTTCCTCTTTCCCACCACTTTCTTCCCCATACACAGTTATGTTTCCACAACACCACCTGGATTATGAATATGGAACCCAGAATACCGGTGAGAGTTGAGAGGCAGCTGTTGGGGGGGTTAGGTGAAGCAGAATTGTTAATTGTACCTGCTGTGCTGCTGAGGGGTGCCTGCCTCTGACGTGGGCTCTGGAGAAGTGGCAGGTGACGGAGAGGAAGGAGAAGGGGAAGAAGACTGCCGGGACCAAGGGGACGAGGGGGGTCCTGCCCCGCCTCGGAGGGAGCCCGTGGAGTAGGAGGAAGGCAGAGTGGAGGAGACAGGACGCTGGCCCCCAAGACCACCACCATAAAGGGAAGGGCCACCAGAGTTTGGCGCAGAGTAGTTTGGGATTTGGGAGGTGCTTCTGGGGGTCCATGAGGAGCGCCAGGAGTTGTAGGAGGTGTCCAAGTTGTCAAGAGACTCACCTCTGCAAAGCCAACCCACACCACACCCACGTTAGCCCATAAGAGGCATTTAAAATGTCTGGCTACAAACTATGGAATTTATTTGAATGATTATATATTTTAGTAATGATCAAATTTGCCAAATGAGTTGTAGCCAGACTTCTAAATGTTTTCATCCTCACACATTATCAGGACATTAGTGAAAGGCCAACTACCATCATAACACAACAGGGTTACTTTACTCTCATACACACTGGGGAGACTTTACTTGCGCATTGAGGGTGCGTGGGACTCCTGGGTGGTGCCGATGGCGGCTGAGTTCTGGCGGATCCAGCTTTTGTCCCTCAGCATCGGAGTCTTCTTCTTCATCTCGTTCAGGATCTGCTGGCGCTCCAGCTCCGCCTGGGACTGGGACTGCTTTCCCATCCTGTCCCCCACAACACCGCCTGTCACTGCACCCAGAGAGGAGAGATACACTTGAGAAACTGACACACAAATCATCGCTGGTGGAGAAATTGGAGAAGGAACAAGATTGTGATGACGTTGATACGATTTTTCCCCAGTCTTGATTTGACCTTTCTTTTATTAAGTGCAATGAAATTATGGAAGCAGGCTGAGAGAAATTACCCTGCAATCAATGAGTTAATTGTTTTCGCTGCCTGTAATTTTCTTGTTGGCCGAACAATTGATCTACCAAATGATTGTTAATCAAACCGTTTTGATTCGGTGAGATTTCTTAATTGACTGATCATGATAATGAGACCTTTCTCCGGCTCTCTGTATCTCATGGCATTGAGGATGTTCCTCCTCTCCATCTCCAGCTCCGACGCAGCCCGCTGACTCTGGGCCTGTTGACTCGCATTCCTCGCCTGCTCTTCCAGCAGCCAGTGAGCCATGCCCCCCCGCTGCATATAAACACCTACAGCAGATTACAGCCCACATACACTGTATAATATGTACACGTATGTGCAACAACATGCATACATTGAGTCCTTTTTATAACAACCAGCATAAAGAGAAACACATTTGAATGTTCTTATATTCCTGGTCTCGTGTTGTTGCTTCATTTACATCGAATTCATCAGTTTATAACTAATGGAGAAAGAAAACGTACCTTTTCTCTGAGGTTTTTCCTCTTCATCGAGCTGGGGAGATGATTGAGATTTCGTCCTGTCAAACAAGAAAATACCAGTTTGAGCCAGATTTTAATAAATAAATAACAACAAAATCATTTTGTAAGAAGCCATGTATTTTCCAATTTTTTTGTTGCCTCAAGTTCCCAAGTTTGTATGAGAAATAGCACAGTTAATAATGGTTATATAAAGAAACTGCAGACCAATCACAGGCAATTTTCATCTCAGCTGGAGACCCAACTTGCTGGGGGACTATTTGGTTCAAATAGAGCCAGAAAAAGCGTGTGGTAAATACTTTGACACATCAGCTATGCAGTAAATAGTTGCCAATGTGTATATGTACTGAGAAATGTTTTGTAAATATAACAGACGCGAAACAGGATTTACTACCTGTGATGTCTGGATCTGGTTTAGGTGTTTGTGCGACAAATTGTTCTCGTTTGACGTTTTTCAGTCTCGAATGCTTGTGAGAAACTGTTTTGGTATACAGAACTTAAAAAAGGTGAACCTGGAGCAAGACATGTGGACATTCTAACATGAAGGCAACATTAATTAGTTTAGATATCAAATACAACATTGAATCACCCCTATCAAGCAGAATACAGACATTTATTAATTGGGTTATGATGTAGTTGTAAGCAGATTTAGAGAATTGTGTGTATAATATAGATAAGACAAGATAACTATCCTATGGTATGAAGACATATTTGTATGTATAAATTACAAATACATTAACAAACACTTATATCTGCTCCAAACTACCATGTATTAAAGTATCATATACTGCAGTGCTCATAAATACTAAAGTGTTGTCAATACAACCTGTTATTCAGACATGCTATAATACATTGTAATGAGATAGTTGATATGCATTTTTATAATATGATATGAAGCAAGCAGGTCATATGAGCACAAGTAGCTTTATGTTATGACTGCAGATGCACTTTGACAAAGGCAGACACAGTCCGTCCTGCGCAGTACTGACCTGTCTGTAAAGGACAGAGACGGCTGGACATTAGCAAAGCCATGGGAGTCACCAGCCCTTTGGTAGTGTGAGGGAGGGGTGAGACGAGGGTTACAACACAAAGCACATGCAAACACATTAGTTGCACTTATGTTAATGCGCAGACAGAAAGCAGGTTATGTTTTCTACTTAGATGTGTTCTTATCGACATGATGGACAGGCGAGTGTTAGTGTTTCCAGGAGGAGCGGTGTCTCTACTGACCACTGCTGCTGCTGCTGCTGGGCTCTCTCCCGCTCTCTGCGCTGATGCTCTGCAACTTCCTGTCGCCTCTCCTCCTCTCTCCTCTTCTGCCATCTCAGCTCTTCCTCCTCCCTCATCTTTGTCTCCTCTTCCTCCTGCCTTTCTTTCTGCTTTCTCTCCTCCTGAAGACGCATCAGCTCACGCTCCTCCTCCTCCCTCTTCCTCCTCTCCTCCGCTTTCCTTTGGCGCTCCTGCTCCTCCGCCTCTCTTTGGCGTTCCCGCTCTTCCTCCAGCCTTTGGCGCTCCTGGGCCGCTTTCCTCTTTCTCTCTTCCTCCTCCCATGAAGGAAAGGCTGGCTGGTTGAAGGGGGAGACGGGTGAGTGTGGGCTGAGGCTGTGTCTGTCCACCACCAGGCTCTCTGGCTCCTAGGGAGAAGGAAGGACGGAAAGAGGAAGCACACGAGGGCATGAAGTCATTTAACCTCCAGGAGGAACTGCAACAACAGCGGAGAAACTCATGTCGTCCCTTGAGGTGACAAACCAGACTGTTTGGAAATTCAAATTTAGGGGGATTTTTGTTGCAAAACTATCAGCGGGAAATCTTTTGACCATTTTGGGAAGTATAGCCACACATGTTGTAAGTTGAATCCAAATGACTATACATTGTTCTGCTATTTATTGACTTGTCTTGACAAAAAGGACATTTTCAGGTGTTGTTCATTGTGGCTCCACTGTGACTGTGAATGTTCAAAAGGTGCTATATTTTTCTGAAATAAACGAAGGAGACCAATCGAGGCGTCTGGTGTGAACTTTCGTTTAGCCTTTGCAGACCATTTACATGCACACAAACCTATGTAAGATTATACAGGAAAGGCAAAACCCCAAAATGCATAATAGGGCCTCTTTGATGTGAAATCAACATGCATTTCACAAGCCAAAAATAACTGCTTTCGAAACCCCCCTGCGGTTTTTGATGTTAGGCCATAATTTATACACGATAAAATGTTTTCCTTACCTCTTCTTCTTCTACGCTGTCGTCCACCTCCTGCTGAGCCTTCATCCACTCCTCCTGCATCTTCTCCTGGTCGCGCTTATATTTCTCCTGGATAGGAAGAGCAGGAAGGGAGGTCAAAGGTCATCCACATTGAATTGTCGCATACAATACTGTGGCTGTATTATATTCAAAATATTCCAAGCTCAACTACATGTTATGTAACCACACTAATAAGTTATAAACCTAGTGAAGCTTGCCCAGGGCAGGAAGTCTCCCTGGCTTCATGAAATCAGGCCGTGTATTCAACAGGGATTTAGATCGGAGGAGTAACAAGCCTTCCCGGCTACAGCGCGCTGTTTGGACAACTTTGATCTCCATCCAGAAATAGACCCTCTGAAAATGTTTTGACAGTATTCTACTACATATAAGTTGGATACTCGACAGATGCTTTACTTTCAGCTGTCAAAGCCCCGCAGGGTTTTCTGTGTTGTGCCTATTAGGAGCCGTCAGCTTTGACTCGATATAGTGCTATTTTTGTAATCAGAAAAAGATTCTTGCAAAACGCAAAGAAATGAACGTGTCTTACACGGGTATACATAAAATAAAACTAAAAAACTAAAACATTTTATTTAATTTGATTGTTTAGTTATTTTGGCTTTAAAGTCATTTTGGAGAAACCAGCTCGAGTGCGCTAGAATTTGAAAATACACAGCCGGAAAAAATCTGCCACTTCCTTACAGAGCCCCTCCTCCAACACACATGAGTTTGTGCACAGATGGAAGGCTGACAGGCAGGTAGGCCATCCAGTTACTTTAGCCAGGCCGGCTCAGATGATTGGTCGTGCTTTTCACAGTACCACGGCTTCCACAGATGACATTTTTTTTATGGATCTTTTGTCAAAGCACTTCAGATATTCATTGCTATCGGGATGTTAAGAGCATTCCATGGAACATAACAAAAAGTGTACCTCGAGCCGGTTTCTCAAACTTACCTACCCCACCTTTAATTGTATTTTATTCCAAATATTCACCGTGAGTATTTTTATTTCATTGTTTGTGGATTTGTACGCTTATTTTAAGCGTTTCTCTCTCAGTATAACACATTACATTTGTAATAAACTCCAGAGCTTTGGGTACAGGGCCTTGTGGCAGCCCCGAAGCTCTGGAACTCCCTCCCCCAAGACCTCCGTGACTCTGAGTCCCTCACCCTGTTCCAGTCCCGCCTGAAAACCCATCTCTTCAACTCTGTCTATCCATAAGCCCCCCCCTCTCAATCAACTTCCTCTTGACTGCCTTTCCTGTTTATTTTATTTTTGTTTTAATATATTTCTTTTATTTTTTTATTTTGTTGTTTTTGTTTGTTTTTGCCTGTCCTTGTTTGTCTAACCTCCCTCACACTGTAAAGCGTCTTTGAGTTCCAGAAAAGCGCTATAGAAATATAATTATCAAAATGATTATTATTATTATTACATTCATTGCCCTGCATTCATTTTTGAGCAAGTTGTCCCTAATTACGTGGCAGCTGAGTGCACATTGTAACATACAATAAAGTAGTTCCATATGAGTCTGTCTTTGTGTACCTGTAGGAGGCGCTCCTGCTCCTTCTGCCATTTCTCCTGTCTTTTGCGCTCCTCTTCGGGGTCCCAGGACCAGCGGCTGGAAGGAATGATTGGGGGAACAAGAATCTGCAGACACAGAAAATAAACATGCAGTATAAATGCACTTGCTTGTATTATCAATAGGGCATCAATCATTGAGGCTTGTGACGTCATCAAACGTATCTATGCAACTGACCACGGATACAAACCTGGTGTACACTAGATGTTTCCTAAAACCTCTAACTATAACCTGATTATGGTTTTAAAGCAAAGAAAATAATCCTGTTATTTTAATATAAATGCATCCAGTGGTGAAATGTATTTACTTATGTACTGCGCATTAGAAATTTTTTGAGATACTTGTACTTTACTTATCTCCATTTTATTAAAGCTTATACTTCTACTTCACAAAAACATATTGTAATTGTATCTTCACTACAATTTCTGAAAGCTTTAGTTTTAGATTTATACTGTCATTTCAAAATCAAATAATATATTAGTATGACATTTTAAGGGTTAGGGTACCACACAGTATACAAAGTAATTAAATCCAGTCATATGATATAATTAGATCTCAAGTAATTCTGTAAATTGGATACTTTTGCTTTTTGCTAAATGTATGGTTCTTTAGATGATTACGTGTAGCAGAGTATTGTTAAACTGTAGTAGTCATGTTTACTAATGTACACGATCTGACCCCCGAACTGACTTTGCATTATTGTCAAATATATGGGATCAATTCAGCTTGAAAAGGCTTTACAACAAATGTTGATCTCAGACATTTGAGTATTCAAGCTTCCTGCAATCCAAGATGATTATTGGCTGACTTAAACGCTTGAGAAGCAAAGTGAACCAGAAGTAAAGTGGTGCACATGAGATTATAAATAATAGGTCTAGAATTTGAAATAACTTTGGGTTTAAGGATATTGTTCTGCTATAACAGAAAGCAAATCAAAAGAGACAAAACTTCCATTCATGCACTGATAATACTTGATAATACTACTCACATCTGGCATTGCAGACTCTGATCCTCCTTGAAAAGAGAACAATCATACGATCAATACTTCTGACATGGACAGAGAGAACAAAAACGATAAGGTTTACCTGAAGGTCAAATACTGTAGCAACACAGAGTTGACCGGCCTATGAAAAGTTTATTGATTTTTAAGTCAATTCTCATCATTTAAAATCTAATTTAAAACAAAACAATTGATGTTTTCAAAAGGCATCATTTCACGCACTTCAAATTATTGATTTTCTCAATTCAAGATCAACCACTTGTTGACATTTAGATTGGATTTCAGCCAATACTTGCAAATATAGGAACAAGACCAACAAGAGCAAACTAACTGGAAGCAAAACACACACACATGAGCAGCATGCATACTTAGGATGCATACAAGTACAGCGCAGACAGTCTGAAAGGCTAACAAACAGTTCAATACATGCATGCTGAAAGAGCAACAGGAATGCTTTTAACTTCATGCGCAGCCGAGTGAAAAGTGTAACCATGTGTTAAACCTGGGCAGCATCATAAAAACACCACAAACACTAGAGGCTCAAAGAATGGTATTTGTGGTTGGTACGCTGGCCTGATGTCTGACATGCTGTCCAACGATTGGAGCTGAATATGTTGTTGTTGTTGTTGTTGTTGTAGTGTTTTATATTTTCTTCAAAATAAATGTATGGGTTTCTTCTATACGAAACAAAAATGTAATGAACTGATGGTTTTATTCCTTCATCTTGAAACAAATAAAGATAAGTGTGTTTGGTTTGTAAGGAGAAAATTGCTTGATTTGCCCCAAATATCCCTCGACTCCCTTGGTTTGAAAAGCATGCCAGTGTCCCAGATTGTACCAAGCGAAGGTGAGGAAGTCACTGCACACTACACCCTTTTTACCACAGAGGTAGACCAGCGCACTGACACTGGACCCTGAGCCACCTGAAGGAGGGAAGTGGCACAGCACAATGGTTATCTCTGGCACCAAACAGAGCCATAGAGGAACCTACTTTAATCCCGACAGCTCATGATCAATTGATAATACTTATCAATTGATCATGAAGCTGTTACTGATAAAAAAACATGCAACACTTCCCTGAGAATCAGAAGAATTTGAGACAGTGAGACAAAAGCACAGAAACCCAGCCACCAGATTACACATTATTATTAAGAGCCACCCGCCCCCATTTTTTTTTACCTTTTTCAAAAAACTCTGACCTCCGTTTTAAGTTTTTCAAAGATATGGGTTCTGACTCTAAATGAGAGATGGAAAACAGTGAGGAGAAAAACAAGTTTTACCAGGTGATAAGATCTTACTAATAAATAGATTATACAAGTGTTGCTCAAGATGTCAAATAATACATTTCAGTTTACGGTGCATCATGTTGTTACATAACACAGTCATCATTTCTATCTATAATAATCCAGTGTCTGCAAAAAGTTTCTCCCAGAACTTAGTCCACAAGATTACATCAATATGTGTTTTTGTATTCAGGTCAGAAATAGAAATCCATTTCTGACCTTTCCGATTGTGTGCTCTGCTCTCTCTTTACCTTTGTTCCTCATGGTCACCGGCTGCTCGCGGAAACCTCCATTAACTCTGTTTGAAGCCACATCCTGCAGGGAGACATGGCAGGGCGCATGCTCATTAAAGGGGCACGACACAGAAATACAACTTGATCAAACCCGAGTTCATTCTGGGTCACTCACGATGACGGGGTAGGCGGGGGCCTCTTTGGTTGCCAGCTTTTCCATGGAAGTGCGTGAGGTGAAATCCAGGCTGGAGCTGACAGTGTTTGAGTCAGAGGGACCTAGAAGTGTCGGATGATCCATACTGGTCAGATTGATGATCTTATGGCTTTTATATGGCAGGGAAGGTTGATCTGAGCCCCAGTCTGCATGCAGACAATGCAAGAGTGAAAAATTGCGTGTTTGTTTGCACCTAAAACAAACATTTCTGGGAGTGCAGAAGTCGTCTGTATATGTGAAACTTTGACACAGAATTGTCTATTTACATAAAAAGTTTATAAAGCAAGGGACAAGGTTGTTGTTATGGTGTTGTTATAGAGAGCAGCAGGGTGTGACAGAGAAACCTTCCCCAACCATGCAGCCTATTAAAGCTTCCATAAACCCACACAGTGTTTCTAACAGGCTCACAGCCACTGGGCTTCACTAAAGTATTTTAACAAGTACAGTGTGTTAGTTCAAGTGAGCTACTCCGGTGGTTTATTATTATTTGGAAAGTGACACTGACGTAGTTGGATAAGTAAGCCTGTTATACTAACACTGTGAAAACAGAACACTCAGAGGACCTAAACTGGGTTAGTTCTCCATAGGGAAAACACCACAAGGACACAAAGAGGAACGCTGATGAAACAGTAGAAGTAGGAGAAAAGGAAAAACACGACAAGAAAAACACACACAGGGAAAACATGGGAATAAGAACTGCCGAAGTCAACACATTAACAGCCTTCTCTCGTCAGACGAGAAAAAAAAGTTACAGGTCCTTCTCCACTTAGCTGTCAAGAAATCATTCATGGATGATTTCACAATGGTTTACGGACCAATTTAAAATGTCACAACTGTTTAGCAACGCTCAAAGCATAAGCAGTACTGTCATTCCAGGAATTCAACCCTTAAAGTGGTTCAATTGATTCTCACGCCAACAAACACCACACCCACTCATACACGCAGACAGACCGTGTTAATAGGACTCACTGTTCTTGCCATGATGGCGTATATCCATGACCAGACTGCCTTCCTGAAGAGCCTCCTCAATGCAGGACTTCCACGCTGTGTAGCTCATGTCTGCCACCTGCTGCCCGTTCACCGTCAGCACCTTGTCTCCCACCTGAAGCGAGCACATCTCTGCAGGACTGCCTGCAAGAGGCAGAGCAACATGGAATCAGCAACAAAGAAAGTGCACAGTTTTATCATTTATAAGAGGTCAATGTTCGTGCAGTGCTTTACGAAATATTACAGTTTTCAGTCTCACCAGAGTAATCCTTCACATATAGAATTGACAGTCAAATAATGCGATTCGATATCCACAACAAAAATATTTGTCCTGACATGAAGGTCTTTAGAGATTCACTTGTGTAAAAGAATTCAGATCACTTCAACAAGAAATGTAATGCAAATAAAAATGCTTTGTTATTTAAGATGATTTAAGATGGACATGTGTGGTCCTCTTCTGCCTTGACCAACATTACTACATTTACTTTTTTATTGATAGCAGTTAATGTTTGGGTTCTTACTAATGCTATTTTGATCTTATTCATGCATATGTTAAATATTTTGTTGTCTTTTAAGTGTCTTATATCATGTTTTCTCTTAACCTCTACATCACAACACTGGCACACTTAGAGAAATTGTGATAAAAGTGCTTATGGGTAAAGACATGAAAATGAAATGAAACATAACTGAACAAATTGACGCTTCAGTACGGTCTAGGTTCAAACAGGTGTCACACAGCTACTGTTGTGTTCATGCATTATTGTTTGGTGTTACAAGTATTAGTGGAACGTAACGAGATGACATGAGATACTGGGAAGGTGGTGCAATCTCAGTAGAAAGAGAGGCTCAGGCCCTGCAGATCTGACCCAGATAGATGCTGCCCTACATAGGTCTGGCGACGCCACTAAAACAGACCTACAAACCTGCTGACAACTACCCAGCAGGGTTATAAAGTATAACAGAGCCAACATTATATATATCCTATCTGTGTTTACCATTATCAGTCAGATAAGACTAATGCCTACTTCATCTCGCCTTTGTATCACTGGGAATGTTGGTTGCCAGTTTGGCTGACCAGTACTCGTAATACTGCCTGCGAATAAAGCTCTCCACTTAAATTGAAATGTGTTTGTTTGACTGTTTTTCTTTCAAACATCTCTGTTGTTACCTGGCTGGATGGTGGTGACACGAGCTCCTGTCGAGTCCCACACTGCCTGGAAGCCAAAGTCTTCGCTGCTGTTAGGCTTCTGGTTCAGGCTGATCCGCATCTCAGAGTAGATCTCCTAAAAAGAAAAACGCAGGTGAGAAGAGACCTACAACAACTTTAAGTGCAGAAATGTCAGCATGTCAGGTTGTGTGTCTTTGTGTGAACCTGGCCAGCGTTGGCAAGAAAGCCTTGTATTAATCATTTATGGCTGTTCATCAAATGCCTACCTGTTGCTATCTTTTACAGAAATTACCTGGCTAGTTTCTTTGGCAGGAGCAGGACTGACTGGAGTTTCACTCTTGAATTGAGGAGGGACAGGTGAGACACTCTTAGTAGAGGTCATGCCCTTCACTGTGGTCTTCTCTTCTTCTTCCTCGTCCTCCTCGTCCGCACTGCTGTGGACTGAGCTGGACTGAGATTGAGCCTCGTCCTCAGAGGTCATGAACTGTTGATAGCGGCTCGGCACCGACGGCTTCTTAGGAACATCTGCGCTGCCGTTGACACGCTTCTGAGCGGTGTTCGTCTGTCCGGCCTGAATGCAGATTTTCAAAAAAAGAAAGAAATTGTACAATATTGTAAAAATATATTTGATTAACTCACGGCTTTTAAGTGCAAAATAATCAATTCAAATATGAAATAGATTAAAAAAAACTGGGAGAATATCTTTTTTTAAAAATAGATTTCCACAATCGTCACCTGCGGTCACTAGCTGCCCTGAAAGCACAGTAACAGTAATGCATGTGAGGGAGGATGAACACAGCAGCTCTGTCAGTCGAGTTAGCCTTATAAAAACACTAGCTTCATCCATTATTCACCAGGTAATCAGATCGGACTCGTGGATAACATCGATGCACTCAAAACAAATAACTCCGTACCTGACGAACAACATTTAATCCTGCCAAACAAACACTGTCCCCTCAAGCCCTTAAATGTCATTCAGCCCTTTGTCCCGATCTGGTAGTTTGTTTTTAGTTGTATAAATGTCTAGTACTCACTATGAATGGACGGGGCAGGGAGCTGAGGCGGGACGACTGGGTCCCGAAGGGCCTTGCCGTGACAACTGAGGTTATACGTGCGCTATCCGATTTCTGGTAGCTCCTGGGGAGGGAGGCGGAAACGTGAGACACCCCGGGAGGCTTGGGTTCCATCGAGCTGGTCTGTGGTTGTTGTTTGTACAGAAAACCAGAGGAGGGGGCCCCCACCTCAGTCTGTATGCACGACAATGGGCGCCTAGGCTCCGGCACCGGCACCTTTTGTACGGAGCTAGAAGAGGAGATGACTGTGGTTGTGGTCTCCTCCGTCTTGACTCCGCTTTTGCGTTCTGTGACTGGACTCCACTTTGAAGGTGCAAAAGTTGGAGAAAGCGATCTGCGGATACTGGGAGTGATGCTGGGAATCAAAGAGGGGGTGAAGTTGGTGGTGGTCTCCTCTGTTTTGACTGTGCTTTTGCGTTCTGTGACTGGACTCCTCTCTATAGGTGCTGGAGAAGGAGGTCTGCGGCTGCTGGGAGTGAAGGAGGGGGTGAAGTTGGTGGTGGTCTCCTCTGTATTAATTGTGCTTTTGCGTTCTGTGACAGGACTCCTCTCTATAGGTGCTGGAGAAGGAGGTCTGCGGCTGCTGGGAGTGAAGGTGGGAGTATTGGTGGTTGTGGCGTAGCTGCCTGCAGATCTATCCACAATGTCAACTTCCCGTGAGGTTGGAGGGGAGGCGGCCCTGCCAGTAGCTGAGGAGGCAGCGGGGGGTTCGACCTCTTTCAGAGAAGGCTCAGAGGAATGGTAAGGAGTGTCAATAGTGGAGCTCCTGGCAGGAAGGGTTCGGATACGCGGGGAAGTGACAGGTTTATCGAAGACTTCGTCGTCGTCCAGGTAAGACAGAGATGATATACGGCTGCCGATGCTGTTCCTTCCTTTATTTCCTCTGTGGCCCAGACAGAGGAGGAGAAAGGAGAAGAGGTCAATAGGAACAAAGTGGACAGTGATGGGTGAAATAAAGGTGAGAAGGGATAGATTTTAGAAAATAAAGAGAAAACGTGACATGAAAATAGAAAAGTACAGGTTGAAAAGAGGAGAGGTGGGGCAAAAAGAAAAAAACAAGACTGGTTATAAACCATGATTAAATGACACTTTCACACTGACTGAAGGCACATCGACAGTCTCCTCCATCACTCCTGCACAATAATACTGTGGTCTCTATCTTTAATACCACAAAAGCTATAATACAAACCTTTTTATTTGATTACCTTAGCAAAGGATCCCCCTCCGAGGGTAAACAAATACATATTGGAACAAGTTATTTAATACAAATGTAAATTCGAAAGCATGACATCTATCAATAACATATCCTTGCCCTCAATAGCCCCTATGAAGGTGTGCTTTCTCTTACCTCTCCTCTTGCATCTCCTTGAGGGTCTTGGACCTTCTGTTGCCGCCGCCGCTGTACGTAGTCTCCTCTACCTTCTCCCTTTCCTCTTTCTTCTTCACGATATTAGAGTTGACACTCCTGCGTCGGTTCTTCCATTTGCTCAGGTCCTGCAGAAAAAGTAAGCCCAGATCACCTCATGCACCATTTTGTAACAATTCAGCAAGTTCAAAACAGACTTGTTGTGTTGCATGGCTGACTGTACAGCTGGAGGGAGTAAAGTTAAGAAGGAGAGAGAAAGACACAAAAACAGAAAGGGCTTCATTTGAAGGTGTTCTATTTGTGTGCTTTAGGCTCCTCCCGGCTCACTTCCCCTGTGTATTCGGGACTGTGTGACCTAAATGCTACTTAAAGACTCTATTATTTAGCCATGACACTTATTGCACTGTTGAAAGACACACCACTGTCAAAGCAAGTCACATACATATAAATAACTTTACGTTTCTTTTCATTCATACACCTACAAATTATCAAATGTGATGGAACACAAAACTAGAGCACCACTTGCCCTTTAAAACGTTTTTTCCCCAGGAATAACTTTCACTGTCAGGTCAAATTAAAATGTATTAATACATTATTTTGAGGTGTCTGTCTTACATCATCTGTCTGTATAACATCTTAACACTATTTCACATGAATTACATTATTAGTATTTACAGGACGTGGCGTTTCCTGCCTCAGGCACTGATTTGGAAATGAGGGCAGTCCAGAGCCAGAGGGCAGTGCTGCACCAATCACTGTCTATCTCCGTCTCTGGCTTCTATCTAAACAGCTCTCTTTCCCCCCTGCAAGCGCAGACTGCAGCACAACACCTGCTCTCTGATCAGCGCACAGATCCGTTCAGATCATGTATCTTTCCCTAACAACAACACTTTCTTTCTGCCAGAGTCAGCTCGTCTTGATTCAGATAAACACAATGGCGGAAACATAAAAGGTAATACTCACATCCTGCCACTGATCATCACTTTCCTTTGTCTTCTCACGAACCTGCTGAAGCTCTTCGTATCGAACCTGCCGGATGACGCTGGGCTCAACCTGGATATCACTTGTTGATTTACTCCTGTTGAAAGAAAGAGTTGAAACGTGTTTAAAAACAACGAGGATCTCAGCAGCTCAAGAGAGAAGGGATGTTTAGTATGGATGTCCTGGCACCAGCTTCACAAAAGGTTAAATAAAAGTTAGCAAAATTCAAAAAAAGATCCAAATGTCCAGGTTGAGTATGCATGCACCTTGTCTAACCATCACATCAAACTGTACCAAAAGAGAACACCATTCGAACGAGAAATGATCTAAATAACTCCCACCTTGTACCTCCCATCCATATGTTTGGATAGTGATAATTAGACATTTAACCTGTAACCAAGTGTTAGTTGAAAACACAGCACACGGGTGAACCACAACAAACTGTGGAGGGATGTAAGCTCAGTGGGTTAGTAACATATCGCAGCCCTTCCCGTCAAGCAAAAATAGCGAAGTCACTCACTGCCATAAAAAAAAAGCTCTTTGTCCCAACTCACCTAATAAGGCCTGTTATGATTTGTTATCAGGGTGCTCAGACCAGTGCTCAGTCATAACTCTGAGCGGGACGCGCTAGTCTAGGTAGATGACCCTGCGTATTGCTGTTGTACGCATCTTTTCACTTTATTGTGTCGTCAATAGATCCCTGCAGAGCAATGAATCCCGCCCCCCGTCCCGTCCCGGCTCACGCTGAACTTGGCCTTGTGCCAAACAATACCCTGTGTTGTGTGTCAGCATTTAGCAGCTAGTGAGTGAGAACAGCAGCACAAAAGCAGGGGGCAGCGAGGTGCGACTGTAAGAGGCCAGAGCAAATGCAAACGTGCCACATTCCTGGGAGCCCGTATCAACTCACCTGTCGATACTCTCTTGCATTTGGCGCTGTCTAGGGAACCAGAAAGAACCACACACAACAAAGTCACATTTTTGCAAAAGAGGCTAAGTCTGAGAGTGGTCTGGTCAAGAGCTTCAGGCAATTACTGTCTTTAATATCAACTTGTTCCTAGCTGGTGTGATACAAATGAATACAAAGCCAGCTGAAACATGACTCAGCAGTTTTTTTTATACACTGAAGGGATTACAGTTTAAGGTGTGTATAGTAGGCGTGCAGCACAGTATTACCTTTCCTTTTCCTGACATTCAGTGTGTATAGACACTTATATTTCCTTAAACAAAGCTGTCTTTCTGCAGACTGCGACATGATGTCACTGGAAACATGGCTTTACATATGGAAGTGAAATAAATCAAGATGGCGTTGACTCCAGGTTAAATGGTTGCTTTGTGTGTGCTTGTGTGTGTCTGTTCATGAGCAAACAGTAAAGTACAGACTTGTGTTCAGGTTACTATGGAGTCCATGAGTCGCGTCTTCATATCAGAGCTGTGGGGAATTTCTATGGGCTTTCATGCCGGCTTAACAGGCAGGACTACATTAGTTTGCCCCGCTTGGTGCTGTCAGTGTGTCCAGGAAGTTATGTTTGGATATTACTCAGGATTGAACGCTTCCACACTCTCGTGCTGCTGCACTTTGAGCTTTACATATCAGTGTGAAGTTCCCTCTGCTGAGGAAATCGACATCGAACTCTGATCAGATCTGTGTTACGGTATGTGTTCAATGAGGTTAACAAAGGGCCAATTCAATCCATCAAGTCTAAGATTTTCTTTATTAAGCTTGCAATATTTTTTCATTCACAGACATTCGGTCTGATAGGAAAACAAAACCAAAGATACAATTCTGAACTCAGAAGAGATTTCTGAATTCTCTTCAACACCAATGAAGATGAACCAATCACATTTTGATTCATGATGTTGTAGATTTCTGTTCTAAAATCACACTTCAAAAACACAGTACCAGTCGGTATAATGTCCACGTTAAAGTCAAATTAAGCTTTTGCCGTCATGCAGAAAACTACACCAATGGCCCCATGCTTACAACGTCATAGGGACTTTATTACAGTTTATTTCTGACTGGAAACACTTTAAACATGAAATAACAACATAAACATTTAAAACACAAAAAGTCAAACTCCTTCATTGCAGTTTATTTGACAGACCGCAGTGAAGTCTAAATGCACCAATCAGATTTTACAAGGAAGACTTGTTATTGATATCCTATCTATGACAGCCTTCAAAGCAATCGTTTAACAAGTGGGATCAACATGCAGTCTAGACCACTTCACTATCAGACAGGGGAAACAAACCAAGCCCCTTTCACGGTCTACAAGGTGAGGAGAAACCAACAGGCACTGTTACAGAAATATTCTCCTTCAACCTCAGAGCAGCCAGCCTCTCCACCATGAGCCTCTTCCTGTGTCGGAGCTGACTGGCTTCCCTGATAGCCTTCCATTTCTGCAGGTCACCTTCACTACAGAAAGCAGGCACCGAGGGCGTCATCAGAGAGCTCTGGCTCTGATCAGAACAAACTCCACATTTCCTGACCAGCATGTCATCCGTTTTAGGACGCATCTCATTCGCATCCTCGTTCGGTTTGTTTGCTGCTACCTCCTGGATCAGAGGACATGGGGGGCACAGGAGTCTGGCTTTGAGCTCAGGAGGCAGATCCCATGGCTCTGGGATGGACATAGGGGCGTAGTTGTCAGGGGCACCGGAGAAGGGCCGCTGTTCCTTCTGAGATTTCTCCTTACGATAAACAACATCGTCCTGCTCGATATCGGGGAACTCGCTCTCCTCTGTGATGCCGTGTCGCTGGGTGATGATGTTGAGTTGCGGCTCAGAGGTGTAGAGACGACGGTGAGCAGACAGCTGCGTCTTCATCAAAGCCATGTCTGTGTTGGACTGGAAGGTCAGGGTTCGCCTGGTAAACATGTCATCATTCTCCAAATCAGGGGTTATGCTCTCGTAATCAAAGATATCCGGGGGCTCCCTGGGGTCTTGGCGCCCTAAGAGGGGCCACCTCTCACATTTGACCAGCCGGGGACCCGAGGCAGGGTCCACTGGGGCAAACACCAGAGGGGGGGTCTCTAACAGAGGGGACTGTATCTTGGGGAGCTGAGGGAGAGTGTGTGCTTGAATGTGAGGACTGCAGGTTGGGCAGAAGAAGAGAAGAGGACAGAGAGGTGATGAGTGCATGCATGCGAAATGGACCAAAGAGCAAGAAAAGGAGGAAGAGATACATAAAGCAGCCACAGTAGTGATATTTGATTCAAAGTGATTTTGATTAAATAGGGATTTTACATCACTCTGCTAAGAAGTCAAACTGCGATGCGTGTCAAGTCTTCACTAGAATAGATTGTCATGAAAATAGGGTAATGCTGAGAAGGATTATTTTCTATTATTTTCTATTTATAAAGCGTGTTAGGGCAATTTCCAGTAGCTTTAAAAAAAAAAAAAAGCATTAGTACATTAGAAAGCAGCTCGTCCTAAATCCAGCCTCAAAAGGAGCACATTATAGTTCTCCTAGAAAATCTGGAAGATCTAAATCATTCCTTCATTGTCACAATCATGCAGCTTTATCGACCTTTTCCCCACAACGAGGGTGGTGTGAGCCGAGGCCTCGTGTGTGTGGGAGTGAGAGGGGGAGGGGCCGGTGTGGGAGGGGGCGGAGGAGAGCCAAGGACTGGTGTCACAGTCCGAATCATCTGACGAAGAGCCCGACTTCTTATGGCTACAGCCGGGTGGACGGAGGATGGAGAAGGAGCGGAGAGGGGGGGAAAGGGAGGTGAAAGATGAGAGAGCAATAGCAGGGAAAAAGAAAAATGAGTAAGTGGGAGGAATCTTTATAGAAAATGCAGTGAATGACAGAAAACCCATTTCTGAATGACAGGATCTTAAAGGTTAAATTGGCATGCAATCATTATTTAAAGATTGCAAAGTGTCTGGCAGAACAGTAAGAAAAGATTATGCAAGAAGCAAGGAATTAACTTTATCCATGATATTGCTACTGAATATATTTGAAATATTTGTTTAATAATCCCACTGGATTTGAACGCCCCACACACCTGAAGCCTTGTATCTTCTTGTACCAGGGTCTCCTCTGAGAGCCCATTTTAATCTTCTGTATGTGAACGTCTTCTTCAGGGCTCCAGAACTTTGGTAAGAACTTGTCATAAGACACTTTGGCAACAGGCTGAGGTTTGATGCCCATCTTGCGGGAGTAGAGGTCATCTTGGACGGGGTCAGCATAGCCCTCCTCATCGTCAGAGTCACTCTCGGAGCCCTGCCGGGGGGGCTGCATGTCCCCACTGTTGACGCCGCTGCTGCTCGAGAGAGACAGCCGAACACACGTGTCAAAAGAATGTTTTCAGCAGCAGCAGCAGCAGCAGCAGCACAGCACGCCAGTCACGCAAAGAGTAGCATAATGAGATGACGCCAGGATTAGCAAACCAATGCAAGCTTGAAAACAAACTATCAAGGAGGCAACACTTGATTTGAGGAGTTACTGTATGTTGCCAACTCAAATCACTCCTCCAAGCTCAAATACGTGCCGCAGATCAAATCTCAAAACAAACCAAACAGAAACCAACAAACGACTTTAGAGCACTGTTAGAGGCAGCATACTAGAACCAAGGAGGCTGATCATGGTTACAAATAACCATGCAAACTGAGGGTAAGAGAAGCGTTTTGGTTGGCTCTCATCAGGCAGGCACATCAAAGTCACACGGTTGCTTCATGTTCTCTGACCTGAGGCAGGGCACATTCTGTGGAGGGGCAACATTGGGGGTCATATTGACCTTAGGCCAGGGGCCCCCGCTACCGGCAGGCGCCCTTCCTGCTGCCAGGGGGGTGGCGGGCAAGGCGAAGTTGGTGGGAGGAGCCGGGGAGGGGCTGTGGAAGCGTCTGCTGGCCAGGTCGTCCAGAACAAGGTCGGGGTCCGGTCGCTCTGCGTCAGAGTCGCTGCCGCTTTCATACTCGTAGGCCAACGGTACATGAGCCGCAGGCAAGGCACTCTGGGATACTTGACTTTGGCCATGAGGACTGAGGACGCCATTCCACAGCAAATGAAACAACACCAGCACACAATGACATCGACCATATGAGACAATACAACCGCAACACAAACACCAACATGATGGGAGAGGAGACAATGTACATTTTAGGCAATCTAAGCACAACTGGGTTAACTTGATTTCTATATTTGTTATGGTACGTTGCTCGTAAGAAAGAAAGGAGAAAAACCTTCAATCAAATCAAAGTGTTCACTGTTGTGTGTGATAGTACCTGGTCAGTGCGCCTTCATTCTCTGTGTATATGGGGTTGGCCCAGCTGCGCCGGTGGTCCTCATTGCGCTCGGCCCGTTTCTTCCTCAGCGGAGCCGGCACGTAGGCCGACGCTTTGTCTTTACTGGGAAGGAACTGGTTGAACTGGGCGGTGGCCTTGGGTGTGATGACTACTGACCGCCGGTAACTAAGACCGTCCTTGTTCTCAGCCATCCTGAAGACAGAGTCTACCTCAGTGTCACTGCAAGAACCTGGAGCTAGAGGAGGGAGGACAAAACGATGGGAGATAATAAAGAAAAGTGTGAGAATAGAAGAGAAGAAGGAGGTTTGATAAGTGTAAGGAAGTAGCAAAGAGGAATAACTATGTGAAAGAAGAGAAAAGAGCAAGGGGAGTGTGTTGTGTGTTCTGGCGTGACTTTAGAGGACTAACAGAGGGGTGCAGGGTGGGGAGCGGAGGCCTCCTCATTTACAAGCTAGTGTGGACGGCTGAGGAATGTCTCACTGCCTTTTCCGAGAGGGGGGACAACACTCTGCGATCACTGACCAGCACTTGACCCTCTCTCATGCATACCACACTTTTGTCCTGAAACAAGATCACATACTGACTTCAGCATTGATATATAATGTCTCCTTCGTGGGGGACTTTTCAGTGGGAACATTCACTTTTAAAAGCACACCACTAGATGGCAATAGGCATTTGTTTTCACAGATGGGAGGCAACTTCCTGGCTCAAAAGCTGCATATTTCTCCGTTCCCAAATATTTGAAGTTCGTGACAGATGAACCTAATTGTAAATATTCATGCAGATAAAAGATGTGAGAAAGTCTGGACACTTTATTGATCAAAAATAAGGCTGTGAAGAGGATTAAACATAACACAATATAACGAAAGCATGCTCGGACCTCTTATATGGCATAAAGTCAGCATTAGAAGGGTGAAAAGAAACAGCAGGTTTTACACGTTTTGTCAGATTAGCACATTATATTTGGGGATAGATGCAAATGACATGATGTCTCCTACCCTCGACGCTGCCTTTAAGAGTGCTATCAGATGAGATGCTCTGGGGTCGGGAGCCCAAAGAGTCCAAGCTGTCCAGGGAGTCGTCTCTCCGGTGTCTGTCTCCTCCTCCTCCTCCTCCCCCTCCTCCTCCTTCTCTCAGTTGGAAGAGCTCCTCTCTCTCTGAGTACCAGCTATCTCCAAAACCGCTGTCTCTGACACTGCTGCCTTTCTGACTGGGCAATTCCTGCAGAGCCTTTCATACACACACACACACAAACACACACAGTCAGATAATAGGGTAACACATTATATTATTTAGCTCCACTGTGTGTGTGGTGTGCAAAATAACTCCCAGGTAGAGTGTGAGGTCTGTATTTGTTGGCCCGTTTTTCTTACACTCAGTTAATGAGAACACACACACCTATACTGTGTATCAGGGACGGTGCATCACATTTAAAATTCATTTTTTTAATTAACTGCCATCTGTGTCAAAACAAACGGTGCCATCGTACCCTTGATGATAGTTTACTGCATTAATGTGTGTTTTATTATGTGTAAATACAAAGGCTGCTCCGGAGGCACTTTAAAGAGCGTGCTTAAAAACAAGTAAAAACTTGTCAGCCACTTAAAAAGAAAATTATTTTCAGATCTGTAATCCAGCAAATCCTACCAGACAATACAAGTCCATAAACTAAATCCAGCATCACTCCGCGCCAGTGCACTTGGATTATTATAGCTAAGTGTACAAAACCATCTGCTATTATTTAAAATCCCTTTAGTCTTTTGAATTACAGAGGACTTGCACACCACCACCTATACATCTATGTGAAAACAAAGTGCCACACTCAACACTTAAATGACTTAAGGCCTATTCAAGAAACACAGCATCTATTTGATTTGTTCACGATGCGAACTTGGTGCCGTGCTGTAAACAAGATCAGAATAGTTGTATCGAGGAATCAGGTCATTTATGACTTAACGTAGCTTTGGTTTTAGTGGCCGGCAATCTGAGGCCCCCCGGTGTTTAACAGCCATTCTTCTGCACATAGTCTACATACCAGGGAGGAAACAGAACCTCGCTGTGCAGTGGCTGTAAAAGAGGATTTCTTTCATGCCATTTCTGGTTTCCCCAAGAAAATTAAGCTTTTGTTCCATGACGACACAGGTGAGACAGCTCAGAGTGCACGATGGGATAACTATCCACTTTGAGGGTTTACCTTGTATAGCGCTGTGCCCAATAAGCCCTCGAATGCCTTCAAATTCAGGTAAGGTCCATCATAGACACGCTGAGCTCTTCTTCCCAGCCAGTATATGGTGATCAAAACCTGGAGAGACGACAACAAATAACTCATTAGACAAACCATAGAATATATGTTAGAATAAATGATTGTTTCCACATCAGATGACAGCTGTACTTCGACCCTAGCAGATGAATGTTCTATGCCGTGCTAAGCAGGTTATTGTGATAATAGTGACACTGAAAGAAGGGGATATCCGCTGGTGCCCTGCTTTTGTTTCCAGCTTCATCCAGAATACTTTGTTGTTGTTTGTGTGTGCATTATCAGACTGGGCAGGTACTGGTGCTGCACCAAAGCAAACAATCATCGCCACATCGACGATGCTGGTTCCCCATTATGTGATACGCAAACTGACATGTCAGCTGTTTGGTTTAATATCACGAGCCACATGCACAACAACAACAACAATGTCGAAATAATATACACAATGAAGCTGTGATGACAAATACTATGCTTTAACTTGAAATAAACCGAAATCCACAAATATATGACTAGCAATGTTATACATAACATGTCAATGCAAAGGTCTTGTTTGTTTCTGGTCGCTGTGCTGTTTCTTTCATCATCCCCTATCTCCCTCTCCGTATTTTCATTCGGAAAAACGCCTCAAATAAAAACTGTTAAAACTATTTAGCGAAAACGTAATATAACATGTTGGTTGTTTCACCTCAAAAAGTTAGATATTACCTTTAATATCATCTTTAAAATTATTTTAAAAAGGTTAAGGGACTGTTTCAAAATAAATACAATTCTCCAGCATTTTGCTCTAATAGCATTGATGGACTCGAGACACATTCTTCTTCCTTGTCAAAACCTGGTATCACATTACCCACAATGCTCAGTGCAAATAGCCTCCAGCAGCTTGCCTCAAGTTGAGGAGCTCACTTTTTTCTAATTTTTTTTTAATTTGACTGCAATTCATTTGATTTCTAACAGAGGTCAATACAACAACACATACTAACACACTTTAAAGTTGTAATCCCTTTATAAAATGCTAATCTCCAGTCATTTCGAATAACTGAAGCTAAATCAAGTTATATTATTGTCAAATTACACACAAATAAATATTTCTTATATTTTCCACTTACATTTTTCAGTCTCCTGTTGGTCTCTTGATGCCTGCGAGAGAAAGAGCAGAACACAGAGGTGTATGTGTGAGATAAATGACAATACAAGAACAGAGGGCATGCTTGTTGGGTCTGCGTGTTGTGGGGCAGTGAAAGAGCTGGAAAGTGAGAGCACAATCCCGACTACTGCCAGCCCTTCACTAACTCACTAACAATACAGAGGCTGAGAGAAAAACAAACACTTTTCTGGAAAAAATAATTGTACGCCAAAAAGTGTTTAAGGTGCGTTTTATTTTGTAACTCCAATCACACAATCAAGCAGCTGTAAAAACATCTAGTTAAAGTTGAGGGGCACACAAGGGGTTTTTGTTTCTGATTTCAAATAATGATAATGCTAATAACTGATGATTGATCACCCAACAAGGCTCTACTGTTGGAGCTACAAAGCCCCTCACATGCCGCACAGGTCATCGGGAATTTCAGTCATATTTCTGGGTTTGACAGTTGACATGGCAGTTAGTAAATCACGTTCACAGGAAAATGTCAGCTCCCTCTCGCTCCTGTGAAACCAAACAAAGCCCACAGTGTCAGCCTGCACGCCAGATATGACCCTTTTTCACATGTACCTGTCACCTATGTAGCGTCTATTTAGGGAGCTCAATAAACCGTTATAAACCGCTAAAGTACGGTAACCATAACAGTGAATACGGGAGATATACAATATGATTCACATCCCATACATGCTACACATTCCTGCCATCATGTGGTAATACAATAGTCACACATGCCTTTCAAGCCACGAGCACTTGGATTCCTTAAAGCCCCTTCCCAGCATGCAATGTAACAAATGCACCTGCTGAGCATTAATGCATGTGTGACGTTCACACCTGAGATGCCTGTCAATCAAACGTGGTCAGGCCCATATGGTAAAGGGGAGGAAATGAAGTAAACATTTAAAATGAAACAGATAATACACACATCATTTAAGTGTATTAAAATCAGGGGACCTAGCTAACTGACACATTAGCATTACATTATATAACATTCAGTGGAGTGGTACAAGTATTTCAATTTGAGGTTTTTGTGCTGGATCATTTCCTTCTTCTTTTACTTTGTGTTTACATTTGACTGCATTACAAAGAGACTTCTATTCAGGGGGAAGAATGTTTTTACTACACAACATTTATCTGAGATCTACAAACAGCTTTTACTTGCAAAAGAATTAGATGTTATCATAAAATACAACAAACTGTTGAAGATTAAACCATTGGGAAGAACGTCAGTGGAACTTTCTCAGCCTCATGCCACACCAGGGGAATTCAACAAGCCAATTCGCCAACAGTGAAATCTGAAATGGACGTTTACCAATTTGGCATAATGCACATTTATAGGCCCAATAAAAAGGGAAACAAATCCCTCTCATGGGTGGCTTGGAACAGAGTCACACAGGCTCAGATGTTGGCAGTGAAAGCCAGATCCAGCAAAAAAAAGAGCTTTGTACCAAAACTACCACAGACTGCCTCTCGCAACACTTCATTATGCCTTGTGGTGATCGCTGAAAGGAAGAGAAAATATATAAGGGCTATTTTCAGGCCACTGTAGCCGCAGGACTTTTAGAATCAGCTGAGTTCTCATATGATGGAGAGAACGTCGTTAAATCTGATGCGATTTCTGCACAGAAAGTTCAGAATAGAAATAGCTTTTGTGAGGTAGTTTTGATCAGGAATCATGTTGGGTTTTTATACTTTAGGTGCCGAAGTGTTTATGTAGAGTTTATGCATCTTTCACACAAGCAAGCAGTTAAGGCAGAATTGTCCTCACACTTCATTCCACTCAGATTAATGTCAAAATATATCATTAGGGCTGCGAAATATATTCTATTTGATTGGTTTCCATCTTTCTCGTATTTAACATTTGTAAACAGATTAATGTTCATGTTTTGTTTAATTTCATAAGCAATTTGTTGTAATTTAAGATTATACTAAAAGCAGCAAAAAGGCCAAACTCATTCCATTTTAATATTGTTTTCTTTTTGCTATAAGTTATATTACTTTGATATAACATATGTTCATAATATAGTAGGCCTATATAATATATACTTGTTGCCTTGTGATACGCTTTTGTTAGGTTTTTCTCCTCCAATGTTACAGGTAAATGAAAATCAGTGAAATATCTTGTTTAGGAAGTAAACGAGGACACTTTCCAGACAACGTATACGTGCTAAAGAGTGAGTAAACGGAGAACTTGCCAAATTAACAGAGCACTCTCAACACTTCCAGCCTTTTCAGTCTCAACCTTTGCATGTTTACACAGACACTCACTCTCAAAGGTCAAAAAGTGAGAGACATCCTTTCTCTTTTATCTTCCAGTGGAGATGCAAAGATTTCAGACACGATTACCTGTTAGCCCATTATTACTAATAATTATCAACCACACAGTGTCACGAAAGTGGACAATATCAGACAACAGCTACAGGATCAATCGACATTAATTGCTAAAGTTATAGCTACATCAAATATTACACTCACAAAAATGTATTTATTTAAACAAATTATTCATTATTTGTTTTCAGGTCATTGATTTCTTTCAAACAGCAGTATTGCATGACATTGTTTTGCCAGAACAAACAACTATATCCATTTGATTTTCATTCCGCCAATACAAATCATAAACAAAGAAAGAAACGCACACAACTGAAGAAACATTAGCCACTATTCAAATCTTACACAAATAACTTCTAGACATTAGCCAAGGTAAATTATACTTCCAATTTAGTCAATCACTTCCCTGTCTTGTAACAAAGACAAAAGTATGTCTCCATCCTTAGGTAACAAAAACCTGAAGGTGAGAACTGACCAATCAGAGGCCACAGGATGTGTGTCAATCCATGTAAAGCCACAAACAAGATCAAGGCAGCTCCGCTTGTTGAAGACAACAACATCCCAAAGACAAACAAACCGAGAACCCAAGCCTTAAATGACTGGGTGTGCACGTGTGATCA
Source organism: Pseudochaenichthys georgianus (assembly GCF_902827115.2). NCBI lineage: Eukaryota > Metazoa > Chordata > Actinopteri > Perciformes > Channichthyidae > Pseudochaenichthys > Pseudochaenichthys georgianus. Next base: position 31,378,527 of record NC_047523.1, on the reverse strand, counting down.
TAAGCATACCTCTGCAATGAAGATCACTTGCTCCGCAGCATCCTTCGTCAACAATCTCTCATTCTAATGAAATGTTTTTGGATTTAAAGACACACCCAGACGCTCTCATGCATTATGAGTCCTGAAAAATGCAGACACAAGGAGAGTTTGAATAGAGGACTCAGCTGTGGGTTAGACAGTGTCGGGCATCATTGTGTTCTTATTGGAGACACTGCAGGCTCTGTGAGGGAGACAGCAGCGTGAGGCTGGCATGTCTCTCTCCAAGTCAACTCCAGAGCACAAATATAACCCTTGTGTTAGCCTTTTACAGCCATGGTGTAGAAACTTTATTGGCCTTTTACCATCATCGCTCGTTTGGTTTCACAATCTGCCCACAGTTCACACAACACTACAACAAGAAGGGAAGGCAGTGCCATGTATTCAACTATAACACCAGAACATGCAGTGCCAGCCCAGTGTACCACACCCAACACACTAACACATAGGGCAGTTTCTCCTTTATGCATGAGGCACTTCACTTTGAGAGTTATAATCTACATGAAAAGCAGTACACACTTGGTATGAGGTTCCATATATGTTGGTGTTGAATACATTCTGATAACAGGCTGTGAAGTCAGTCCAAATGTGTCTGTGACCCAGCACATTCCTTCAGGGGATTTAACTTCTGGTTTGATTCAGAGCCAGGGATGCCGTTGCATAATCAAATTCACAAAAGGAAAAACACAACCACTCCTCTTTATCCGTTGTTTATAAGGGTAATTGACATTCCTCAAAGGACAATGCATTTCGATGTACCTGTTGAACCAGTGCAAGTTCTTTTTTTGGTTTGGAAAGTAGTCAACCCCTGTCAATAATTTGCTTAATCAAATGACTCAAAGACTGAGACTTTGGACTCATCTCAGCGGGGGGTATGTTCTGTCACTCAATCAAGGTCACAGAGGAGAAGCTGGACACAAAGCCATTTATTCTTTACTTTAGTAGAAGTAATTATACACAAAATAACGGGTAGTAATCAATGTGTTTTTTATTTATTTAACTTCTTTTCATCACTACTCATAGCTTGTTCTCTAAGGCATTCGAGTGCGACAACATTCACAGTAGATCCGAAATGCTGTTATTCCTCTTAGACTTGCTCTGATAGAAAAGTACAGTAGATACATCAAGGGTTAGCCTGAGGTTCAAGTCGGTTATAGACTGACAAAAAAATAAACAAGCATGAGAGTCCCTTTGCAAGTACAGTACAACAGCACAGTGTGTAATGTGACTGTAGGCAGATGTATGTATCTCTTGGACAAATGGAACTTGTTCAAACATTCACAAAGGGTCAAGCATACAGTACTCAGCTGACATAAGTGTTATTCGGGAAATCACGACATGGTCTAGCCTTTTTCTTTACGTCAACTCAAAGTGGTGGTTCGAGTCCAAGCATGCTGCCAAATCTCCAAATGGCGGCTATGGGTTTAAAGGAAGTGGCTGGAGTGGAATAAAATAGAGCCGTTTTGGATGCCATGATTCATGAAGCACTTTATAGCCCTCACCCTTAGCCTCATTTCCTGGGCAGCTGTTAGAAAACTAGACACACGTTGAATCATAGCCTCCAATGACGAATCAGACTGCGTCTGGTCAGTATTAGACCTCCGAGTGTTTGCACATAGATGATGCGAGTAAAACCTAGAGAACACATCACCCACCAACGCACATTCTTCTCTTATCAACCTGTGATAACAGTTTGTCATGTTATACGACAAATGTTGATGTGGCTAATAAAACGTCTTTTATCAGAAAGCAAGTTACACAACAGGAGGAAATAAAGCGACATGCAGTCCAGATGGTGGCAAGTCTATGACTACAACAACCGCCAAGCTCAAAGGTCAAAATAGACATCTATAATAATCTTTTATGGCTGTCGTGACAAAGCAGACCTGTATGAATTAAACTGTGTTCTCAACACACCTTGCTTAAGTCAATATCTGACTCATGCCGAATGAAAGACACTGGCCATGTTAATACCAAGATGTCAAGGAAAAACTATCAATGTGTGACATCCAACATTTCTCCTTGAGCTGGAGGACGACAGTGCTAATCAAGCTCAAGCCAATGAGGTTAAATGAACTGTGAACTAGTGTTGAATAATAACAACAAATATTCAAATATCCTTAAAATATACAATCAATTGTAATCAAAAATATATATAAATCATGTCCTTTTCAGCCCAAGCAACATTGAAAATAAAAGAAAGTTTAGAATAGAGTCATTTGAGAAGCCATTAAATGTTGGATAGATACGTGATTAAAGGATTAATCATAAATTAAAATAGCTACCAACTCCAATTCATTATCTAACGTTGCTGCTTTTATGCAGATTCAAAAATATAGTAACACACGCACACACACAGGTTAAATATCATACTCTGTGTGTAAAAATCACGTTCTCTATAAGATGTTAAAGTCATAACAGTAAAATAGTTACATTAATATTATAATGTATTAAAGTTAATGGAATAGAAAAGAAAGGAAAATGAAAGGCCACTTGTTTTATGTTTTAGCTTAAGACGCTGCCTGGTATAAGTGAATGGAAACTTAGAGTGCCTACAGGATAACAAGCTCTCTGCTGCTGAAACAGGGAATAGGGAAGCTGAGCGAAGCACCTGTCAGACTGGGTTTAAGGGAGTGGAGGTTGGACACACACCAGGGGTAAAGACAGCTGATAGAGACAACTTTCCCTCTCTCCCTCTGTGCTCTGCTCTCCGTGGCACATTTGACTATAGACTCTGATAAGCAACAGTAAAATAAAGCCATTGGTTGCTAGTCTGCAGCCTTGTTTGGGATTATCTCCTCCTGTGTCATCTCTATCAGCACGAGTTATAAATACTGCAGCTCGAGAACCACATAATTGGGCCCACAAACTCAAATATTTATACTTTTTAGTCCAATTAAATAATGCTACAGTTAATACAAAAGGGACACACAAATAAATAATTGAAGAGGAAATTCCCTTTTGTACAAAACACTTCAGCTGAATCAGTCGGAACAGATACAGGTTCATATAAAAGAAGAGAACCTGCTTTTTTTTAAGCATGTTTGAGGTGAAACAACACAAAGACTATTGATGTTTGTCCTCTGGATGAATCATTTGGGATACGGTGACCAAACACCAGAACAACTGCAAACCACATTCATCATTTCACACACGTGAACAAAACACACACAGGTGTACCTTTAAGACCCCATGCAGGAGAATGTACTGGGAGGTGACAACTCACTATTTAAAGCTCATCTCCTGAGTCCTGATACCATTCCAATCAATCCTGCTTGTTCAAGGGACCCACAGGTCCTAAAAATAGAAAGTGAACCCCTCTCTGAACAACCCCCGCACGCAGGCCGACAGACATAGTGGCAAAAAGCTGAGCTTCAGGGCAATCTGGTACTGGGACAGTCAAAGGATGTATTGAAAGAAAAGTGAGTGTTTTTCTCACAGCATAAACGTGGGTATCATTGTCTCCGACATCGGGAATCTCATTTTGAAAGAAAAGTAATTTTTAGTACCGCCAACTTCAAGGGAAAAAGTTATGCAAGAGGGGAAATGTCTGATAACGCGTGGGCACTAAAGGAATATCTCTACATTTAAGACGGTGAATCAGACGTTCAGTGAATCATATTTCTGTATCTAAGGGCAGCATATCCTCTGCTGTGGGAATAGGGTGTGTCTTGATATGGCCGATATGTTTATTTAGAGTTCATATTCCAGTGAGCAGTCTCTGCCTCTGTATGTGTGTTTGTGACGGCTGTGGTTTCGACACCATTGTATGTGATACTGAAAACTGAATGACAGATTCTTGGGTGGATCATGGGTAAAAAAAATCCTAGACGTTGTGGCAACTTCTCGAAGGAACATCCCAACTGAGATGAATTGCCCAATTGAGTGACACGGAGTTGGAGGTTGACACCTATTAGCTATAGGGTGCCTATCTACATGGAGTTTTACAACCTGCTGCCAAAGCACTTTATCTGCGTGTACAGCATTGCTGTTTGGCCACACAGTGGATGGACTCTGCTCTGATATCTCCCTTGTTGTTTCACTCTGTCCTGAAGGCACACCTGTGTAAAAGCTGAACAGGTTATTCAACATGACATGTGTCTCTGCCTAGCACGAAACTGACACAACAGCAACTGTCTGAATGGAAAAAAACATAAACACTGTGGCAGAGTCTTGAAATGTTTTCATCCCATTGTCGCCATTCTCCGCTTAAGAAGCAAGACATTTCTTGAATATCTTTAACCTTTACCCGACTTCACAGCAAATATGTTGTGATTATTATCTAGACCTGCACCAAACGGAAATCCATTTGATACAAAACCCTTTGCTTTGTTTTTCTGACCTTTGTAGTTTCACAATTGTTCCCTGCATCATCATTTAAAGAAACACATACAGCTGTGCTTTAACAGGTGCTTACGAACACAAGCATTCACACACACTGAAAATAGCACTGACCTTTTTTCACTGCACTTTGAGTCATGCCTCACATGAGGAGACACATGTGGTGTGTAAGTCACATTTAAACATTGTGAGCGAATAGAAGCATGTATAAAGAAAATACAAGTTGGTCTCAAGCTTACAAGACCATTTGAACTCTGTGATTGGCAGGGATGCATATCAACATGTCACCAGGACAAGTATTTAACAACGCTCATATTAGTAGAACTTACTTGACTGTTACTCTTGTTGATAAATCTTGAAGATCTCCTGGGTGAAAGAGCTGCGCTTCCTTTAGTCCTAACGTCCCGCAGGCCTTGAGGAAGACGTTCAGGTTGTCCTGGACAAAGAACAAAGCAGGGATGAGGGTTGTCCGGCTTCAGAGGCAAAGAATAAACGCTCACAAAATACTCTGGCAGGGACACAGCCTACAACTCAAAGTTCATATCACTCGGGAGCAGAGCGGACAGGGAGGAGCATGTGTGTAGCAAATAAGAAGTGACCTAGTGCAGAACACACACAAACACACATGCAGGGGGAGAGGCTGTGTGACAGCAGCTGAGTGACAGCAGCAAAGCTACCTGTGGGCAGGGTTAGGGTGGAGAGAAAACCAAAACCAGGAAGGATGACATCAGAGTTTTGCACAAGTCCCACCCAACCGGCCATGCAAGTGCAACACTGACGCACACTGGAGCACAATGCTGCTGCGCTCCCCTGCTCCTCACACCCTGAAACTGTCCCCTCCCTGCCAAGCCTTCTTACTCGAGCATACCTGCGGAATCTGCGGGGTGGCGGTGGATTATTTTGGAGACATTTGGTTGCTATGAAACAAGAGGTTGGGTGACAGATACTGAGAAATATTCTCCCTGAAGAAACTCAAGAGGACATGGGAGTGTCCCGCACTATGTCAATCATGTCCTGTGGCATGACGTTTATATGTGGGCACATTAATTGCACAGAGTGTAGTGCACAAAGCAGACAGAGATTCTGTTCTAGATATACACACATCCCATCTCGACTAATCTTCTACCACAACAACACCATTCCTTTCCGGGGTCATGACTTTAACAGTTGTAATCCCAAGGGTAGTGTTTGTAAAGTCTTAATTTCCCATTGGGAGAGTCTACCGTCTTCTTAAGAGGGTTTCATAATAACACATGGTCTCAAGATGGGCAGGGATAATTAAGGGGTAGCTAGTTCTATATTTAAATTTGAAACATGCTTATTAGCAAATGGAAGGACAGAGCTGACCTTTCAGTGGAGGAATCCCTTACTAACAGCTTTGCTTGTCCCTTAACAGCCCTTTACAGGGCCACACAGGTCACTGTGGGCCCATACAGGCCTAGGATCAGACCCCGCTACTGTAAATAATGAACAGTTAGTTCACTCTTTATTCATTATAACACGGAGGAGATGTTTTCTTCGTCTTAATAGTCATGCCAATGCAATTTTCCAGATGGCAACAGAATACCTTTTGAAGATATGTTCCTGTTTCGCATCTCTCGTGCGTGTGACATACTGTAGTTCACATGTACATTTCTAAGTGACACATCATTTATGACCTTGTTTTTCAATGAGTAGCACATGAGCAGTCAGAAAAAACAAAGTATACCTCGCATCACCTCAGCATGTGAGCTCACAAGAGGGCATTACATTACACGTAATAATCAACTAGATACATTAAATATGATTATAACCCGACTGATGGGGGGTTTCTAGGGGGATATTGCTCTTTTTAAAAAAAAAAATAGTTTAACTTGAAAACAATGTGTTACAATTCGTGTAAGAGATAGGGAAGCTTCTCTGATTGACAAACTATGCAACTGATAATAATCGTTGATATTTGCGTACAGTAATCTTGTTACTTATCGACCAACATAATCGAATAAAGCGAATAACGTGCAATATCTTAAATACATTTATCTGTCTAGCTCTACACAATATTCTCTGAAAGCATGCAGGCCATTGAAGACAACAGAGCCTATTTGCATCAATGCAAATACAAATCTAAATGTTACAGTTAAAATAGTTTCACTGTACGCCCTGGTCTTCTCCTTGGGAACGAATAGACATACTCTTACCTTAGGCCAATGTATTAAAGGTTTCCATGAAAGGAAAATTAATATCACTTTGGTAAATGTCATTTCAACTCAAAGAGCATTACGAACACACGAAAAGCCCCCCGACAACCAGCCCCAGAACATGCAGAGATAATGATGTTGAAGGAATGTTATGCTGCCTTGTGCCTGCACATAATCCTGCTAAATATGCTGTACCCATCCAGCAGCCTCTAATCCTCTCAGACCCGAGGACTCAGTATTCACACTGAGAGGGGGAAATATTTGACTCATAAGGTGTCTGATTTGGTATAAAAGGGTCTCCGTCCATACTGGTCACATCGTGGTCACTCTATTCTTTCACTGCATTCTTTGTCTAAAATGGACATGCTCTATAATTACCCTCCGCTGACCCTTGGCAGTGCTTCAAACACCAAGCAAAGCTATGGTTAAAATATCAGGCTACACATTTGCAAGTCCTGTGACAATAAACCAAGAGGAGATTAAATACTTGAAATGTTGGCTCTCGTGAAACAGACCAAATAAAAGATCCTCCTTTCTCAACAGACAGATCCAGTCATAACATGCAGCCATACAACACAAACACAGTAACAACACATGGTCAAATGCCTGTCATTGCACGGATAATTAAACAGACATTTAGATGAGTAAAGACACCCTGAGGACCATTGAAACTGTCTGTCTCCTCCCACTGCTCCCTCAACCCGCCAAGGAGTTGGTGTATGCGGGAACATCCAGCATCATGTCAATTACAGTGTGTTTACGGTGGGCAGAGGCCGATGCAGTCATCTTTAACTTTGTCCCTCTGGATTCAGCCCAATGGGCCTCAATTCCACTCACGTAGCTGCCTGCCTCACCACAATTGTTGGCTTCCTGCCCAGCACTAGTAAAAGCAGAACCGAACCAGTAGGTGTCATCCAACCCACAGCTGAGTGCTCAGCAACAGGCAGAGAAGTGTGCTGACATGGAAACATTCCCTTGGACACAAGTGAAGCCAAATAATAGGCCCGGTCTGGAGTCAATGTTTGCTAAATATTCCACAAAACCATATATTTCCGTTTGTTCCCCTTTTCCCTCCCTGGGCTTTTTATTCTGCCAGAGCTGAAGCCTGGTATCCATTTCAGAGCTGAAATCTTTCGGATAGCAAACTAAAGCGATAATTATGACCATAATGGTAGAAAATATTTAGATTTGAGCGCTAATGATGCGTGTGAGTCGCAAAGACCCTTGCATTCAGCGGTCATTAAAGTTAAACTGTTTATCTTCATCTCAAATAAAAAGGCGTCAACATTATTCTTGTTCTTTGTTTACTGTAACTTTGTTACACATTCCAATTGCTTTTTGCAAGGTTAACATACCGGAAAACTGCATTTTCCAGTTTCTTATTTTCTGACAATAGCATACATGAAGACAAACCCAGTGCAAACACCCTCACTACTGTGTGTGGAAACAGGTGTCTCAGCATAAGGATGTAATGCTTTAATGATTTGACTTTCCAAACCCTTATTTCTAACACTTAAAGAACAGACACGTTTTCTATTTAAAGAGAGGAGAGATACAGGACATTCTTAGCAACACTACTTGACTGCTTTGGGAGAAAAGATACTCTCACAGCGGAGTGAGAGTGAGTAATGTTTGTTTGGAGAGCCCTCCACTTTTTCCCATGTGGTTGGCAGTAACTGATAGCCGCAGGCCAACAAGGAGCTTTCACGTTTTCTGGGGAATGTATTATCAGGTGGTTTGAGGTTGGTGCCCAGGTATCGGAAATACCAAAGCAGTGCTACTGATGGAGGAGATACCATAGCTCAATGACCTCAGCAGGTGCCCAGCCAGTTATTCTACTAACTGTCAAAAACAAACTGGCATTTTGATTTATGTCATAACATAGATATGATGGTAAAGTGTTTGGTACTACATGTTTACTGTTTACATATACAGCATGAATACTAGTCTGTTTCTTCGACCGCATTCTTGTCATTGTCTTGCCAAACATGTTAAAAGTGACCTAGCCCACTCAGACTGGATGGTTAAGCTTGGGGTTCTCTATAATTCCCCCAGACAGCTGGACTCAATTACTCCTACAAGAGAGAGCTTTGTGAGGGATGGGTTTAAGGTAGGGTTTTCAACCCTCTACTTCCCGAGCACTTGTAGTCAGACACTCCCAAAACATTTATATCAACTGAGCCACTGTCTCCAAAACGGCATGTGCCACAATTGAAAGACATTGCCAGGTCTAAAAAGGTGAAAAGATTGAGTAACACTGATTCAATAACGGGTTATTATGTAACCAAACTCTGCCCCCTTCTGACCTCGCGTCACTCAATCAAAAACCTAATTATCAAACCAGCACAAAGACTTTTTGTCTAAAAGGACTTTGACTGAGAGCAGCCTCAAGCATGGCAGACATCATATTTAGGGTGCAGTCATATTGCGGCCTGTGGCCTTTCAAGCATCTCCACTTTCACTGAACTTATTAGTGTGGATGGATATGAGGAGCGACAAGTCACTGAGGCAAACACCTCCCTCTCACTGGCAGCCGTGCTTCAGACCTATCACCAGCTTCACTGCTGCCGCTTCACCTCACACTGTGTCCTTACATCTCAGAATATACTCTCTACAAAAGGGTTAGTTGCTACAACAGTAATAACAGCCGTTACCTTGTTGAAACACAACTGAGCTGGTGTGGCTATGAGTTAGGATATACTTTAAAATGTGCATGCAATGACTGATATTTAAGATGAATATAAAGACTTACCAGTCCAGCTATAGGTGTAGGCAGCCGGTTAACTCTCTTGATGATTCCAGGTTTGATGTTGTTGATCAAACTGCGAGCAGAAGAAAGAGACAAGAGGCAAAGGAAGAGGGTAAGTGAAAGGACTTGGTGATTGGCTGGCTACTTTAAATAACAAGGAATGAACAAAAAAGTGTTGCAAAGTCTCGGTGTTGTGTGTTTACGACTTTGTTTGATGGGAGCCACCTGGCTTTAGTTTAGTAAATGACCAGTGCTGCAGCGTGATGTAAACACAACATGGGTCCTCTGCGCTGTAAACATACCCTCTCCTACTGGGACAACCCCAAACAAACCAGCAACCACCACGTACGGCTCAGAAAAAACGGTTTTGATACATGCATATGTGGTGTTACTCAAAGGGTTTGGAAAGGGTTTCTTAAATCTAAATGACACCCAAAAAAAAAAAATTCTACACACAACACCAGAAAAGTCAAAAATGCCAGTCCAATCCTAAAGATATTCTAATTACTTTAAGACAAGAAAAAGCAGGGAAATCTTCCTCTTGAGAAACTGAAATTATGCAAAGTTTGCAATTTTTGCTCGAGATGTTGATACAATTATGAATCAATTAACAAGTTATTTGTGGATTGATCAATTTATCCGTGAAATTCTAATCCTCAAAATGAATGCGCTCATATGCAGAATGGCTCTTTTCTGAGTTTTATTTTATCTTTTATATTTGAGAATTGTTATCGTAGATTACAACACGTAAACAACATTTAATGACGTAATTGGTCAAGATAATACGAACTCATCCATACACTGTTGTAGTCGTATAATCTGTGCAACACGCTTGAAAAAGTCACATGTCAAATCTTAATCTGCATATTAAAAAGTGCAAATCTCGCCCTTTTGTTTAATGAAAGAAAGTAAAAACTTATGAATGTGGATATTTGTGGCAGGTGCTTCCTCGGCTCTCTCAGCACTGGGGGTAGATGCAAGACTTTGATTAGGTTGACAATAGATGTAGAGAAAGGAATTTGTTTTAAAGTCAGTCATTTAGCAGTGACACAATAGAAAGCTGTACTATTTGATCAGATAACACACATTGTAATCTAAGTAGGATGTAATCATGTGTGAGACCCACACCGACCATTCCCTTCCAAGCAGTTGTGATAACCAGAAAACAATGGGAATGGAGGCTGAGCTTCTCGGTGAAGGCGATTTAATCTCTTGTCTTCCTCTTCCTCACGCTGAGAAAACATGGACAGCTCCCAGAACGAAAGTGTCTCTGTTGTTCCCGGAGAGCGAGCAAACAGTGGAGTCAGGCTCAAATCAGCAGAACGAGGGGCTTCTTCTTTGAAACGATGCCAATAGAGGTTTGGAAGATTCTGCATGGGCTGCTGGTAATTACAGCTTCTTGCTGATTGGTGCAAATCACATCACTGTGTCCATGCTGCTCACATACACATGTAAAAAGGGACATGATGCAAACCCTAACACACACAGACTAACACATCCCTGCTCTGAGAGAAGCCACATCTCCACAAGTCAATGCACATGTTAGAAGAGCAGTTGATGAATCAATGCAAAAGCTAATTCTGTGGAGATACAACCAATACAACCAATCCGACCAATGAGAAAGCAGGGTGCCCTGGCTTTCCGATGTGGTTTCAGCTGGAGGCTTTCCGTTCTCTACACCGCTTCTCATAGCTCTTATTAAAGTAAAGGACGGCACTCTGCCCGTCCACAGATCTGTAACATCTGTCAGACGGGCGACACGACTTCCTGAAATAGATCACACTTCATATCCCCAAATAAAACCACAGAGGGCGGATCTAACACTGGAAACATTGAAATAACTCCACAATGCATCCTCTAGTGCTGTCTGGAAACACTGGCTCACTTTATGTGGCGGACAAACAAACAGAGACCCTGCAGGGGGTCCGCCTGGGAAATATCAGTAACACTTATGTTGGAGTGCAGACCTGGAGGGGAGCAGAAGGCTTCCATCTGAATGAGTAGCTTAAGAGAGGTGCCTGGGAAAAGCAGTGTACTTACTCACACAGCAGAACTCCATTCTCCAGCGCTGATCGGAAGTCGTCGCTTCCAAGTGTTTTCTTGGTTACTGCCTGGAAAAATGGATACAAAAACAGTGAGAAAAATAGCAAGACGGGTTGGGTGAGGAGAGGAGGCGGGGGTTAGTGTGTGTGTGTGTGTGTGTGTGTGGTGGGGTGGGGAGGTTGGAGAAGAAAGGTAGGATGTTGAGAACAGTAGCAGAGGAAGTCAGAGGTATTTCCTCCAGAGTTCCTACAGTGTCTCTGGGACAGAGTTGAGTCCAGTTGTGCAGGTATTCCTCTGGGCTCTCCGGTGGCTCTGTTCTTCTCACTTTAATGTTAAAAGCTGCTGGTAAACGGGAGAGCTGTGCTAAAACTGTGCTGGAGCCAGGCTGCCCAAGCCGCAAGGCTCTGGGAGCATCTGGAGCGCTGGAGGAACTCAGCGCCGTGTTAGAGCCTCATGCCTTTCCCATGATCTCAAGCCACCATTGTGGGAACACCAGGAGTCATTATGCATGCATGACGACCAGCCTCACTTAAACACATGCTGTTATTGCCCAGAAACAAAACACTCATCACTATTTGTTTTGTACTACACATTTTTGCCTTGATTATCAGCAATCTATATTCTCCTAAAGGCGATATAACTATTGTTTTCTAAGTTTTGGTATGGAACTTCATCTCCGTTTTAGGATATCAAATGCATGGTAATGGCCACTCCTTAAAGAGCTTCCTGTTCTGTTTGTGTTGGAATGTTTCCATCATCAACATCTTAAGCCACTCAATCCAACCAAAATCATTACGTCAGAAAACATTTAGAATGTTTACTTCCAGCAGCTCTGCACAATCCTGGATATTTATTATTTTAGAAAAAGTGAATACATAGCTTTTTGCAATCCTACTTAGATGCATTGCAATGTTGCATTAAGATCAGTTCCTTGCTCTGGCACCATCTTGGATCTGTTCCTATACCAAACACTAATCAAATGTTATTTGGCCCATGGCGTTACTTTCTAACATATTTCACTAACACTAGTTTGTTATATATATTCTGCTCGTCAAATAAACAAACTGGGACTGTTTCTGTGGGGAGGATGTGTGAATAAATGAACACAAATACAATTATTGGAAGCTGCTTTTAAATTACAATTCATTACAATGTCGCACAGCACCACACACTACTTCCTCACAAAGTTGAATCAACAAAGCTTGAATATTATAACCTTCGTAAAGATTGGATTTGTTGCAGGACTGTTGCTTTAGACGGCAATAATTGTATCTAAATGAACCTAATAAACTGGAAACTGAGAGTATGTTATGAAATATGAAAACACTTTCACTGACCTTACTACTGCAATGCGTTTGATTTGAAGTCTGCATGTAATTTAATTAGTTGACTTTCTCCAAAAGGGCAGGTGAGCACACACAATCCACTGTAAATATACAGTGAGATAAGTGAGACACCTGCCATAAACCAAAGTGCACACACCAAACAAACACCACACACACTCATGCACAAGGCAAAACAAGTCTAACTGGTCTTACTAACCAAATTGGTCGGTTGTTTCTATTTCTTTTAAGAGAGAGGGACAAACGCTGGGGCAATTACTGGCATGGCTCAGTACAAGCCATTATTTCGTGGAAGACAGGAGACACCGGAGCAATTAGAAAGACTGTTATTATTTTCATAAAATACTTGTGTTACACCTAAGACCACACCCTAGGTAACCTTCCAGAACCTTCCATTAAAAAGAAAATGAGAACATGCTGTAATAGATTAATTAAAACAGTTTCATTCGGAAGTCTTTCTGTATGTGACGAAGCCATTGCTAGGCGTTTTGTTGAGCACACATACAGAGATCTGGGCCTACTTATCATCCATTGACAAAAATACAATGATAACTAGACACTGACAACACTAAACAGTAACACACTGGCAGAAATGCAAAGCTGCCCACACACACACGTTATCACACAGAGGCAACAAACGTCACAGCACAGTGTATAATCAGTCATGCTCTGCAGTTGGCAATCCTGACCCCTGCTGTTCCATGCTGGGCCATCAGCTGGAATTCAAGTCTGCACACAATACAGGTGGAAACAGCACAATCACTTAGATGCACTCGTTCAGTGGTGCATTGAGGTGTTTCATAAGAAGAAGGAACATAATAAACGTGATAATTAAGGTATTATCTCCTAATCCTTGTGTAGAAGGAGGGACACCCTATTGAAGCTTGCACTAAGCTGACTGTAACAGAATATTGTCCTCCTCTCTATCATCATTAGAGGTATTAACTCCCCTCAGATCCAGCCTGCTGGGCCCTCTCTCTCCTGTTGAACCTGCCATGTGGGATAACTACTCTAATCTGCAACAACATACTGCTGCTCTGATTTAACACGGGAGATTTAAGGCAGGAGGAGAGATTTCAAAAACAGCTTGCTCTCCTACAAACCCACCCTCAAGAATGTGCTGCTGAATGTGTTGAAGAACTGAGCCTTGTAACGACTTTTATTCCTGACATTAAAACGCAGACATGTGACCCTCGGAATGCAACACAGGCTCTTAAAAGTGTTTTGACACGTGTGAAATACAATGTGTCTTTTGACTGCAGTAAAACCCAAATAATCAGAGGGATTGAGGAGTCTCTGGGTCCGTGACCACAGCTATTGTTTATTCATGCCGGGCATTGAGGCAAATCAGTATTCAAGGTTTGTGTGGATGCAGCCCACCCCCCTCCTGCTCCTCTAATTGTTCCTACAAAGGACAGGGACATGTGCCATCAGAGGACAATTGGCATGTTTTACAATTATTTCACCAATCAGACAAAAATATACCGATGTCGAAGCCATCAATATCAACATATCCGAATAATGGGCCTATATTAACATGCAACAGCAAATGCATGGCTTCTTGTGTGAGGTCCTGCTTCACATGAGTGCATCTGAATGCATGTGACCCAGTTTCTAATTGCTCGCAATCAATATAGATAAAAACCCAAAATGGCGCTACAGTGAGATGACTAATGATCTGGTATGGAAAACAACACAGGTCACGGAAGGCATGTGTTGGCAGCTGGACCACAACAAAATAGTGGATGGATGAGCTGGACAAACAAATGAAAAACAATTCAATTAAGGTGGAATATTTGACTGGTTCCAGTTTATCAAACATGGAGGTTTGCCAAATTCCTCCGTTTCATTTTATTGCAAATTTAGTATATTATTGAGTTTTGGATTATTGATGAGAAAATAAACACCATGAGCTCTGAGTTATTTGAATGGGCACTTTCAACTATTTGTGGCCAAAAACAATTCATAAATACTGAGAAAATAGTCAGCAAATTGATTGATAATGAAACTATCTCTTGATTGAAGTCCTGAATTCAACACACATATCAAAACCACAAGGAAGCTTGAAATAGTTTCAGTGTTACAAGACTTCAACCGGATAAGTAACACACCTCAAGAAATCCACAGGATTGCGTTACCTTTGATTTACTGCTCTTATTCTAGAGGATGTACGAAACACAATACGGCCCTTTTCAACCAGCCACACCTTTCAAAGTGGCTTTGAAGAAATAAATTCTTGGCCGTAGCAATCTAAACAAAGGGAAACCGGCATAATGGGCCTCACACTGTTGCAGTACCTTAGTGATTTATTAAAAAAAGAAAGTCAACCTGCTTAAACACCATCGGGAAACCATGAAAAGCACTACATCTGATCAAATCTAATAAAAGAGCTCTGATGAAATGAATAAGATACTGTGTCTGTGTGTACAGTAGGTCATACAATACTCATGATCTTTCGACCTGTAGGTTGCATACACTCTTGTTCTTGATTGTCACGACAGTCACACTTACTGCCTTTCTATTCAATTAACAAGGGTCTCCATTATTCTAGCGGGCTCTGTGGTTGTCGTGCTCGCTGCCCTGTGCTGACAGCTGGCCAGCTCGGAGGGTGCTATGCTCACAGCCATGGCAGCTAATGCAGGAATGTGTCCATGTGACAAGCTCCAGACCATTTAGTCTCGTTTTTAACAATACCACCAACCTTGCCACGCACACATGCCTCTGTTTAAAGTGCTATGAAGCCAAGCAGCTTGTTAATCATTCAGAGGCAGATTCCAATACCCACAGAACGTTGTCTTTGAGGGGAAAGTGCTCGCCCCGTAAAATAACTTGGTCCCCGCCAAAACCTCACATACCTACACTGTTAGTATACTCGTCCCATGGCCTGTACCCCAGAAGAATATCATTTCTTTGCTGCACCTTTACCTATTCAACTCGTTCAGCTTCCTGCTAACCCTCCCTAATCTTCCTGTCCCTGTCTGATATCATGCCCCCCCCCCCCCCCCCACTGCCCTGCACGAGGTGAACCACAACAATGGGCCAGTGTGCAAGTGTGAGAGACACTGATGTCACATCAGAAGAATTTAGATTCACCCCTTCATGAAATTAGAACAATATTTGTTTAGTTAAAACCGTGCAGCAGCTCCAAGCCACCCTGCTGAGAAGAGAATTTGCGAGATGAGGAAACATAATTAAACCCGCTTGTAAAAACAAAAAGAAAGAACGAGAGCCTGGCTGAAGGTTGAATGGAAACTTTAAACAAGTTGACATTTTGGAAATGAAAAGAGACTGTTTTTGATAGTGCTGGTGGATAGTTATTTTTAGTTGGTAGCTGTTTTTCAATTTAAAAAAACGGTATATTATGAGGAACATCTTTTAAAACCTTTATTCTATATTTTACGCATTTTTCATACATGTTCATATATTTATCACAAGAGACAAACTGTGTGACTGCTTTTTTAGTTTTTGAATCATCAGTACTTGTAATAGCAATTTGCAATAATAAACAGTATAGGCTAAGAATATTACTTATAAATAGCATGTCATTAAAAACATCTTGCCCTACTTCAGGTTATTATCCAGGCTTGAACTGTGCGTACAGGAGGTGTGGTAAAATGGCTGAGATTTAGGGATCAATCATAGATCCTCTTTTCTTAATTGCTCTGCCAATTTTCTCACAACATGCATCAAAACTGTAGCCTCAAAGAAACCCTGGGAACATCTAAGAAAAACAGCAGGTCTAGACAAGCAGCGACTAAACAACAATGATGAATACATTCAAATCCATACCTGTATTCTCAAGAGACAGACAGATAAGATAAAGGGAATAACTACTGTGCGGAGGAAAGTACAGCTACATTATTCCCAAAGACAGGAACAATAGACTTGATCATCAGTTACTTGAGACTATAACCAGGGGTGAATATTATTCATCTGTTGGTCCAGTTTAATATCTGAGACTTAGAGGTAAGCCACTAGATTACACCAAAACAACTTAAATCAAGAATGTATTAGACAAAACCCTCAGCTTTACACCTTGATAGGCTCATGTCAGTCTTATAGTAGCTAATATAAGAAATAATTGCCACAAAAATACCACTTTCCAGGTTTGACATATAGTGAAGACAAACTTTTACTAATTAGATGTAACCTTCTCTATGATTAGTACTTACCCCCCGTCAGTGCCTCTGAATCAAAGTGTTTTGTAACTTTATAGTTTTTTGTTGGTCTTACAGTGAGGAAAAAGTAATCACACAAAAATACCACATTCCTGTGATCACAAGCATTTAGCAATTAGATTGAACCTATGGTTATTGCTTACCTCCTGTCATTGACTGTGATGAAAAGTATTTTTGTAAAAGGTTTTCAACTTTATAGTCTTTTGCCAGTCGTATATTAGCTGAATGCGGAAAAATAAGTCAAACAAAATAACACTTTCCTGTTTTGCCATATGGTGATCCACAAGAATTGACCAATTCGATGTAACCTTTTCTTTGATTATTGCTTACGTCCAGTCAGTAGTTTAAAAGAAACACGTTTCTTGTAATGTTTTTGACTCACCTCAATCCATCTCTGTGCCTCCAAGTACGCCTCGTCGCAGCTGACCTCGGACTGCTCGCGCCACTCCATCACAAAACCGTATTATCCGAGCTGCACCGAAGGGACAAATCTGTGTGTGTAGATGTCCGCATTTAAGGTCCAGTGACATCAAATGTGGGCCGGTCCAAACAAAGCAGACACAATGAAGGCACTCTAAACTATTCAAGCAATGTAGAGCATCACAGATACACTTGAAAATCAAACTACTCAGTCATGAAATATGCCTCCTTTTGTTTATTTCCAGCAGGATATTACTGTATGAATGCAAGGTGTAACAGTGACAC
This sequence comes from Pseudochaenichthys georgianus, assembly GCF_902827115.2. NCBI lineage: Eukaryota > Metazoa > Chordata > Actinopteri > Perciformes > Channichthyidae > Pseudochaenichthys > Pseudochaenichthys georgianus. The sequence goes on along the minus strand of NC_047523.1, from coordinate 31,360,955 downwards.
ACCCCCTTAGCATCAGCCTGCTTACCTGTTCTTTCATCCGACACACCTGTGGATCGCTTGTTTTGGTATTTTCAGCGACCAAGCCTCCCTCACAGTTCAACCCTGGCTCTCCTCCTAGACGGGAGATGTTATCTTCTCATGGAGTTCAAACTGCATGAGGCTGAGGCAGGAGGGTTACCAAAGTGAGGTCTGAGGACCACCCACGGGTCCTTTGAGAGGCTTCAAGTTCCAGGTGAACACAAGTTGGCTGATATTTCAGCTGTTGTTTTGATCCGGTTTCCACTACTGTAAGTATAGTGTAACTCTACACCAATTCATATCCAGCTACAATATATTCTCACATTACAGCTTGATAAGTAAAAGCCGTGTCCATTTGAAGTTGTTGGGCTGCTTAGTATCAAATGTTAAAGCAAAAGTTACAAAGTTTGAGTAAACTTTTCCACTTGCGGGAGATCTGCAAATCTTTTTCCTGCAGCGCCCCCCAGCGGCCATCAGGGTGAAATGCAGGGAAGGAAATCAGCACTGACTTAGTGCAAGGTACATTAACGTTTGAACCATAGACTGTATATGGTTTGAACACGAGTGGAATTTATACCTTGCAGGTTTCTTTGCTACATTTATTTGACAGCTATAGTTACTTAACATATAAAATTCAAATAAATCACATACAATACTATGATCATCTTACATTACCACATACAAATGCATTGTCATAGATTAAAATACCCAACAATATAGAGTTTTTAAAATATAATCAATCTTGACCAATGACATTAAAATGTTAATGTTAATCCAAAAATATTAATATAACAGAATGAGTACTTTGATGATTTAAGTTTAAGAATTGTAATGGAGTATTTTGACTATTTTCCATTGAATTAATTCAGTAGTAGAGTGACTACTTTGTAAGTACTTTGGATTCAAAGAACTAGCTTTTGTATTTTCAGTGTAGAGGCCTGATAACATTTTATTTCCCTATTGTAGTGTGCTAATAAAAAAAGATACATATTTTCAGCAGGCCTAATCAAGTTAATTACATTTGACAATAAACCCATCAAATACTAAATCATACAATGATAAACAGATACATAAATTAACTTTCTAACATGTGTGTGCTACAGAAAATATCAACAAGAGAAATGCGTAGTAAATTTTCCTTTTATTTGACAGAATTTGTAATTCATATTACAAAAATGTGGGCACCTTCCCCACTAATGTACAGTCAAATTTCATATTTCAGCCTTTCTTCCAGAAGACTTGTATTTTTCTGCTTTTTATAACATTACTGTAATAGGCCTATCTTTTATGAAAGCTATGACTGAAATGAAAGCCTTGCCAAACATATTTCTGCAGCCGGTTTTGACCATGTGTTACACACATCATCTCAAACAAATCATTACATACAGTATGAACCATTGAACCCAGGGTAAAAAAGTTAAGTTGTGCTCCCTCACATGTGGAAATCTTGTGAAATATTTAAATTGAAAGTCAAAGAAGCCATGTAAACAAAATGTAGTGCAGTGTCAGGGTAGTACAGTTGATATCTGTATTACAGCTCTCACGATGTTTCAGCAGTGTGGATCTGGAAGAGTTTGATCTCAACAAGAAATACTTTTGTTTTCACAGGAGCACTCTGATTTCCTTAACAAGTGATGCATAACAAGATGTTATTAGTTTAAATGATATCCCTGACCTTTTTCTTACCTTTGCCACAAAAATGAAAAATAATTAAAGAAAAATCGAACTCTCCAATTGAGCGAGCACTTGAGAATGTTTGGCAGTCATATTTTCTTCTTTCTCTGGGATCACAAAGGAGTTTCCTCAATATGAATCTTTGGAGAGGGCAATGATGGTGAAACGAACCTCCTGAGGGTCGCGAGCCATGAAGACCTTACAAACCTCTACAGCATCCTGCGGTGCAATTGAACACATCAGGAAATGATGACTTAGAACTCAACTTCAGAAATGTTTTTTATAGCAATTGTCCGTTTTATTCTGTGGGGTCTTACCTCGAGTAAAGTGTCTTCGGAAGTTTTGCCGTGGACAATAGGGAAAGGCTTGCGGCCATCTAGGTTAAACAAAAAACAGTTTACCAGGAAGTTTGCCTGAAATGTGTACATAAAGTCATCACTATCTACAATGACACAAATGCAATATTTTGGACGTACAAGCACACTTCAGTTGGTAACTCACCCAGTTCATATAACTGTCCCCCAACATTCACAAAAGCTATAAAATGCAGATTCACTTTCTCATCTACACTTGGGGCCTAAAGCAGACAACAAAATAAAACCAGAGTATGTTGAAGTTACACATTCTTTGAGATGAAAGACAGAACAATTGGTGGTATTTGTGCCAGAAGCATACACAGAACATCTAAAAACGCAATACAAACCTCAGTCTGTCCCTCCTGCGCACTGGATTCATGTGTCACACGTATACTCTGAAACAAAGTAGGAATAAAGCCAATGATTTGCAGTTTGTTTTGTACTTCATGGTAATTGTACCTACATGTTTAGGATAATCTAACATGCCATATGTTCATGTACACAAGGCCAGTATCATTATCTTACAAGTGACAGATAGAGAGCAGTTACATACAACGTAGAAGGCTACAGTTACCAGGAAAATGGTTACAAAGAGTGTCCATGTTGTTATGACTCAAAAAGAGGATTTTCTATAAAAAGGTACCGTATAAGTTGTTGTGACATTGATAATTGTTTGAGGCCGAAACAGTTGTTTTATTCATCCTGTGATTAACTAAAATAATGGGAAAATATTTAATAAGAGCATACTTGTGGTTCTTCTTCTGTACAAAAAAGTTGGAAAAAAAACTAAAATCTTAACTGATTGCTTAAAGGTAGGGTAGGTAAGAATGGAGAAACCAGCTCGAGTGCGCTAGAATATGAAAGTACGCAGCCGGAAAGAATCTGCCCCTTCCTTCAGACTTCCTTACAGAGCCCCTCCTCCAACACACACGAACGCGCACATGACCAATGAGGGCACGAGATAAGTTTGTGCACAGATGGAAGGCTGACAGGCAGGTAGGCCATCCAGTTATTTTAGCCAGGCCGGCTCAGATGATTGGTCGTGCTTTTGACAGCGCTACGGTTTCTACAGATGAATGTCAAAGTATTTAATGTATTCATTGCTATCGGGATGTTAAGAGCATTCCATGGAATATAACAAAAAGTGTTTCTGAAGTGAATTACCTACCCCACCTTTAATCACAAAATAATTAAGTAAATATTTTCTTTTCAGTTTTTTCTTACCTCATCTTTTTCCAGGAAGGCGGCCTTTTCCTCTGAGGCCATTTTAGAGGTTTGTACGATAAACTTCTTAAGAGGAGAATCAGGCTCTGAGGAGAGAGGACAACATGAAGTCAAATCTATGAAAAACTGTCTGCAGGCAGAAATGTTTTAGGATTTGAACTGGGTGATTTTCAACACTGATATTGCAACCCCTAATATACCCCCCTTATATTTCAGGGTTTTCCCAACTATTCTAAGGTTTTCTAGGGCTTTCTACGGCTTCTATGTTATCTATATTCTTGGGAACGGACCACAAGACCCCCTATCAAGTATGAGCAACTACATATTCTGGGGAAAATCATTCATGTTAATTCACAGTCATTTTTTACTCACAAGCAATCAACTCTACAATCATACAACCGTATTGAGTTGATGCTTTCAAATTGTAAACATGGAAATATTTGACATCTCTACCATTGGATATGACGAGAACAGAAGAAATACTCACCAAACTCCAGGTGTTTTTGGTTGTTTGCCACTGCATGAATTAATCCTATTGTTCCACAGGCGTTTCCAATAGTCTGCTTCATGAAGTAGACGTCAGGGGACACGTCCTGTGGCTGACCCTTGAGTTTCTCTTCCTCTTCATGCTTGAAAGCCTCATACTGGACAGAAGAAGGAGAGAGGAGAAATATCAGTTGAGAATTGTTTTTGAATAGCATGGAAATGAGTCTCTACAACATGTAATGAACATACAGTTAATACATTTGACAGTACAAGTACCTTCTCTGTCACTGGGAAGAGAAGCAGCACCGCGCACACTGGTCGTGGCACCATGCTGAGAAGCTCTGGATCCAATCCGTAAACATCTCCAAATTGCCAGGTTGGTCTCATACCTAAGCAATTGACAAACTGCACAAACGCTGAGAGTAAATGTATATGCATAAAGTACAAAGTAGAAAGTACAATTAACCTTACACAATCTCATAGTGAACTTCCAACTCAAATGTAAGTTGTATGTAATAGCTGGCTCCTTATTACCAACTGATAATGACCAAAAACTCACAAGGCTAGAATACACGTGATTGACAGGATACAACAAAAAATAGTCATTACTTTCTTATAAATATGTGCTTTGTACCAGCTTACTAAACATATCTAACGTACAGGGACTTCTAAGTAAGTAATGCACTTTGGTACCTCGATTGAAAAGTTATATTAAACTATATCGATGAATTACAGATATTTTATTAGAAACTTTAAATGTGATATGTACTATTTGATGCTTTTCTATTTTCTCATGCACTCAACATCTTGTCATTGTTATATATAGACAGCAGTTAGTTTGGTTATTAACATAGGACAATATCAATAACTTTACTTACTAAGTAGGAACATATTTACTGTAGGTGTAAGGCCTACATTGTCATAGACAGCTGCAGGAAGTGTAACTAACCAGTTTATGTGTATGAAGCTCGAGAAAAACACGTAAGATAACTTCGTAAAATATATTCTCTTTAGGGTGCAATTGCAGCATGCTACTAGCAATCAGTTAAAGCTTTTGTCATATTCTTCGCAGTCCGTTTTCTAACATGACTTTTAAAAGGCAGCATTTTTTACTTCTACGCTTCACTGAGAGCATCACGTATAAAACAATAGCATTGTTGATGAGTAACGTCAGGCCTTATTCCTCTAAAGTCACGTTGCAGCTGATTATTGGGGTGTTAAATTAAATCAGAAGGAAATACTCACCTTTGTCATGACCTGAAATAAAAAGAGACATATACAAATGTTAATAATACTTCTTTTGTAATTAACAAAGAAGCCACACCGGCTCCAGCTTTTGTTCTAAGGGTTAGCCACAAGTTAGCTAGCCCTCACATGCTTGTGAATGAATTACTACGACGGATCACCATTTTGAAGAAATAACAGCAACACATACTTCTGGATTTGACTCCAAAGGCAACCATCGTGGACTGTCCATTTTGAAGTAACGTTAACTTTTATTTTCCTTTCAACTGAGAGCTAGCTGAAACTGATTTACCAAAATGTGTCTGACAGCTGGAAATAGCTTCCGAGTCAGGGAAATGGAACTTGGCATTCACGTAATGCGCAGGGGTACACACTTTTTTATAAACAACAAATATACCATACCCTGTACTTTCCGACAAGATCAAATGAGTAACATATATTGATTTATGAATTGTAATATGTTTCTAGCCTAGGTAGTCGTGTCATGTTTCTTAATCGGCTAAATGAAGGATAGATGAATACTACTCACACCCTCCACCCAACCGTGGACCATTCCAGGATCATGGGCGTGATTGAGATTCCCAGCGGTTGGGGCTGTGATATGGCTCTGGGGCTGTGGAGCACTATTTTATACAGTCGCTGTATGTATTGTCATCTCTTTTTTGTATTTTTGTGTTTTCAAAACTATGAACGCCCAATTAAAGATCTTGCTGTGATGTGATTTCGATTGAATTTGTACCTTTTTGCACACAACGAGCACACAGGTATGGAGGACAGAACATGACACAAGTTAAAAAAAAAAATGCATAAATCCAGGAATACAAAAAAAATAAGAATAAATAAATGTGAAACAACACAAATGTTGAAATACAAACTAAATAAACACAAAAATAAATACAATTTTTTATAAATGTGGAAATAAATATAGGAATAAATAATCACAAGAACAAATGAATGAATATGGAAATAAAGAAATTAATGTATAAATATATGAGTTGAGAATAAAAAAGGAACACATTATAAATCTTTAATGTATTTCTAAAAAAGAATTCACTTACATTTATATATTTATGAATGTCTGTGTCTGTGCGTGTTTCACACAATGTTGTTTTGCTTGTTAGCCTTGTAGTATGTGCTCTGAAAGTGCACGTGTCTTCATAATAATAATTTAAAAATAATAAAATAACAATTACATAATAATTAAAATAATTAAATAAAACGATAATGAAATAAATACAATGAAATAATAATATAATATTTAATACAATCATAAATAAATCATAAACAAAATATATAAAGATATTTAATATGGACATTTATTTTTACTAAAACTAATAAAATAAAGTGATTTAATTAAATTCATTACTTTAAAAAAAACGATATAAAAAATATTGCATCAACAGATGTTTGACAATAACAACACATTTAAATAACAACTCCATTTTCCATTCCATTCCAATATTTCTGTTCGCTGCTTTAAGAAATAAACATACACAAAGGTACAGGACTTTTTAAGTCTGGGGGACCAATACCTGGCAGACCAGGTATTGGTGGTGCCCCCCCCCCCCCCCCCTATAACTTTGTCCAGGAGGATAGTCATACTCCCACCTAAATCACACTGGTGTTTGCTGTTCCCTTTTTAATTTCAGAAGGTTTTACATCTCTGGCAGAGCAGATTGTCTATCGTGAGGATAATTAAGACCTTGTATTTGCATGCTGACCAAGTCCTTTCTCTGTTTCTGTTACTATCTGAATACAACTACCCTTTTTCCTGGCAATGAGAAATCCCTGCATTTATAAGTTCAAGCGTTTAAAAGTCTTTCAACAGCACATATTCTTTATTCAGACTGTACACCAGAAAAAGGACTTGGTCTTTTAAAAAGTGGTGGGGACATGTCTGCAGCGTCCCCAGCGCAAATGACGTCTATGTTTGTATATAACATAATCAAATAAATAATAATACATATTTATTTTAAGAAGTAGAAGAAGAAGCCGCCAGACGATGGCGCTGCTGTCTTAGTAAAATCCTAGAAGAAGAAACTGACACTTCACCAGTAGGTGGCGGTATACACATTTTACGATGATTTTGATCCATTGAGAAACAGAAAAGAAGAAGAACATTCTCAATCCTCTTCAATGGAGAATAGTTTTCTCTGGCCAAAAGCTTGCTGTCCTTGTCAATATAATATAATAACAGTAAGGTCCTCAAATTGCCAATCGAGAAAGTCGCTAAAGTGGCAAAATTACCACGACGGTGTATCCTGCAACCTGACTGTGAGAGGAGATGCCAGCATTAGAGGAGTCTCAGGGTGGGTCTTCAACTTCATGTAGCATCACAATCTTTTCAGTAAATTGTAGTTTGACTAAAAAGGGGAAGAAGAGGTACATCACCCAGGCAATGTATTGTTTTTTGTCATTAGCGTGTGCTTAACTATGTAGCTAGCTGGAGGTGTGTAAACCCATACTGTATAAAGTGTAAACCATGTTATTATGAGTTCTCCTTAACGTCAGGGGACCATAACCCAAAAACACTTCTTAATTCATAACCTGACCCAACCTTACCCTAACCGAAAACGGGTAGTTATTGTTGCTATACTAAATCAAATCTGTTGACTGTCGTCGGTACAATTTCGTGCTTCCCATTAATACCATTAGCTGCATATGTTTTGAAAACACACGAGTAAGCTCGGAAATGCCATAAGATCATCCTGCAGACGGCTAATATGTTTGGCACAGTAAGTGTGTGTTAGCTTAAAAGTGGTCAGAGCACACACAAATAGATAACTTTTTTGCATTGGTTTTTTGACCTACTAGCCTAGTTAAAGAGACCACTGAATCGCTGCAAACATCTTCGATTTTTAATCAAATACCAATGCAGTCTGATGTTCAGGGTGATCTGGGGAATATGGGATGCACTGGTTATGCACATCACAGGAGATTTATACTGAAAGCATAACAGAATAATCTGAATACATGATATTGTCTCTATAATTTATCTGATAAATACTTTATATAATTAAGTTAAATAAATCTCTTTAAAGTGCTTACATACATGTAATGCCATTGGCATTGGAAGATATTTAATGACATGAATGATAACCTTTTGTGCCTTGGCTGTTGAAAGTAATTGTTTTCTTTATTTTTCTATACTAAAAAAAAAAAATCACAATTACTATTCTTATGTATTGCACCTTATTATACCTTGGTGTCTGCTCTATTTTTCTGTCCTGAATATTTTACACCCTGAATAAACATCTAAGAAAAGAAAGATGTGTAATGAGCAAGTCAAAGAAAATGATAACAGATATATTTACTACTATTTTTAACAGTTATATCATAAATAAAGACATTGTATCATTAATGTATTGCAGAGGCACCAGAATTAACATATTTAGACTGACACAGTGACTTACTTCACTCCTGTGTTTCAGGTGTCAACAAAGTTGTGGACAGCATCTGTAAACTTTCTCCAGATCTGTTGGCGGAAACAGTGAGTATGATGCATCTTTGATTGTTTATATCCCTGTACAGTTTGCAAACAAGTATACATCTACAAAAAGGTACATTAGAATAGAACATCATCTTAAATTAATACTAAATACAAATGTGCTTAGAATAGAAGCACCAGTAGTCGCACAAATACCGCTTAGGCACATTTGTGATATTGGGTTGTATACAAATGATTGACTCGGCATCATGTTGGCCTGTAGTATTTGTTTGATTACCTCAGGCACAGAATGGGTTTATCAATTGACAATACATGAAACCAAGTTGTAGTGGAGCAAACCTCTCAGTGTGAACAATCAGATGCTAAATACAATATAGTGTGTACTCTGCACAAGTCGAACAGGATGTGGTTGTCATAGAGCTCATGCTACACTTCTGATAACCAATCTGTTATTATCCACAGTGTCGCCATATTCTGTTTTACCTTCAAGGGCAAACTAAAGGAGTAGACTCAGCTGAAATTTCTGATGTGAGTCAATGTTTACTTTACTTTACAATATTTTTTAACCTACAGTAACCCATCTTCCCAAGTTCCTCTTTCATAAGTTGTTTTTCTTTTCTGTGCAGGAATTCCAGAGAGCTGGAGTCAGATGTGACCATGAGGCTCTGCAGAACATCATCAGATTTCTCTTGTTAACATTCAGGTATCTTTTTTCCTATTATTATCATTATTTGCCTCTGAATTTGCATGTTAAAATGTAATGTTAAAATGTGTGTGTCTAGCTATCATATATTACTTATATTATTTTTAAAGGCCCACATGTTGATTTTTGTTTGCCCCTTTTGAAGTATATTGTTTTAATAGGATTGAAGGATTCATTCAAGGATTCAAGGCTTTTATTGTCATAAGTTGCAAACAGATGAGTAATATCCCTTAGATCAGAGCACGCCTTGTCATTGGCTCTTAATTGCGTATCGTAGCTTTACAATCATCTTCGTTAATTTGCCAGACAAAAGGCAAAATCATGCGTAAATATTTACATTTATCGTAAAGTGTGATAGTTAGCCTTTGTATATTCAGGTCTGCTGGGAAGAGTAACCTCTCTGGGGACGACCTTGTGAAGAGGCTGGAAGAAGGCAGCAGTAAGTGGCCCAAAGCTTCCCTTCAGGTGTTGCACAGGTTGTGGAGTGAACACGGTGCATCAGTCCGTGCTCAGCAGGAGGTCGAGTCAGCGCTTAGCATCGGTCAGGTATGTCCTTATCTCATTTTCAAAACATTACTGGTGACCTGAACACACTTTTGTCTAATTGAAGGCTAATGAGACGTGTTTTTTTTTAGTTAGTGGACATGCAGTGGAAGCTCGGCATGGCAGTGAGCTCCGACACCTGCCGCTCTCTCAACTCCCCATACGTGTCTCTTCTGTTAAAAATCGTTGAACCCTCTGGGCAGATCTGTCAGAAGTCTTTTGAAATGACCATTCCGCAGTTCCAGGTCTGTATTTATTGATGTGAATGTAGTATTGTTGGTAACATTTATTACATGCTTGATTTTTATGATTCTTCTTTTTCCTTTGCAGAACTTCCACAAGCAGTTCAAGGAGATGGCAGCCGTTATGGAGACTGTGTGATGCATCGGAGCTTAGGAGCTGGTTGAAATGACACCCCAGTTTACATGAAACCATTAGTAGAACAGCTTGGCACAGGTGTGTGTGTCTTCTGTCTCATATTGTGGATAAATATTAGGGCAAATGTCGGCTTTGCACTTTAAATGTTACTTAAGCTTCTACATTATTTATCATTAGGAAGTCCAGCTGTTTAAAATAGTAAAATAAATGCTTGTCATCACTTTTTTTAATTCATTGCAAATACGTAAGTTTACTTTCTCCCATTAACTAATGTACAATGAATGCTAATGCAGTCTAATACACGTCAATCTGTAATACTACATATACTGTAATATGAGGTACTGTTAAACTGTATTGCAATATACAGAGAGATGCAATACAATTCAACAGCAACACAAATTACATCCTCCAAAATGAACAAATAGTTACATCAACACCCCTCGAAAACAGAAGAAAAACATATATATATAACCTATGCAAATGTAGGATGCCTTTTCAGGATTGTTGTATTAATATAAGTGTTGTATTTTTATTTTTCACTAGGTGTACCTAATAAACTTGCCACTAAGTGCATATCTACGCTGATAATACTGCAAACCCTGTCAAACAAACAATATGAATAGTGTGCCTCTTTTTTACATAATGGTTAACAATTATATGGTTTTCCATTTGGTTTTGTTCTTTTAGACTGCACAGAATTGAATTACATTTCCATAGTGAAACCATGATCTTTGCCATATTGCTGTATTGTTTACCTGAGGTTAGAGATGGGTGGATATATACTGTATAGTTTTACTTGTTGGCTATTTCTGTTTGGGTGGGAAATCATCCACATGACATTTTTACAGGGCTTTTTCTATATATCTAAATTATGAAAACTTACTTTGTTGTGTTATTTTCTTGGTAATGCTGAAATGGCTATTGTTCGTTACCGTGGAAACCTTTGCTTTTTTTGTTCTGTGGTTAGTCCTCTCTTCATGCAATACAACAATGATGCAAACAATTATTATTAAATGTAAATCTTCATTGCATGGTTATTTGTTGCCAACTTCACTAATCAGAATACATGTAAGGTACTTATTAAGACTATTAGCCACCATCCCTTATTTGCTCCATGTTATACTCTATTCTGTGAACCATATAGGAAAGGATTACCATCTTATTTCAAATTTCGCTGCAATGCATTGTAACCAGTCAAATAGATACAATGTCAACACTCATAACAAAAAAAGAACAACCATATTATTTCATCAACTGGGGGTATACAGTTACATTTCTAATGTGTATACACATAAGGTGACGTGAGGTCTGTAGGGTAGCAGAGCTCTAGTGGCTCCTGCCTGAGTGATGAGGTTATATATGGCACAGATACTATTTTGGGGATAGGCGGCGTCTTAACATGATTGCATTGGGTAGATGGGAACATCTTAGGATATCAGATGTGAGTACAGCTTTCCAAGACTGCTTGTAAACATTTAGTTAAGAACTGCTTAAGTAGAGTACTGCACATACTTCTGCCAACATATTATTTGGCCAAGTCTGGTCTTGAAAACGTGTGCTTAATGTACCAGTTAGCAGTATTGAAAAGTAACCAAGTACATGTTCTAATCTAAAGTACTGTACTTAAGTACAATTTTGAGGAAGTTTACTTAGTATTTCAATTTATTTCTACTTTGCACTTCTACCCCACTAGAATTCAGAGGTAAATAGTGTACTTTTATTCCACTAAATGTATTTAATACTTTTAGTTACTTTGCAGATTTTGAATACAAATGTGAAGTATAAACATCACTTAAATACGACTTTAATCACACCTGGAGTAACACTCAAAAGCTACCCTAGAGCATACAAAGTCATTACAACTATCTGCACCTTTACCAGCTTTAATAAATACATTAATGCATCAGTAATTGTAATCAAAACATAGATTATTATCCTGAAATGGGCCAATTTGCATAATGAGAGTAGGCTACTTTTACGTTAGGTATTCTAGGTATATTTTGATGCCAATGCTTTTGTACTTTTTTTTTACTTGAGTAACATTTTGAATGCAGGACCTTTACTTGGAACATAGCATTCCCAGACTCTGGTAGTTTAACTTAATGAGTAGGCTACTTCTTCCACTTCTGGCAGTTAGGTAGTTACAATTCACAGATTTATGGTCCTGCTGGGGGCTGCAAAAAATGTCCAAACACTACCATGGAAGAGGCTTTCCAGTTATTCTGCACAGGAGGGAAAGGTGGAGCTTGGTCCTGTCACGTTTCACACCGCGCTGCGCCCTGCCCACTCCCCCAGCACATGGGCTGGATGGGCGGGTCGTCAACGCGCAACAGCCGCTCCGCCTCCAAGGCGTTGTGGAAGAAAGGATCACATTTGGAAGACTGCATCTAAAGGCGATAAACAAGCATCAATGTATGTATGTTAGATATATGCAACCTCGTCGTCATGGCTTATAGGATTTAAGGGGTCTATATTAATGCATCCCCCTTTATGCGCTCAGGAGCAACGTTAAAATAAATCAGATCTCTCTGAGCGACTTGTGTTTACACAGGAGCAATCCACAGCCACGTTTTAGCAAGCAAGCTGGGTTGGGACAGTACAGTACAGTACAGTACGGGACTGTTTAGCTTTTTGAGTCACTGCCCATGCAAACAGTGGAGCGCCAGAGCAGGGAAGCAAGGTACAAAATACATGACCTTACAAGTTAATTTACCTGCAATCCAAGAAGGAGAAACTGTGCATCGGAGATATTTTGATAACATGGATTTCGCAGCTGATCGGCAGGGCGAGCACATGTTGTGCATGTAGCAAATCGCTTGGTTATAGGAACTTTCACTGTGGATGTGGACAAGGAAACTGTTGCAAACTAACTACAACTACTGCGATCTTGCTTGTAGGGAATGGTAGGATACATCGACATCCTTTTTTGAAAGTAGTCTTTAGTCCCACATCGCTGTCAACGAGCTGAAAGTCGACATGGAGAGTCAGGATGAGAGGGAGAGCAGCCCCCCGAAGTCGGACAGGACTTTCTCCCTGACTTACATCGGCTGGTCCTCGCTCGACAGGCGGTCCACCCTGCCCATGCTGCCGTGGCTGGTGGCGGAGATCCGGAGGAAATGTGAGAAAGGCGACTGCGGCCCCGTGGTGCAGCCGAGAGAGGTCCAACTGGCCCTCAACCCCCCCTTCATCCGATGTGTGCCCTCCAACAGCAACAACTCTTCAGTCTTTATATTTGAACACAAAGCACAGCTCATCTCTCGCTTCATCCACAACAGCAATGACCTCACCTACTTTGCCTATCTCCTGCGGGGCCAGCCTGACAACCCAGAGTCTGAGATGTCCTGTCACGTCTTCAAGGCCGGAGACCCCAACCAGGTAGGCCTGTCCAGGTGTCAAAAACACCTTTACACGTGTCACAGCAGCAACTAGACCAGGAAGAGAGCAGTACACCTAAATTCATGGTAAAGAAAAAGACACTTAAACAAAAATAATAAAGGGATCTGTAAATAACTCAAATTATAAATATATTTATGTAGTATTGCTATAGGCACTTGCACTCACAAAAGTTCCGTCTATCTTTGTCATATTTATTTCCAAAGGGATTATAATTTAACCTGTCCTAAAGCTCCTCAATTTAAAATCCACTTTGATGTCAGACTTCACAGTTATCCCCACCTGTTTTTTTCCCAATGACCAATATGAATTGTGTAAACAGAAGACAAAGGAAGGTCCTGCCAAGCCTGATTTGAAATCTCCTTTAGGTGACAACAATGTATTTTAATCTCAAACAGACAATAGATTAGTAAATGGTCCAAACATGTTTGCCTTGGTATTAAGTATTTAGGCCACTGGTCGGTGGTAATGATAAACGGAGCACACTGGATTTTGGGCAAAGTTAATCCATCTCTGTGCTTCCTCTATAAGGGGTCAGCCATCTCTTTGGAAAGGTTTCAACTAATGATTACTTGAATTGTCGATACATATGCAGATTATCTTCTATAATAATCATTCTGTCTATACTATACTAATGTTCAAGTCCAGATCAAAAAAATATTCAATTTAATATTAGATGTTTTATTTTTTCTGTTTTTGAGAAGGGACAATGCACAAAGAGCATACAATGAGATATGTAGTTGTCATTGGAGTAAGGAAGAAACACATCAAAACAGTTCAAAAAAGCACGCAATCTCCATATATGAGGGGCTCAAAATAGCATTTACGATTAATTGATTACCAAGATGGTTTGGGATATTTTTCTTCTGTTGATGCCATGGACTGCTGATTGTTTCAGATGTTCTCCCTGGTAAACATAGTGTGACAACAACTGAATCGGCACAATATTTAGTCAGCAACATTTAGTCAGCAACATTTATGCTGACCAGTTGAGTAATAAACCCAAAAATGTGGTAAACATTCCAAAATCAGGAACGTGGGAGTTTTAAATAATGATCATGCAATCAGTTTTTTAGGTCTTTGCTGAAATGCAGTCATAGTGTATGTCTGAGACATTGCCATCAAGAGCTCATCCCATTGGCGCTGATGTGTTTGTGTCTACTCTGTATACGTGTGTTTGTGTGTGTGTCTGTACGTTTGCTTGCATGTCACTCAGAGTATGCAGCAGTGAATAAGAAGTGCACATGTTTTGTGTGTTTACGAATCATTGAGTTCAGGGTTGGGCCAACATGATTATTCACCTGCTGTAAGACAAACTGAAGTCTGTATTATTACTGTTATTTTCAATGGACAAGGAAACCTTCACAAATAATGTTCTCTAACAGATAGCCAGCTCATGTTTGCTCACATTTCTGCATTGATCTAAAATACGGCCTTGTTGTATCATGTTTCCTGTGGTATGTGCCAGCTCACAGGCTGTTTGTCTGCTGGTGAAAGCTGAGAGTAGAGGCAACACATTCATGGCAGACGCACTCTCGAGGTGTCTGGTGTTTCCAGCAGTCAGAAAACTATCCTGAACATACCTCATTGAACATTATTACGCAACAAAAACTGGTTTGGCAGCCAGTGAGCTAGCAACCAGTAGCCTACATGGTGAATCAGGTGGAATGCATGGCTTATTCGACCAGTACACCGCTGCCATGTAAACAACCTCTTGCAGTTAATGATTTATATTTGTAAATCCTTTTTATTTTAAATACATATATTATTATCGTGCTACTGTAATTTTTTCCTTTGTCCAAACTGAGTTTAGAGACATAATTAGTCTTTGGCTTGTTGTGGACTGACAGGCATATTTTTAAATCTATTTTTAGCTGTAGACATGACACGGGTACATTGTGTAAAGCCTAAGAAAAGGCTGGCATTCACCAATACAATGTGAAAGGTTAAAATGAAATGCGATCATGATGTCTTAAAGAGCAGAAGCTTAGTTTGCTCATCTGGATTTAGGTTGAAGACAAAGAAAGTCTAATACATCACAGTCTAAAGATAAATATGGCATGCCTCCTTATGTCTGTTCTTTTGTTTGAAAGATTGGGTGCTTCAAATCAAGTTTGACTTCCTCAACTTGAAATACAACTTCTGTTCTCACATGTATTTTTTATTAAAACGAATCAGTTATGCATTAGGTGCAGCCAGTCTGTCATTAAGGGCTCACTCAGTCATGTCTTGACTGTTAATTGGTGTATCCATGACAGCAGGTTGTACATCATCATTTACCAGACACTGTCATTTTGATCTTCACTTGGCTCTGAGATTGGGATACTCCCATCTGTCTTCAGTGAGACTCTCATTGTACAAATGTAACACTGACCTAACATGTCTCAATTGTGCCATTATCAAGCCAGGATTGACATTCCCATCCTGCACAGTGTTAACCTCACAGTGTAAACCACAGACCACCTCTGCTCTCACTTGGAAATGGGCCACAGTGGAGTCTCTCACTGGGTGACCCTCTGCTGTCTTGTAAGTGCCGGTCATCATTCAGCTACACGATGCACTCATGAGTCAAGGCCAAGGTCGACTGCAATACAAAACTATAGGTTACTTACGTAACCCCAGTGTCAGAGTAACATGAAGTGAGATGTCTCACGATGGGATGCGCCTCATCGCGGAGCAAACAGAAGCACCAATCTCATTACGGACAGAGCCCAGGATGCAGCCAGACCCTGAGTCGAAAGAGCTCGTGGACCCGAGGGTGCCTGCGAACTCTGACTCGTATGGGCCCCACAGCAATTGCTTCCACAAACCAGTGGGAGAGCCGTTGCTTAGTAACAGGCTTGCCCTTATAAGGGTTAGCCCAGGACACAAGGGGTTTGGTCATTATGACGAAGCACCCTTGATCCGTCCCTGTACGTGCGTAAAGCACGGGCTGGACACGGCAAATCCGGCTGCTGTTCCCCGGAGGAATACAGTGGTGGGGAGGATGCCTCAATGTCAAATGTGGTACCTGAACCAACCTCCTTAAGATAAAGGCAGGGTTGGGCTTCAACCACACTCTGTTTGCCCTGGGGCGTGCCGAGTGCCTGAAGACTACACATAGCGCATGAGTGCCACTGGCTCGCTTGGCAGCTGCCAGGGTCAGCTTCATGTCACACTGTATTCAGATTGTACCACTCACGGGCCAAGCCCATAGAGCCAAGCGCTCTGGGTGTGGGTGAAAGATCGCCCCCCCCCCCGCTTGGGACAGTATGTCCCTGCGTAGTGGGAGCTGCCATGGCTGCCCGCACAGCAGCTGATATATCTCCACTAGCCAGTACATAGCTGGCCAGTGCAGAGCTATCAGAATAAGTGTGTGGCGTTGCTCTCTCACTCTGGCCAGAGTTGGGGGTATCAGAGCCAGGGGTGGGAACGCGTACAGAAGGCCCGGGGGCCAATCGTGCGCGAGTGCATCCACGCCTAACGGTGCATTTAGATCGCGCATCGACAAGAACAGCTGACACTGAGCGTTGTCTTTCGATGCGAACAGATCCACCGCGGCTCTGCCGTAACGCACCCACAGCTAGCTCACAATCCTTGGATGTAGAGTCCAGTTTGCATAAAGTGGTATACCTCTGGACAGTAGATCTGCCCCGAGGTTCATCACAGAGAGGAGACGTCTACCGCTCCATAGGATAAGTTTGCGCGCCAGTGTGTGTAACTGGAGAGAACGCAAACCCCCTTGGCGGTTAATATACGATATTGTGGTCGTATTGTCTGTCCTCACGAGGACGTGATGTCCCCTGAGGAAAGGCAGAAAGCGTTTTATGGTGAGAAACACCGCTAAAAGCTCCAGGTAATTTATGTGCGCCCGCTGGAGGTCTCTGCTCCAGAGACCCCTCACCGGGCGACCTTCATAAATACCTCCCCAACCTGTCAGACATGCGTCTGTGGTGACCACTTTCCGTGAAAGAACAGCACCCATAGGCTAGGGATGCCAGCGATTATTCGATTATTCGAATATTCGTTACAGTCTCCATAATCGAATATTATTTTTAAAAATCGATTTTATTTATATATTTTTTTTTTATTATTTAATTTTTTTTTATTATTATTTATGTTTTTTTTTTTTTTTTCTGGCTTAGTTTCAACCAAAATATATATATAAATATATATATGCTAATAATAGTAATAGTATTAATAATTGTAAATGGCCATTGGTCACACCACCAGTTTGTTTTACTGTAAACTTGGAGGAAGCCTGCGCAGAGCAGACTGCTGCTGCAGCAGCTACACACCGACCCCACCCCCGCCCCCCCTCTCCCTCTCTCGTGCGACTAAAGATGAACAAAGCGGCAGGTAAAAAGAGTTCCTCCTCGTGGAACTACTTCGAACTTACAAGTCCAAAGGAAGTTAAATGCAAGCTCTGCGAAAAGACGTTGGTCTATCACAGCTCAACCTCAACAATGCGTTCGCATTTGAGTGCGAAGCACGCCAAAGAGGTTACAGAGAAAGACACAGCACAGCTGGCCATTACCAACTTCACTTCAAGGCCACGTCGTTGTGATGACATGCTTGTTTGTTGTTTGTGCTGTTAAACATGTTCCAGTAAAGACAACAACGGAATTCCTTTTGTCTGATTTTTTTTTTTTTCTCCCGCGGGGGGGGGGGTCGAATAATCGATTATTATTCGCCAGGGCTGCCGAATAATCGATTTTGATCATGGTCAGTTTCTGGCAACCCTACCATAGGCACACCTCGTACTAGAAAAGTCGGGTGCAGCCAGTGGCACAGTGCCATTACGCATTTCACAGTAACCATCATTCTCCGCGCACGCCGTACTCGGGGCGGGCTGCGACCTCTGCGTCTTCGGTGCTTTAAACCGAGTAGGGTTCGAGGCAGCTTGGGCGAAGGACTGCTGCTGCGAAGGACTGCTGCTGCGAAGGACTGCTGCTGCGAAGGACTGCTGCTGCGAAGGCAGCGGCTAGACCCTTCGAGGGAGGCAGAGGTGGAGTGCCTTGTCCTCCTTCTTTTTCGACTCACACCTCCTTTGCATGGAGGCGAGAGCGGAGCCGAAAATTCCCTCTGGAACGATGGCATATCCAGCACATCCTCCTTTTCCCGGTCTGGGAGGTTGGTGAGGTTGAGCCATCTCGCTCTTTCCTGCACCACCATGATCCCCATTGCCTTGCCCGTGGCCTGGACGGCGCAGCGTTGGACACGGAGACAAATGTCCGTGACCGCTGCCATCTCGTCCAGAGTGGCTGCCCCCGGGTTACCCGACAGGTCCTCGCAGAGCTCCGCTTGGTAAGCGGTTAGCAGCGAGGACACATTCAGGGCCCTGGCGGACAACGCTGCAGCTTTGTAGGACCGTTAAGTCATTGTCGACTGAAATCGGTCCGACTTTGCTGGCAGCGTGGGGTTCCTGCTTGGTAACCTCAATGGGTTCACTCTCTGCGGCGGACGCCCCCGTGTCTTGACTGCCGGCCAGCGGGTCAGTGGACATGGGGGGGTCCTGCTCCGTAGTAGAACCTTTATTTACCGACTGGCTAGCTTGGCGTGCTAGCCGTCGGCGGAGGCTCTTCACGGTGAAGCGGACACAATGTCCGCACGAGCCGGGCTTGTCGATAGCGCCTCGGGCGTGTTCCAGCCCGAGGCAGGACGAGCAGACCTGGTGTGTGTCTGCGCCCGAGATCTTCAACCCGCAGCCGCAGAGTCGAGCCACCGAGTCCCTGACTCCTCTGGTGTGAGGGAGAGAGGCGTCCATCTTGTTCGCCTCGTGGCGTGGAGAGGGCCCGCTCTCAACAGGTAAGATGGGAGAAAAAGATGTTACCACCCTGTCCTTAATCCGGAGAAAAGGACGGTGTGGGTCTTTTACTCCCGGAGAATACTGACTGGTGTGACGATATGCTCCTTTAATCATTTCTTCCTCCGTGTAGAAGAGAAAAGAAAAAACTTCCTAGATACCGTGGTGTCAATAGTGAGGGAGCGAGCTAGCAACAGGTGTGCTGCTAGCTTAACAAAATCAGACCTACCTTACTTTCCGGGGAAGAGAAGGGCGAGGTCGATTTTAATACTAACTGGCGTTAGTATTACCGTCTTCCTGCAAAGCAGAAGGAGTAGCCGGCGAGCGCCCGTCGACCGAAATGGATATTTGGGTTCAGTCTGTGGACCATTAAGCTTGTCCGGCTACTATAGAGATGTGCTCTGAAGTGAGAAGAGGTGTTTGAATGACGCATGCGTCGTGGCGCAAACTACTTATAGGGGGTGAATTCCCCGACGCTGACGTCAAGATCACCAGCCAATCAGGATTGGCGTAATGAGATTGATGCTTCTGTTTGCTCCGCGATGAGGTGCATCCCATAGTGAGACATCGCACGGAGTGTTATGAATGAGAACTCTCTATTAGCATTAAGGGAACTTAAATGTACATTTTATATTCCACCTGTTATGGAACATAAAACAAAGACATTTTCTATTTGCTGCTATTGGGAGAGGAAGGTGTTAATACAGTTGCTGTGTCACACCTGTGCTAGCTTTGGTTAGCTAGGGAATGTGAAGTGGACGTGCACATGATCCGATTTCTTGCCAAATGAGAAGCTAAGGATCCTGGATTCTTATCTGGTTTTCATGAGATGATAAAGTACTTTAGTAGTAGTAGTTTCTGGAAAACGTGCCTTGAGAACAAATTGACTTTAGCAGTACAATACAATACAATACAATACAATACAATACAATACAATACAGTACATTGGTAACAGTGCAAAGGTTAAGTTTTATAACCAACACATATTGTTGTTGTTAGACGTTGTACTGCAATGACATACCAACTTAAAGACACACCACATCCCTCCATCACGTGTTATTTAATGTAACATAGTGTAAAGACGGATGTTAAGTTTGCTTCATCTCTCAGCTGTCTTGATACGTTATGATTTTCACTTATACAAGTTAATACAAGCTTGTTGGCCCATGCCAAGGTGACATGTGATCTTTTGTCCTGCTTTGTTTTGCTTTGAGACATGAACTTTCACTTGTTACACTACAGAGACTAGTTTGTCCTCAGGCTGATGGAAAAGCACGGGGATGACGTCACAGTAAGGTCCTCTAGAACCAATAAAGTTCCAGTCACACAAAGACAGTTATGTTTATAAAACTTTATTTATCCAGATTTCAAATTATATTCTCAAATGACACAGTTCTTCTCAGTTGCCTATATTTTGGTTTCTGGATGATTTATTTTCTTTTTTTGTTTGTTGGGTTCAACTGTTGAAATTTGACATTTGAAGTTTGGAAAACTAAGTTAATCTCTAACTTGATGCTCTTGTTTTCTATTTATTTAGAGTAAGTTTACAACAACTTACATTGATTACTTTTATGTTTCATTTAGGAAATATAGTTGTTCTACCTGCACTCTATAGTACAGTCAAAGGCTAGACATACAGGAAAAGGGGAGAGAGATGGCTTACAGCAAAGCAGCACAGGTTGGATCTGAACCCTGGGTTCTGCGCTAGGGCCATAGGTTACATATTATAGTACATAGTTACCTGCTTTACCATGTTAACTACCGTGGTGCTCCATATTAATTTCTGTCAAAGTAAAAACATGTAATCTTGGATTGCTCCTGTTTTGACATCGGGTATTATCTTCAATGCCACTGTTTCTGTCTGATTCCATCCTTATCTGGTGTATGATTATAACCTGTGTGTCTAACTAGGCCTAATTGTGGATGGTGTGGGCGGTGTGTTGGGTTTTCAACCATATACAGTCTATGGTTTCAACGTGGTTAGGTTAAACAGTGGCAATAAGGGCAACACAACTATCTGCAGGCTAGCCTATTGTTTGACCAGATATTATTAGGGTCTACTTGGAGGTTTGACATGACATGAGCCATGCACTGAGCGCTCAGGACTCCTCCAGCTCACAGGGGAAAATCCTCCTGTTTGTTTTCACCTAAGCTCTAAAGCTGCCAGAGTTTATATAGGCAGGCATTGGATCACAACCAGTGTCACTAATATTGGTTGATAGAGCCAGGCAATGATGGGTGAAGGTTAGATGTAATAACCAGTTTGAAAAACCGTAAGAAAGGGAGTGTTTGAATAAATGGAAAAAAACCTCAAGGCTCTTCCCAACAGCTTTTGGCCTGTCTGTGCCTGTCCCTAACCAAGAAATGAGGGCCCTTACTGACTCTGTATTGGGTTAACTACAAATAATTAATCAGAGGAAATGGCGCTCTGGCTTCATCTTACACATGTATAATCTAGCATTGCCTTTAAATGTTAAGTCAGCGCTGTCATTTTTTTCTACACGGGCCTAGTTGCGTGACGGATCAGATACTGCAGCTGTGATCCTCAGCCACCAAGGCCTCTACCTTGATGTCATGGTGTCAGCACGGCTTTTTCCAATGCTTTTTTAAATCTAATTTTGTTTTTCAAACACTAAATAAGGTTGACATACTTCAGGATTTTTGTGTACACATGTGTAGATATTTGTTTCCGCACCTTGAAGTTAACTGTTCTCTCAAAAGATTCTTAGAAAGTTCTTAAGGATTTGAGAAAAGTAAACCAGCTGTTACAAACTGTTACCAAATCAATTACACAGGTCAGTTTGGTTCCAGTTGAACAGATGACTGTTTATGTATGAACAACCAAACACCACCTGCCCTATTCCTCATCTCAATGCAGCCCTCTGTCACCAGCCACGCACAGCTCCATGCTTTGGTTTTGGAAGGTAGGCCCTTGGTAAATGAGACTTTAAAATAGCCACAGCAGCAAAATGGCAGACATATACTTGATCTCTGTGTCTCAAACATACACGGGACTCCGCGAGAGGCAGGGATACACTTTCTCAGGATGTTTCACTACATTCACAATCATTCTTTTACTGTTTGTTTGCCCTCCATTCTGGTCACACCTATAAAGAGGGACCACTTTTGTTACATAACTTCCCTCCCTGGTCTACAATATAGGCATATTTGCTCAACAGTCAATAGGGGACTCTTATCAGATAGACACTGTTTGTTTAGCACTCATTCTTTTGAGAAACACGTTATTTGTCTGACCTTGACTCCGGTTTGGTTCTTCTTGTTAGCACTTTTGCTTTTTAGAGATGTGGAAACTCATAGGCTGTCACTCCGGTTGTGTCTGCTTAAGTGGTTGTGATGTACTGAATGATGGATTGGCTTCAAATTCCCAAGTATTGCTTAAGAATGTGCATTGAAAGACTTGTGTTTTTACTTTCAACTTGCTTTTTTACTGGTTGCCATTTACCAAAATTAATTTCCTGTTGGATGGAAAAAGCCATCCCTGCAGGCGGTCAACGAGGTGTAGTGCCCAAACGAGTGTAGCAGAAACGGGCTGAGTGACCTTCAAGTCTAGTTCTTTCCAGTGCTTTTGTTTTTGTCTTCTGCACGATAGAGTGTGGGCGTTTCCTGTCTCCATGCCTGTTTCTATACCAATGCAGTGTTTGCTCTGTCTGTTCTGACTAGATTTAGTTAGTTCATAATGTAGTCGCAGCATGAGGTCAGGTCATGTTATTTGTATATCAAAACAAAAGAGTTGTTTGGTGAACTGCAACTGTCAGCTAAACACAGTTCTACTTGTTCTGTGTTGACCTCTGCTTGAGCATTAGGTCTACATGTCTGTTAGAAAACAGCTGCATTGATATGATTTGATTTTTAATATAACTTTAAACTAGTCATAAACTGTTGATTATTGTTGAGCTATGTTATTTATCCAGGTGTAAGAAGAGCTGCAGGGAAAAGCTCCTCTGGCATGTGGTTCCTGTTCACTTCCTTTTCCCTATTGTTGTGCTTTTTCTTGTTAATGTCTTCCTATTCATTCTGTGTCTTTGTTCCACTCTCCTTTCTTACAGGTCCCCGAGGTGATCAGCAGAATTCGCCAAGTGTCCAAATCGGCGCTAAAGGGAGACACCAAGCCCAAACAGGAAGCTGAAGAGGCCTTCTACAACTCCCAGAAGTTTGAAGTGCTTTATTGTGGCAAGGTAAAAAATAATTCTCAAAAAACAAATCTTTCCATTTCATTAGGCCATTATATTAATGCGGTTACATTTCCGAAACAACTCCAGGTGACAGTTCTGCACAAAAAGGCTCCATCCACACTCGTTGATGACTGCATTGATAAGTTTCGTCTGCATGAGGTCGAGCGAAAGCGCCTGCGCCTGCTAAATGGCCAACGGGGGTCCACGGAGAATGCCCCTGTGGAGTTCCTTATTGGGGAAGATGGAGACCCCCTCTCCTCTGTTCTGAATAAGAGTGTACAAGCCCCGGAAAGCCC
Organism: Pseudochaenichthys georgianus; assembly: GCF_902827115.2. NCBI lineage: Eukaryota > Metazoa > Chordata > Actinopteri > Perciformes > Channichthyidae > Pseudochaenichthys > Pseudochaenichthys georgianus. The sequence goes on along the minus strand of NC_047523.1, from coordinate 31,337,213 downwards.
AGGAGTGGAGGAAGTGAATGGAGGTGGAGGTAAGAGTCTCATACAGATTGAGGATTAGCTTTAGCTCATAAATCAAAATCGGTTTGTAGCTGGTTTTTTGTCAATTGCGTGTGATACGACAAACTGAGATTGAGAAGGCAGTTTGTACCGTTGTCGTTGTCTAAAATGTTTTATTTAAAATAAGAAGTGATAGTCCTTCTTGCTAAATAAGCCTATAGCTCTCTGAATTGGTTGAAAACAAAGCTTTACTTACCAGGCAATAAATCAGCCTCCTCACCAGTTGATAATTAATGTAGAAGATCTGATGCTAAATAGCAATATAAGAAATGGCATATTTGTTGTGTTGAAGGTTAGACCTAGACAGTATATATTTTTACCAATAGTAGTTTTTTCCTTGATATAATATTTAAGATAAGTTGATGATTTGGTTAAGCTGGAAACATTGTCACACGTGATGTCATGTGTTGACCCTGTACACCAAAAGGATGGTGGCTATAAATCCCAGAAATCTGAAATAAACAGAAACGTTTATTGTTGTCTATGTGTTTCAGGTAAAGGCCTGTCTAACAGCGGCAGTCAGAGCAGTCTGCGAGGAGCAGCGTTCCCCGAGTGCATCCTGGAGGATTCTGGGTTTGAGGAGCCTCAGGAGTTTCGAACCCGCTGCAGCAGCATGGCAGGGAGTCTGCAGAGGAAGCCGGGGGAGGGGGTCATCATGGGTCCCACCCGCCGCAGACACTCGAGCGCACCAAACCATGTCCAACCATCCGATTCAGACAAGAACCGCACCATGCTGTTCCAGGTAAAAGGAAATGTAGAAATGCTGTGGATTGACTTCCATGAAAAGTGAAGATATACTGTGGTTTTTTTCTGATATCTTGGTTTCAGTAGCAGCTCAGATGTTTCTTATCTCCGTGTCCAGTTAACTGTGGACCCACAGTCCGTTGGCAGAGCACAGCACTATTAGCAATGTTATCGAATTAAAACCAGCTTAGTTTGCACCCAGATGCTGGCCAGGATCAAGGGTCTATTGTATTTTAATTATAGCCATTTTCCATGATTGCTTTGTGTGCTTTTGGTATAGAAGAAGGGGGCGGTGGTGGCGAAGTCGATTGGGACTTGGCTTGGCAACTGGAAGGTCACCAGTTCAAGTCCCGGCAAGACCAAGTGCTACCGAGGTGTCCCTGAGCAAGGCACCGTTCCCCACACTGCTCCCCGGGCGCCGTTCAAAATGGCAGCACACTGCTCCTAACACTAGGATGGGTCAAATGCAGAGAAACAATTTCCCCACGGGGATTAATAAAGTATATCAAATCGAAGTGCAGTTGTACTGAATTGTAGTACATGTTTGGTTTATGTGTGGTTCACTCCTCAATAATTTGAACTAAGCAATGTCATATAATATGCTACATCAGTTGACTTTTTAGAACACATATTACTGGGTGGGTACACGACAGAAAATATCAGATCAGAACATTAAATACCAAGGAATTCACATTCAAGAATCTGCGCACGATAGCTGTAACAATTTGCCCTCATTAAAGCACATCGACCATACGCCATAGGTTTCCATCTTGTTTCACTTGAGTCCCATCTGTCACACCAGAAAACCAAATGCTTGCTTGCTTGACGCTATATGTCATTGAAACCCTCCCTGCATTTAGTTCTGAGCTTCTTGCCGCAGCAAATCATTTTTTATGTACCCGTGGCTGGCAGTGGTGATGTACGGACTAGCTCCGCCGTGTGTTGCCGCTCCAGATAAAGAGGCTGTAACTCCTGAGTAGAATGTGTGAGTGCCGCGCTACTTAAATGAAAAGCTAACACTTCATGAAAAGCTTGCGGGCTTCAGAGTGAGCCAGCTGCCAGTCCTCACACATCATGTCCATTTCCTCATGAAGCTCATTTTAAAATCTAGAGCACAACGCTCAATATGACACTCCACATTGCAGTCAATTATGGGGGAAATCGTTGTTGCAGACTTGTTGACCTCGATTTTAAGTTGGCTAGTGTGTTTAGTATGTTATTCAAAGTGTCTCAGTCAGGACAGTCATCGTAGCCCTTGTCATGGGATACTCAGATTACATTAAGTTTCCATAAACCACAATCAAAATAAACGTATTATTGTTTTGCGTTTGTACTTTTTAATGAATCGCTATGTGTGTTTCGCATGAATTTGAGCATAATACCCTTCTGTGTTTTTCAGGTTGGGCGTTTTGAAGTAAATCTCATAAGTCCGGAGAGTAAGACGGTGGTGCTGGAGAAGAACTTCAAAGATATCTCATCCTGCTGTCAGGTTGGTTGATTTTTACCTCCTGTCTTTGCACTAAAAGCCTCTCTTTTCTGTCTCTGATCCCTAGTGACAAGATAAGCCCAGACTCATTCCAGGCATTTCTTTTCTAGACATCTAATGCATTACTTTCTGTCTTTATATCAAAGTAGGTCTTTCATTTAATTGTATAATACATCTCTATCAGTGCTGTCGAACAATCCTTTTTTACTGCCTGATGTCCTATCTCTGCATAGAGATAATGCTCTGTGTAGTGTCATTTTACTAATTCAATAGAAAATGGAATTGGAGAATCTCAGGAGCCATTATGGTGTCAGTGAAAACGTTATGTTATGTTGCTATACTGATTAAAAAGATCCAACAGAAAGCCTTTCCCTTGCTTCATTCTAATCTCCTGTTTGTCTTGAATTTGTTGCAGGGTGTCAAGCAGTCCGACCACTTTGGATTCATCTGTCGGGACCCAGTAGAGTCTGGTCCCAGTCAGTATGTGTGCTACGTGTTCCAGTGTGCCAGTGAGTCCTTGGTAAGCCACACCAAACATGAGCATTCACATGACTGAAGCTTTTGTTCTTAACCTCATGGTTTTATTGTAATCTTTATTGACGATGTGTGTGTTTGTGTGTCCTTTTTTCATCCTGCTTGTGACTGAATGTGTCAGGTGGATGAGGTGATGCTGACCCTGAAGCAGGCCTTCAGTACGGCCGCAACCCTGCAAAGCAACAAGACCCCCATCCAGCTCTGCGAAGCCTGCCCCATGCATGACCTGCACAAGCTCTGCGAGAGGATCGAAGGTAAGTCAACTCTCTGGCTTTACTTATGATTATATTGATGGACGGTCTTTTTTCTCAGAGTTAAAGCCACAAAAAAGAAGATTCTTATATCCCCTTTCTGTTTCGAGGTCTCTACCCACCCAGGGCAAAGCTAGCCATCCAAAAATATCTCTCCCAGCTGACTGACACTGAGCAGGTTGACGTTTTTGAGCGAGTTCAGGTAAGGTTGGCTCTGCTTAGAGAAAGAACACTTTATTATCGGACAAATGAGTGACAACTTGACCGTATTTTCTTTGAATTTCTTTCACAAATACAAAGCAGTGTTGTTTTTACATCTTAAGTTACGAGTGTGTGTGTTGTGTCTGCAGAGGTTGAAGCCCGGGTCAGACCAAGAGGAGAACGAGCTGGTGATTCTCCATCTGAGACAGCTCTGTGGAACCAAACAGAAGACCCATCTCCACATTGGAGAAACCCCCCAGGTGAAGAATTAACAATGTTTATGCTGAATAAAACCATGTAGATTTAATTACAGAGATTTGACTTTAAAATGACTGATATCTAAAGAAAAGGCATTTTTTCTCTCCAATCAAAATCAAATGGTTGAGGGTGACTGCCCCTTGACATTTAGTAATAAAGGGACGATAAAGGAATTGTTTTTTTGTTTTCTGATAGAATGGCACATAAGTTATCTTATCCCTCTCAACCTCTCTTTGTTCCTGGAATTCTTACTAACGTTTCTGTTGTACTTTGTGTTGATTGACATGCTTATTTACCCCAACACAAGACCCTTTGAGTACTTGAATTCCAACAAACGGGTCGAACTGGGTTTTCTATCGGCGATGCAACTCTTCTGTGAACACTTAAAGGGTTGCTTGGAATGTTTTAGAATTTAAGTATTTTGTGATCGCTTCTACTGATGCTAAAACCTCAATAAAATAAAGTGCATTACCTCCCATCTGAAAGCAATAGGTTCCTTTAAGAAATCTAAGTTGGTTATCAATTGACTCACCGTAACCTTCCATTTGTTCATTCAAAGAATATGAAATAATGAGTTGTTGATTCTTACTTTAGCATGATCTTGATCTAATCATACAATATTATTCTTCACCAAGTGGTTTGCTGCTGTTTGCTTGCAGAGTTTGGGTACTAAAGGCTCACATTGAAAGTCACATTTGTATTAATTATGTCTGTTTTCTTTCTGCCCGTTGCTATCATCTGACAGAATGCACCAAACAGCCCCTCAGCAGCAGACGGCTCAGCCACCAGCAGCCGCTTCAAACTCGATGTTCTGAAGAATAAAGCCCGCACCTCCCTCACCAGCTCCCTGGAGAACATTTTTGCAAGGGTGGGTCACAAAAGAGGGTTATTTTATACCACGTTTTCTTCATTCTAAATGTAATCCCTCACTGTCCCCAGACAGAATTTAACCCCTGTGCTTTGTACCTTTTATGTGTCTCTCTGCGCTCTCAGTGCATGTGTCATTGTCATCCAGGGGATTTGGATTGATCCTTATCTGCCAGTGAGACGGCAGAATAATTCCTTAGTAGCAGGATCCAGGCAATCTTAGGCAAACCTCTGCTGCCCTCTGTTATTGTCTTAGAGCTTTAGCTGAACAGTGAGCCTATAATTGTTAAATTACAGAAGTCAGGAAATGTTTCTTTCCCATTTAGATTTTCTGATTCATTTGTCCCATGTTTTACTACATTTTTGACATTACATTCACAACGTTTGACTTGAGCAATTGGTTTCTTGTGAAAAAAGGTTGTGTTAACATGGTTTTCATTTATATATATCTTTTGTTTTTAAACCTGTTCAGGGTGCCAGCCGGATGCGGGGCCGTTTGGGGAGCATGGGAAGCCTCAGCAGTTTTGAAAGGGTAAGTGTCCTTGAGGGAGAACATGATAATTCCCAGAACTTCGCTCCAGGGACTCTGGGAATTCTCACTTTTAACCCAGTGGTCCTTCTCACAAAATAACAAGTGAGATAGCCATGCTTTCACTTTGATCAGTCACGTGGCGACATTATTCTGCTCTGCATTATTCCCACAAAGTGTCATGATGCAGCTGCTGCATTGGCCTTAAGTCAGAAGAATACAGCTGGGAGTGTACAGAGCTGTCAGGGAACCAGTTGGTGTTGTTGGTTCCACTCTGTCACTGCTCTGCAGAATGTGAAGTGACTGTGTGATGTAGTCCCCCTGACTCCCCACCAGTCATCATGTAGTTAAGAGCACTCAGGAGTGCAATGCAGGGCAGCTTAAAAGAAACATGATAAAAATCAATCCAGCAGATCCAAAGATATTGTCTCTTTTTGTTCCACACACACATCTTCCTTATCAAAGAATATGCCTACATTGCCCATAATGCAATAGTGATGACGTAGACATTAGCTGTTGACCTAAAGTCATTTTATGTAAAGCGTCTTTAAGCATTAGGAACAGCGCTATAACAATAGCATGTAATATTATTATTAGGGCCTGAGCTCGACTGAGTCGGAGCGAAGATTGAATTCCTTGTGATTATTTGTATTATTATTTTTCTCGACATAATTTACTATCTCTTTTTTTCTCTGATGTTTTCGACATACTTGTTCTTTTTAGAATGTACAGACTGTCCTAGGTCATTTTTTTTTACATTATTTGACATACATACTATGTCATTTTTTGCATATTTTCATCATAATATACTATGTGGTATTCTTTCTCATATTTTAGACATACTATACTATTAGGTTTTTTTCTGAGATTTCCGACTTACTAGACTGTCGTATTTTCGACATTATTTTTTTCAATTTTTTGTGTTTGTTTGTGTGCGTGTATATGTTATTGTTTGTGTGTCTGCATTAGTGTGTGTGTGTGTGTTTCTGTGTGTACGTGTGTGTTTTTGTTTCCAAACTTGTAATCAGACCCATCAAGCTGTCTCAAGTAACATCACTTGAGCCCATTCTTTGATTTCACATAGCTCCCTCCCTCGGGCAACAAAAGGCTTTTTTTCACATATGCAATAGTTATCCCCATTACCTGCAAATAGAGCTTGATGTGTAACATCGGTGAAGTTCCTCTTTAGGGATGTGTAGCTCTTACTTGTACTTAACACACAGAGATATGAAATGGACCCTCCACATAGCTGTCATACAGCTCACGTTGCCTCTTCTATAATCATGCCATGTCAGATTTATAGGAAATATGTAGCATCAGATTAGGGGAAATGATTTACAGCAGCCTTCAAATCGCAGCGCCAAGTGATGGGATTGTATTAAACTGCCAAATCTGACTTACTATCACCAAATCAACCAATACTTGCTGTTGCAAGGGCCAAGTATAAGTCATTTCATAATCATATTGTGTTTTATAGATATCATTCTGTTGTTATTCAATAAAAAAGATATGACAACATGACATGCGTTTATATCCTTTATGTATAAGGACAATCTGGTGTCTGTGCTTTCAAAGCTCCCCTGAGCCCCTCTATTGTTATAGTAGCATGTTGTTTTCCTTCTGATAATGTGTACAAGTAGTCATCTGGGGATTGTGTCAGGATGCCAAAGTCAAGCAGGAAATTCTAGTCAGGATGTCCAGTTGTGCTGAGCCATGCCGGCCTTGGCTTCCTATTTTCTTAGCCCTCTCATAGGACACAGCTCTAAACAGACATTGATCCACTGAGTCACTTTATCTCCCCAGTGCTTCCTAAAATCTACTAATCACAGTTAAGCTGACATTGACATTTAGCATGATTTACCTTGTGATTAGCAGTGCAAGGACGTTTGAGTGGGTGCAGACCTTGCATGCCTTTTTTTTCTATATATTTTGAAAAAGCAGAACAAATATTGCCCGCGTCATGTCAGATCTTACAGAGGGAGGACTGTAAAAGCATGAAGGGAGGCTATTGGAGGGTTTTCATGAGGCTTTGCGCCACTGAGGTCCTCCCCACCAATAGTGTGCGACGCTGTGAGTCACAGGACTGTGTCCATTAGAATACAATAGATGGTGGGAGTTGTATTGCATAAGGCGACACTGAGTAAAAGAGTGTTGAGTGGAAAGTTAAACATGGAACGAGTCTTGCTTTGGGGTAACGTTGGCTAGGTGAGTGCAGACCTGCAACTTGAGTAATGAGGTGGTGTTTTATTTGGCTGTGGGCCTCTGGGGTCGAGTTACTAGCTTTGCATGGTTTGACTTCCAAAGACATTCAGTGTGATTACTATTTGGATTTGCCTGCTTATATGAAGGGTGATTGACCTATGTACTGAAGCTCTAATGAGTAGTTGGAGTCAAAGACAGATATGTCAGAAAATCCAACCATGATAAAATGATGGGAAATGTCATAAATGTACATTACTATGCACGTTTTCTACTCATGCACTGACATCTTTCTCTGTTTTACCTTCTTCCTCCTCAGCAGGATGAGGAATCTCCCGGTCATTCCCCTCCAGGTTCCCCTCCTGCTTTCCCCGAAGATGACCCGGATGCTGGTCAGTTCCGTCCACGTGCCCACACCTTCAGCCATCCACCTGTGAAGAAACGCATCTCCTTCGAGGGCCAGCCGAGCAGCCAGAGACAGGCTCCACTGCGCAGACAGCAGTCTGTTAACCCAGAGCTGCTGCAGAGCAGGTAACGTACTCTGCAGCCATCAGGCACTGCACTCTGAGTCTGAACCTGTGGAATAAAGGAATGATCAATGCAGAATATAGATGTCTTATGCTCAGTGAATTGAACTGGACTCTGTAGGAGTTTGTGCTTTCTTTAAACATATGGCTGACTTTGCTTTAAAAGGCAGAACCTTTCGCTTCTCTATAATCAGTTTAACACTAACCAAATATTTATTCAACCTTGATGTTCACACAGACAATGTTATCATTGTGCAGCGCTTTGATCAGTCCTACATCTCTCCACCTCCTGCTCCACTATCCTTGAACAATGGCTTCACCAGTTTCCTGTCAATGTTTTGATTGCTCAGTCAGTGTTTTTCTGTGCTTTTATTTGGTTGTGTTTTTGAATTTTTTTATTTGTGGGCGTTTCATGTTTTGCTCGCCTAGTCCCGGGGCGGTCTCGAGAACACGCAGCGTTTCGGAGAGCGAGTCCACCTTCAGCCTCCCCTCCTCCTTCTCCGCCCCCACTTTCCTGAAAAGCATTTACCAGGGCTCCCTGGGCTCCCTGGGCTCCCTGGGCTCCCTGGCAGACAGTGGGAGTCTAAAGAGGTGAGAGGGGGTGCGCAGATGACCCCCCTAATGAGACCCAAACCCCTCGACCAGGGTGGGGATGAGACGGGTGGGGGGGGCAAACCGCTCTTTGCTGGGATGGCAGTATACGTGTTGGCTGTCCAAACCTTTTAACACCCAGCTTTTTTGTCCCTGTATCTTTTATACTTTTTCCTGTCTACCTGCAGCAAACGTTTTATCAATAAGGACAATACTTTCCAGCTGTTTCCATTTTTCTATCACAGCTGGTCCAATCCTCTTCCTATTGCTCTCAGAAGTTGAAGGGGATGCTGATACACCCTTCTCTTTTGCATTTGCATGTGAATTATGCTTTTGCACGGCAAAACTGTATTTAACCTGGTTTTCTTGCCTATATTAACCGCACTTCACCTTTCCTGACCAATGTGATGCCTTAGGAACTCAAAGCATCTTGCCTACTTATTTCATTGATGTATTTATTTGTAAAATTTGCTTTTAATGTTAAGCTGCACTAATGTATCATCTAATGTCTAAGAAAGTGGGACATACCGCTGTGCGCCCGAGTGTCTCCTTTCAGCACGCTCTGTTAGGTGTGTGGATGGCAGAGAGTAAAGGTTAACGTTTCCATTATGAATGAGACTCAGCGGAGCAGACGGTGTAAAATGGCCTTTCCACGAGATGTTTTTCTCCTCTGACAGCGGCCCAATCCTCTGAGCACATATGCACAAGGATCATGTTGCCTCTGATGATAAATAATAGCAGGTTTAAAAGTCAACTTATTGAAAAGCCTCCACCTGCTGAATATCTGAATCTGAATATGCCAACATATTCACAGCTAGCTCCGCACTATCTGTTGCACTGTGAGATAAGATGCTGTCTTTTTGTGACTTCTTTATGACTTTACAGGCAGAAAAACACAACAAGAGGTAATATGTGAACATCTTTAGAAGAGGTTGTTTGCAGAACAACTGTTAGAGTAGAGTCATGGTCTCATGTTGACATTACAGCTCTCAATAGAGGTCACTTCCTGTTTTTCATATCCACATGATAAGACTGGCACTTGCTGGGATGCTGACAAGCTTATACACTACAGTAGCTTTCAAGTGATCTTCAACAACTTAGTTAAAAAGCTTAATTCTCTACTGGAGAAAAACTGTTATATTAACTAGTCATCAGTGCTTGCGATTTCCTTTTGCGGGCAGAAGTTCTAAACATATGTAATTTCACTGGTGCTCATAAACTGCAATGCAGAATGCACTGATATAAAACGATCATAACAATAAGACGGTTATCTGCAAGAGAAAACAAAACATTATGAACATTATTTAGCAACCTTTATATTTCAGATATTAAATTAATATCTAATCTAATTGAATGCAGCCTAAGTGTTTAAATAAATTAACAGCCTGCAAATGAACGTCGACACTGTCATTGCTTTTTGCTGCTATTTTACAAATGATGTTGTAAAAAAAAAAGTAAAAGTGGAAGCAAAATAGGCTGTGCTCCATTTCACCTTCCTCCCATGCTCATATGTTTATTTCTATATGACCATGCACTTTATTTTGGTTGCCAAAATGGGGCCTGCTAAATCACCTGCAAAGTGTGCAGCACATGGTTGGTGTGAATTCCATGGCCTGGATATCATGATTACACTTTAAACCTAGTGTTAAACAGTGAACATGACATTAGTCAGTTCCCCATGCTTCTCAGTAATGTTTTCTTCTTCACTAACAAAAGCAACTTCTCTTCCAGGAAATGAGAAAACAAGCATCCCTCTAGCTCAGCTGTGGCTGTTTGTGTGGCTGCTGTTTTTTGTCATTCTGCATAACAACCTTTTGCCTTTGTACATTGGTATCGAGCCAGTGTCTGGTACATGTTTTGAATCCGTTTTGTTTAAGGTTCACACTGACCATTTGTCATCATTTCAGTGAGTTTGTTTATGGGAAGATTGTATGAACCAAGAGGTGTGTGTGTTTGTGGACTCAATGATGTGTGTGTGCCTGCATTGGTAAAAGTTGCTGAAAGAGTGTTCGTGCAAGATGATACGTGAGTCATTTATCGGGTGTCTGTGACGCTGCTGTCTTCTCTCGTAGCAATGGGGAAGGCAGGAAGAGGACCCTGTCTGCCTGCAGCAATGACTCAGTGAGCGGAGCCCTCCCTCCGACCCCACGCAGGGTCTCCTGGAGACAGAAGATCTTCCTGAGGGTCGCATCGCCCATGAACAAGCCGCCCTCATCGATGCAGCACCCAGGTCTGGTAACACAGTCTCTCGTGCTCACAGTCACACAGTCATTACTCTCTGAATAATCCACAAGTGCATAGACAATGAGGAAAAGGCTATTTTGAAGTGTCTGACTTCAAATTGCATGCATATACAGGGAAAGCAGTAAGTGTTCAAAAGAAAAAAACTAATTTTCGTACTCCATCCTTGTCAGATAAACACTAAGGAGCTTGTGGAAATTAACCTTCCTACCTGTTTTTATGTCTAGTTGTCTTGCCTTAAACATTGTTATTTGTTAAATAGAGCTAATAGATTATTTGCAGATGTGGGGCATAATAATATCTTCACAAGAAAGCACTACAAACCTGAATAGTGCACAGACATAATCATTAGATGTATTGTTCATATACATATATATAGTCATTTTCTTTCTTTATTTCTTGTTTATTGGACTTTCTGTTGTTTGGGTGTTGTGTTTCAGAGCTGTTGCCTCTCTCTCCTTGTGGTTTTGACTTGAGTCTGGATCCTTTGGGGCGTCTGCTGCCAGGGGCCAGGGACCCCATTACCGGGGAGAAGCCTAAGAAGACGGGGGCTGACTACCTGGCCCTCTGGAAGACCGCCATCCATCAGCAGATCTTGCTGCTGCGCATGGAGAAGGAGAACCAGAGGCTAGAGGGTGAGTACATTTACCAATGTGCACATAAATTACGATAATCACCCTGGAACAAACCCTTCCTCCGGTCACATGCATGACGAAAGTTCAGAACACGATGTCTGTAGAGAAACTGCTGCCATATCATTCAGCACCTCATGATGATTCGTGTATTTGTTTCTTTGCAGACACTGGTGGTATTTATAATGTATCATGGGGCTGATCTAGCTGAAATTGGCTTACACTGAGTCCTATTGTTAAGCTTGCTCCGATGTTTATTGGGGAATTTTTCTACTCAAACGCGACAGGGTTAAAATGAAGGGTGTTGTAAATATTTTAAAGCCCCCTGAGGTAGGTTATGATGCTGGGTTATACAAATAGAATTGTCTCTACTTGACTTCTGTATTCAAAACAGTGGTCATCACGTCCCTTTTACCAACCTATCATGACATTGTGACACCCTCATCACACGCTTTTAAACAGAAAGACGTGTTCCTAAGTGCTACGAGTGTGGACAGGGATATGCTAACCCTTACGCTGTCATTTCTGTTTATTTTGAGAAGTGAAATGTTCTGGCGCACACACACACACACACACACACACACACACACACACACACACACACACACACACACACACACACACACCATGTATACATCACTTCAGGGGACATTACATTGACTTACATGCATTTCCTAGAGACTTATCCTAACCTTAACCATAACCAACACATGCCTAACCCTAACCCTAAACCTAACCAAGTCTTCACCCTGAAATTAATGATCCCCCTTATGGGGACCTCCAATTTGTCCCCATAAGGAAGGCGAGTCCCCACACGTGACTATGTAAACAGATTTAGGTCCCCACAAGTATAGTAATGCTAGTACACACACACACACACGCACGCACACACTACATAACTCAGATATGCAGATATGCTTAACTACTAAAACTCTCAGTAGGTTAGAGTTCATGCATGAGCAGAACATCAGCAAGAGTTACAGCATTTGGACATAGCATTTGTTAATACCGCCCTCTGCTGGCCGAGGTTATTTAGGGTGTATGCCAAAGTTTATTTTAGCAGTGCACTCCCTTTTATCCCCACCTTATATAAACACTGTAAACAGGAAGTTAACAATCACGAGCAGGACGGAAGAGAGTGAAGAAGAGGAAGTACAGGCCATTTTGGATGTATCAAAAACATATATATATACATTCAATTAAAGAGAACCCATCTTTGATGTTTTTTAAACTAATTTAAAGTTCAAACTATGGATATCAGAACAGCATTAGCGTCTCTATGAGAAAAGGAGGAGATAGATATTTGTAGTCAATACAAGTATACAAATGATTATATTATATTAAATTATACCAACACATCTCTTTCCCTTTGTTTGTTACTATGACACAAATGCTGGTCTGAGGACCTAACTGTGAATAACCGGTTTCAATAGAAGGTAAGAGATGCAAAGCAGCCATTGGGATCACGCTGATAGATGTTTTGCATGATTTCAGGTGTTGGTTATTGTATTCATTCAACTCAGAATCTTTTGTTTGCATGATCAGGGACGATCATTCTCATACGGTGTTTTTGTTTCTTTTGTCCGCTGTACCTCAACACACTACCTTGATGTCGTCTCTCCAGCATAATAAAATGGGTCTTTGGTGTTAATGTTGGTATTGTGGCTCATGTGTATATGTGGTAGGCTTTCAATGGTTACTGGTGACAAAGGGTGTTAATGGCCCTATATCCATACTTCCTCTCAAATCTGACATATTTTAATCTGAAATATCTTGTTGTACAAAAGCAAAAAATAAGGCTTTATCTACCACCCTGCTTTTGCTGGCATTTGTTCTGGATTTTCTGACGCGAGAAGAGAATCTTGATTGACAAAAGTGATGTTGAATTTGTTCTTTTGTCTCTTTTTATCATGGTGATTGTGCTGCAGCAAGCCGGGATGAATTGCACATCCGCAAGATGAAGCTTAACTACCAGGAAGTGGGCCAGTGCTCCAAAGAAGCGCAGGCATTGTGGGAGAGAAAACTGACAGCCCCGGGCAGAACAACAGTCCCACAAGACAAGGAGCAGCTGTATCGTGCACTCTGCCAAGGTGAGGGAGGCATGTATGTGTTTGTGTGTAAGACTGTGGGAGTATGCGGTCATGAAGACATGCTCATGTATATGTGTATCTGGTCAAATACAGCACCATTTTCTCTTCTGCAGGTGTTCCCAAGAGCAGGCGAGGGGAGGTGTGGTTGCTCCTTTCCCATCAGCACCGGCTGCGTCACAGGCTGCCTCAGCGTCAGCAGGCTCAGGACATCCCATACCAGGACCTGCTGAAGCAGCTCACCGCACAGCAGCACTCTATTCTGGTGGATCTAGGTGTGCACAAATATTAAAAAGGGCTGCCAAAAGTCACAGAGAGCCAAACAGATGTCATGGATTTGCCTGGTTTATATATATATTGCATGGGGAAATTATTTATACATTAAGGCATTGCAAGTGGGCCGCCAAATAATTTGCAAAACATTATGATTTGTGTGGAAACTTTTTAATTATTAAAAAAACATTTTATTTGAACCTCCTTTCCTTTCTCTTTCTCGATCCTCCCTAGCAACGGTCATTACAGTCTTTGACAGTGGTCTGTACTACTGGATTGACAACGTGTTACATGTTCTGAATTGACCATCAGAACTTTATTTAGCCTCCGTATTGTCCATGGTTGAATGTGGGCCACGAAAAAAAACTAGATTCTTAAGTGGGCCCTGAGTTGAAAAAGGCTGCATCAAGGCATTTCTGGAGAGCTTCTTGCTTCTCTATAATTACACGCTATTATTAGTATTATTTTTGAGTGGTTGATGTTGTGGTAGTATTAGATCGGTTGTTATTTTTTCAGAATTATGTAAACATAAGCCATTTAAAAAGAATGCAAAATTATCCCTATGCTTCTGTTATGTTGAAAGCTTAAACAAACAATGGAAATGTAATAATTCAGATGTACATCTTATCTATTCCTCCCTGCTTAGGACGGACCTTCCCCAACCACCAGTACTTCTCGGCGCAGCTCGGCGCAGGGCAGCTTTCCCTCTACAACCTCCTGAAAGCCTATTCTCTGCTGGATACAGAGGTACATACTGTTATCCTGTTTCTTTTTCCCACAGTGCATCACTGGAATGCCACAGCGGGCTGAAGGTCATGACATTGGTGGTAAATAGTGTGTTCTCTATTTACTGTGCCATACAGGTTGGCTACTGCCAGGGTATCAGCTTTGTGGCTGGAGTGCTGCTGCTTCACATGAGCGAGGAACAGGCCTTCGACATGCTGAAGTACTTCATGTATGACCTGGGCATCAGGCAGCAGTTCAGACCGGACATGGTCTCTCTGCAGGTCAGTACAGGAACGGATGGAATATGTCATTGGAATATAAGGAACTTCTTACCATGTGGTAGCAGTATTAACTTCAGAATAGTTTATATTTCTTTCCTGTAAGATCAGTTTGGGATCAGCTTTAGACATAATTACCTGTTGTGCTAACATTACATTTCCAAAAGTGTCAAATTAGAGTCGAGTTACTACTTTTACTAGACGTTTAAATTAGGTGGTGTTCAATTGGACATTTGGTAAATTAAACTAGCTCAACAAAAAAGCCGCTATCAAAATAATTTTGTATTTTTGGTGTTTCCACTGGTACTTAGAAAAATACCCCCTACACCTTCCAACTAAAGATCACAAGAAGTTTTCGCTATGCATTTTAATTTAAGCTTTGATTTAAGTATTATAATTTGGAAATTAAAAGAGCTTTAATTCTACACAAGCTGGCTCTAAATATACATTCCATAACATATGTAAAGTAAGTTTCTAGTCTATTGGAAAATGTGTGTAAGTAACAAGCACACTAGACTTTAACGTTCATGTTGGAGCTGTCCTTACCTGCAGTAAAAGGCCTTGTGTGGGTTTTGAGTAAACACCAGCAAAGTAGTAAAGTGTCTCCACCTCTTACTCAGACCACACCTGCATGCCTGTTAGCTTCTGTTAAACATCAGCTGACTTCACTAGAGCATCAGCAGGCGGGGTAATGTTTAATCTACATCAGTTAACTTCGTGGCCAAGCAGCCCTCTGCGTTCTCCCCACACAGCAGTTCTCTTCTTTTAAGACTAATCCAAGGGTTGTAAAGCAAAGAGGAACCCGTTTTCTCTGTGCAGCTGCTCAGCTCGAGGAGGTAAAAAGGTATTACTTGTCTTCTTTGTAACGGTCAGGATATTGTAAGACTGATAACGGTGTAATTTTAGCTTGAGCTAACTTCTGCTTCTCCTTTCTGACTGCTGTGCTTTTCACTGGAGCACTTGTCAGGATCACTGTGATACATTATTGAAGAGTTTGTACAGCTCTTTTAAGGCTTGGCCTTCATACCTGTCTGAACAAGTGTGTAAGACGACACTCATTATACTTAAGGAGCTCTCAGCTTGGGTAAATGTTCACTTGCTTGCTGATTTTTCTCAGATTTATTTGTGGTACTCAGCAGATCCAGATAAACCAGTTTGTTCTGCACAGTGTTCTCCCTGTCTGTTTATACCTGTGCGCACTGTCTGTGTTTTCCCAGGTTCAGATGTACCAGCTCTCCAGACTGTTGCACGACTACCATCGCGAGTTGTACAATCACTTTGAAGAGCACGAGATCTGCCCCAGCCTCTACGCAGCACCGTGGTTCCTCACTCTCTTCGCCTCACAGTTCCCCCTCAACTTTGTGTCCCGCGTCTTTGGTATATTTTTAGAATAATGGCCCCTGTGTTTGCTCACAAGCAAAGGCTTATCAGCACAATGCATCATTTTAAATATTAAAGAGGAAGACCTTTAAACAGCCACTTAATGCAGCTTAAAGGATAAGTGTGTAAAACATTTGGTGTTTTTTTAATGCTGTGTTTGTTTTGTATTTTCAGATTTTGTATTTGTCCAAGGGACCGGGGTGATCTTTAAGGTGGCCCTCTGTCTGCTGGGCAGCCATGAAGGGGAGATAGTGGAGTGTGATAGCTTTGAGAGCATTGTGGACTATCTGAAAACTACACTTCCTGCTCTCACTCAGACACAAATGGAGCAGACCATGGCAAAGGTAGAGTGTGTGATGTTGAAATAGCCTGAAATACAGTTCCAAGTTTCCAGGCAATTGGCTCAATGACGCAATTTAATACTTTACCCACGTTTACCTGCATTGTAGTAGTAAGGCAACAGGTTTTTGAATCCTGAAATCCTCACGGTGTAAGACACATTCTTAGATACATCTGGAAAAGAAACCAAATCAAAAAATACATATTTAAAAAGTGGCTTTTGAAACAAAACACATGTAATATTTTCTTTGTTGCCATTTTTAACCTTATTGACGAACACATGTTACTGGTCGTCTGCTAGGTAATGGAGATAGACATCTCCAAGCAGCTTCATGCGTACGAGGTGGAGTACCATGTCCTGCAGGATGAGATGTTGGAGTCCGGCCCGCTGCCTGATGACTCTGACCGGCTCGACAAACTCGAGAAGACGAATGTGCAGTTGAAGAAACAGAACATGGAGCTGCTGGAAAAACTTCAGGTAAGCAAGCGAAGAGCCACACTGCTTCATTATTCCCTCTCATCTTGACCAGTGGGAATACAATTGGGACATATATCCAATGCTTGGTATACAATGTGTAAGGATATTCATTATTGTAATGCTTATAATCATTGATGGAACTCACTGGCATACATGTTTAAAGATCCACCCTGATAGTGCCCCAGATGACCAATAGATGGCACTAAAACACAAGTTAAACTCAATGAAAATGATAGCAAGACAAAGAGACTCAACACTATGTTCTCCAAATGCTCTTAACATTTTGACAAGTAGTTTGTGAATCTGTGAAGCCGGACTGGTAAAGTCCAGCCGGATGGTCCTCATATTAATGAGGGTCAAAGAGGGATTGTACGGCTCTCATATCTGATGTGACAGAGGAAAAGGTGCAGACTCTTATACTTATGGTTTAAGAGAACTGTTTATTAAACACAAACAAGTATATAACAGAAAGCTTGGAGTCTGCATGAACTACAATTATATTTCATTGCACTTTAGTTGATATTCTTTTCTACGGTCCTGGTTTAAAAGTCAAACTAGTGCTGACTCTTGTGGAGTTCTCAGAGTGCGTAGCTGCTTCACTTTTTGTTAACCCTCCGCCCCAAATGTCCGTGTGTGTGGTGTGCCTTGTATTTACTGATGTCTCCGTCCTCCAGGCTGCACGGCAGAAGATTCAGACACTGGAGACGAGTGTTGAGAACTTCCTTTCTCGAGAGAGCAAAATGAAGCACATGATTCGCTCTCTGGAGCAGGAGAGGGCATCTCAGCAGAAGACCATTGAACGCATGCGCTCATGCCTTCCCCCTGACGCCCTGACAGATGTGGAGATGACCCAGATCAAAACAGGACCCGACGGGAAAGCCAAAACTGCAGCCAAGAAACCCTGATGGCAACCAGGGGGCTGCTGCTGTGGGCAGATGCACAGGCAGAGACTGAAGTGGAAATTTAGTGCAAGGCTGCTGAGCTTCACAGCTATTGTTGAACTGCTGTAAGAGTAGCAGGCTTTTGTAAATGTGTGTCTGGACGTGCAGTTTGGGAAATATCTTCATGGTATTTGTCAGCATATACTAAAGCAGTGGGAGGATGGTTTCATTTATACTAGCAGACAGACTTTTCCATCAAAGCGTCTCTCATCTGTTTCACTGCCGGCTTGAAAGTGACATCAACATGCACACCACCCTTTTCTTATTCAGATCTTTTTGGCAATCACCGGGGAATTCATTAGATTGACGTGAGAAATCTTTTTTAGCACTGCCTTGATGTATTTACTATCAACCTCAGTAGCACCACAGAAGCTGTAAGCAGAAGTTGCCTGGAGACAAACAATGTTTTGGACCTCAGGTTTAACTTTGAGCCATTAGCGGTGTGTGTTATGGAGTTGATGTCCTGTTGTTTCTGATTTGTGTCTGCTTTGTCATTTCCTTGTATTCTCTCAGATGTGTGAATGTCATTTCCCTCCAAAGATACTTTTGATAACATTCTGTTTCTTACAACAGAGAGTGCAAATCTGCAATATTTGGCTTTACATTTCAGACATACTGTATATGGTGTGTTTCTCAGCGTGTACCACTGCCATGAGAGATCTTTAGTTCTTCTTGCTGCTTTGAAGGAGGAAGTGTTTCTTCCAAAGCTCAGGCAGGATGTGAGGTTGTCTGCCTTCTCAGTTTCCTGTGTGACTGACCGCAGTGTCGCCTTGTTTTAGAAACACGTTCAGACACGGAGGCAGAGTTCATGCTCCCAGGAGGCACAGAAAAACAGACTACGGTGGAGGAGTAATCTCGATGTACATCACAAGCTTCTCTTCTAAATGTCTGTGCGAAATGTTGTGCTCAGGCTGAAGTTTGACTAAACTAGCAACACTCCTCCGTAGTTCTTGAAGCTGGGTCTAAAAGGAGCTATTGTTGCTTGGCTCAAGATTTCATGACAACACATATCTGCAGTTGCATTGCTGTTGTTCACATGCCCAGTTTTATGTTTGCAGTAGAAACTGAAATGTTAGAGGGGCCACAAAGGAAATAAGAAGAAGTTAATGCCAGTTTCATTTTGAATGTGGACAAGTCTCTCCTGATACTTGGCATTATAAACGGTATATGTACACACACTTACATATACACACATGCTGTGCAGTGAGCTGTCTGACTGTATGGGCAGACAGTTCAAATGAGCACAAAAAGTGTCCTTGGCTCCCTCCTCAGTTTTATTTTATCCCACCTCCACGTCTGACTCACCATTGCCATTTCTGGTTGAAAGCAAAACAGTCCTGGGCTCGGCTTCGCTTTCATAAAACACCTTTACATTGAAACCAAGGTGATGTTTATCAAGTGAAAAGCACTTGCTAACATGTCTTCCTGTCCTTGGTTGTTTTGGGGAAACATGTGTGTCTGTTTCATTATAATGTTTTTACTTTCAAACTGAAGTCCAAGCAGACTTGTTCTTTGGCATACAATGCAATATGTGTATGTGAAGCATAGTTTGCATATACTCGGAGCACTTGTCTACTTGCGCTAATTGACAGGAGCAACAGTTATTCACAAAGAGATAAATCCGTCCAGACACTCTTTGTCATGGTGTCTTGTGGTGATTGAGGTGAAGTTGTAAAGGTTTACACCAAATATCTCATACATATAAGACATGTCCTCTGAAAAGCAGGGGTTCTCTCAACAGCTCAGAAAGTAAAACATACCAAACATCTCTTTTTGAAATCTGTCAAAGGGTATGTATGCTGTCTGACAGCTTTATGGCTTTCCTTCCTCTTTTTGCCTGTATTCTACTCATCTAAAGTATTTGTGCATAACATAAGTTGACTGTTGAACCAAAGAAGTGGTTGCTTTTCAAAAATGTATGAATGCAAAATGAATGACTA